>NC_134018.1:5570000-5895000 GCF_040712315.1 Castanea sativa | reverse complement strand
CTAGACTATTATCCTTTTCAAATGTATCAGGAATAGTGCCATGGAAACTGTTCATTCGCAAATTCATCACTACAAGGTGATAACCAAAGTTTCCCAAACATTGTGGAATCTTACCACTCAAATTGTTGTTAGAGATATCCAAGATTTCAAGGTAACTTGCATTGCAAATCATAGACGGGATCTCCCCACTTAGTCTATTGTTCGACATAACAAAGACTCGCATAGTAGAAGGTAGAGCCAGAAGATTTCCTTGTAGTAGATTGGCATGAAGGTCAAGAAATAGTAGATTCTCCAAAACTTCAAACGTCCATTCTGGGATTTGGCTTGAGATCCTATTATTAGATAGGTCCAATTTTTTTAAAAGTTTTGACGATTTTAAAAAATTTGGGAATTCAGTTATGTTGCAAGAAGATAAGTTTAACTTCTGAAGATTGGGAAAGGTATAGTTAGAATTGCTTTTGATGCCTAACAACCGACTATTGTTTGAAACGTCAAGGGTTTCAAGTTCTTCGAGATTTGTGGACTTGTCAAGTTCCACAATGCCACTCAAGTCATTCGATGCAATATTAAGCTCTTTAAGATTCACAAGATTAGAGATTGACCTTGGAAGAGAGCCATAAAGCCTGTTATTTTCCAATAGGAGATATTGTAGTGAATTATTAGGTTGGAATTCACACATTTGACTAGTGAGTTGGTTGTAAGACAAGTCAACTTCAATGAGTTTCGTGAGGTTGGTCAAAAAAGGAATTTTGCCTCCAAAACCTCCGAAGTTGTTGTGACTAAAGTTAATAAAAGTGAGGTCCTTTAGGTTTGATAGTGATGATGGAATATGGCCAGTGAAGTTGTTATATTGGAGTGTAATTTCAATAACTTTCGTGAGGTTCCCGAGAGACACTGGTATTGATCCTGTGAAATTAAAATTAGTTGGTTATAAAATAAGTAAACTTTGGCAAGTTTTGTGAGGCTGGTAAAAAAATCAAGAGTTCTACCTTCAAATTTATTGTGGCTGAAGTCAACAAGTTTGAGATCCTTTAGATGTGAAAGTGATGAAGGAATATAGCCAGTGAAGTTGTTGTATTGGAGCATAATAACAGTAATTTTTGTGAGCTTCCCAAGAGACATTGGTATTGAACCTGTCAAATTAAAATGAATCAATTATAAAATAGGTAAACTTCGGTGAGTTTTATGATGTTGGTGAAAAAATCGAGAGTTCTACCTTCAAATTTGTTGTAGCTGAGGTCAATAACATTGAGATCCTTTAGATTTGAAAGTGATGATGGAATCTGACCAGTGAAGTTGTTACTGTTTAGGAAAAGTTTAGTAACTTTGGTGAGGTTCCCAAACGACGCAGGTATTGGTCCTACAAAATTGCAATTTGTGAGATTCAAAAGATTTTCCAAGGATTATGTTTATTCCTTATTGAAATTGAAGATCTTCCAAGGATTATGTTTATGCTGTTGGTGAAAAAATCGAGAGTTCTACCTTCAAATTTGTTGTAGCTGAGGTCAATAACATTGAGATCCTTTAGATTTGAAAGTGATGATGGATTCTGACCAGTGAAGTTGTTACTGTCTAGGAAAAGTTTAGTAACTTTGGTGAGGTTCCCAAACGACGCAGGTATTGGTCCTACAAAATTGCAATTTGTGAGATTCAAAAGATTTTCCAAGGATTATGTTTATTCCTAATTGAAATTGAGGATGTGGCCTTAACACTAAATTGTTCCCTGTTAGAAGTAAGGAAGAGAGTGTATTGAAGTTTGAAAGTGACGATGCACGGGATCTTACCATTGAGATAGTTCCATCCTAGATCCAAGTAAGAGAGTGCCTTAAGGCTTGAAAATGACGATGGTATCTCACCACTCAATCTGTCATCTGATAAATCCAAATAAATAATTGTATAAGGTTGCCAAATGATATAGGTTTTGGCTTGCTAAAATCGCAATTATACTATCCCTAATGATTTATTTAGTGCTCCAAAACAAATGATTTATTTGGAATTAGGTATTTAAAGAAAATTATTAGAATTTTAATTTTTCAATAGCCTATAACACCACATGTACTCATGGATGCATTTAAAACTATCAATAATTAGATACTAATTAATATTCGTACCAAATTTTGAATGCTAGTACCAATGGTCATTTTTATATTCTTGTCAACTCATTAAAAAAATTCATTGTAAGGATTATTTGGTAGAGTATGCATGGTATTCATTATTTATCATTTTATTTTAGAAAAGAATAAAATATATTTTTTTCACTTCTTAACTTAATTTTTGTTATTGTGATGCAATAAATTTATTTTATGTATACATTTTTCAAATATGATATGAACAAATAATTTTTAAGAACATGCCAAAGTTTTTCATTGAAATTTATATTTGAACTAGTAATAAGTTTTTGTATGAAAATTTGGATTAGTTTTAAGTAGATTGCAAGTGATTTCAACGAAAGTTTATTTTGTATCTCACCAATCAAACAGTTAACTAATAGATCCAAATAAATGAGTTGCATAAGGTTGCCAAATGATACAGGTATTGGCTTGCTAAAATAACAATTATACAATACTGAATGATTTATTTAGTGCTTCAAAACAAATGATTTAATTGGAATTAGGTATTTAAAGAAAATTATTTGAATTTTAATTTTTAACTAGCCTATAACAACATGCGTAAGCATGAATGAATTTAGAAATTATCAATAATTAGATAGAAATTAATATTCCTACCTAAGTTGAATACTAGTAATAGTCATTTTTATATTTTTGTCAACTCTTTAAGAAAAAACAAAATACCCTAAGGATTATTTGGTAGAGTACATAGATTATTTATTATTTTATTTTAGAAAATAATAAATATATTTTGTCACTTCTTAACTTCATTTTTGTTATTGAGATACAATGAATTTATTTCATGTATACATTTTTCAAATAAGATATGAACAACTTAATTTTTAGAGCATGGTAAATTTTTTCATTGAAATTTATATTAGAACTGTAAGTGCACAATTGCACCTGGACCCAAAGACAACTATGGGCTCAAGCCCAATGAGCCTTAAACAATGAAATTTGTAGAGTGTGGGCTGGAAACCTAGATTAAAGGTACTGAGAACTTAATAACAGGCTCTGGTGTACAAATACTTGTAAACAATGAATGATAATTGCAAATGGGTCTCCTCGGACGTGAGCCGAGGACTACTTCTTTATTATTTCTCTTTCTTCCTTAAAGATTACAATTCTTAATTTCTTTCTCAGTTACCGACCTCCTCGTTCTTTGGCCTTCATCCCCTTTAAATACTTCTTTTCCTGATGCTTTCTCCACGTGTTGCTCAAACCCCTCCCCCCTAGATATTTCTTTTCTTAGTGCCTTTGAATAGTGACCAGAAGTTTCAGTTCTACTGTTCAGGGGTCACTTCCCCATTAATGCGGCCAGGGAGGTAGGTGCAAGGTCTTTAATGTGGAGGTGGCAGCCTTTGCTTTTGGTATTTTTCTAACACCGGTGTATCTAGAAGGTTCAAGGTTTCCCCCTTCTAACCAACAGTCTTTCCAGAATTCTGCCTTGACCTTCGTAGTGAATCTCCGAGTTCTCTTGGATCTGTCCGAGGAGAAACTCACCCTCGGCTGTATCCTCGGACCCTCGGCGTATGGGCCGATTCACAGCTTAAGAGCAGTTTGGCTTTCCTTGCTAGGGCCCAAAGGCCCAAATGCCCGCTTGGGTTCTTTTACTCCCCACAATAGCCCCTCAAAACTCTATTTTTCAACATCCGATGAGAAAAATAGGGTTTTGATCCAACGAGAACTTACCCCACACGTTTTGTAAATAACTGCGCGTGTGGAGATCGTTTCGTGTTCCAGAGGATGCCACTTGGCAGTTTTAATTTCAAAAACGCGCGTATTTATTACCGTAAGTTACTCCTTGTCCCCCACGTTCAACGATGAGATGAGCATCCAACGGCCCTTGTTATCCCCTGAAAATTTGGGCGGGACGAATGTAATTTCGAGGCCGCTTCCCGCACGTTGTGACGCTTTGGGAACCTGCGCCTTCATTTATTTCTTCAGAGGCTAATCCCATCAAAACATCAGTAATCACCTTTTGTCTGCAAAAATCCGTGGAGATTCGCATAACTTCAAATCTGTAAGTGCTTATTCTTTTTCCTTAACCCATTCTCCTCGGATCGTGTCCTCGGCTCCCCTTTTAACCGTTCCCCCTCTTAGAACTTAGTCTTTCGTTCCTTTCTAATGGGAAAATTTAAGTGTCTAGTTGATACCGCCGCTGGGATGGAAGGTTTTAGAGCTAAGTATCACATTCCTTGCGACGTAGGTTTAAAATATTGCCCAGCGGAAGCCGTGGCCGATTCTAGGAAAACCGGAGAGGTCATCATCTCGATGGTCGCCTTCGTAGAAGGTGGGATGACCCTCCCAATGAAAAGCGTAACCAGGGAGTACCTCCGCAACCACCGGTTGTGCCCCGATCAATGCGCTCCCAACGTTTTTAGAGTCTTAGGAAGCGTCGACGCTCTAAACGAGCAGATGGGTCTGAACCTCACCTGGCATGATGTCGCCTTTATGTACGAATGCCATAAACTCACTAGAGTAGGTTACTACATCAAATCCCGCTCTAGCGTAGTTAGGTTAATCTCCTGTCTGCCCAAGTCCAATAAAGGCATGAAGGACGACTACCTTATCGTCTCAGGCAACTGGCACGACGGACCCCACTGCCCAGTTGAGTGGGGAGATCCAGGTGCGACACCTTAGGATCTAACTTCCCGCCCCAAAACTCCATCTAAACATCTTAGAATGTCATTTGCCTTTACAAACTATTTGACTTTAGTTTATTACATGTTCTACGAATCTGACCATATTCGTTTGTTTTGGTGTCTTTCTTTGCAAATAAACAACACGTGCGCCCCCGCTTGAGCCACTGCAACGTCGCAGATTTGAACAGAGTGCTTCGCTCAGAAGTGTTCGTAAGTGCATACTTACAACTTAGGGCGGCTCATTTGATACTAGGGTACGACCCTATCTCCTCAGACTTCCAGGAGATCGAGAACGCCATTATTGCCAGTGACCGGCGGCGTAGGAGGATTCACGTAGCCAGACCACATTTCCTGGCCGACCACGACCTTCCTGACGACCCCCACACCATATTGTACTCACAACCGATTGCTGCGACCCCTCTCGCTACGTATTCCCAGGCAACTGTTGTCCCAGAGGAGCAGGTGTCTTCTTCGAACACGTTGGACGAAGAGATAGAACAGTTTCAACTCGAGGACGCCCCACGACCTCGTGGAAACCCGTTCGTTGTTCTTTCCGACGAGGAAGAAGAAGCAGCCGAGACCTCTGAGATCGCGGGCTTAGTGATAGCGCGTCCGGACGATAGCTCCATTGAGGAAAACATGGACGAGCTTAAGGGCCTTATGACCGCGAGAGGCGTGAGAGTGGCCAAAAAGGGAACGAGGGGGTCCCAAGCTCCCCCAGCCTTACCACCACCCCCTTCTCCAGCCGACCCCAAGCCTCCGGCCGAAGATCCAAAGAAGAAAAGGAAAGTAGAAGCTGAGGGGGCTGGTGGTGAGAAGCAAAAGAAATTGAAACAACAGCTAGCACCGGCCCAGCAACAGAAGCTGGATAAGGGCAAAGGCCGGGCTCGCTCAGTCGAGAGTAGGGAGATCAGAGACATGGCCGAAGTGCACCGAGCACCGGCTACTTGGTCTCCTGACTTGAGACTGGACGGCGCACCAATTCCTTGCCACTCTAGTATTATGGCAATCCAACAAGGCCACGCCCACCACTTGGCCGAGGCGTTGGAGCGTCCTCTTCTGCTGCCCAAGGATATGGAAACCTTGGAGAAGATGGGCCAGCCTTAGTTGTTCCTTTCATTAAAAAGGGATTTAGCTCTGGTAAGTTCCACCCCACACTCGTACTCTAGATTCATTTGTAAACACTTTACCGTATTTAACCTCCTGACATTTTTTGCAGGCCATCCAAGAAGTTTTTATGGCCGAGAAGTTCGTGGAGGATTCTCGGAAGCGCGCTGGGATGGAGCAAGAGCTATGGCAAGAGGCAGAAAGGTCCCTAAGCCAGGTCCTAGCAGAGAATGGGAAGATCACATCGCGGCTGGCCGATTTAAAAATAGAGAAGGATGGTGCCGAGGCCAGCTTAAAGACGATGGAAAACCAAGTAGAGGGGCAACGTAAGCTTCTTCGCCAAAAGGACGACGAGCTCTCTAAAGCCCAACGGGCATGCTCTGACCTGGAGAAGGAGCTTACGCTGGCGAAGGAGGAGGCTCGCGCCCACAAGCACGCACTAGAGGTCGCGAAGAAGGCCAGCTATCAAGAGGGAGTAAAAGCAACGCAAGAACAGTTGACAGAAGCTTTTGCGGCCTCATGCCGAGAGTACTGTCAACAGGTCTAGGGAGAGGCCATGAATGCAGCAGGGGTTCCTCAAGCTTCCGAGCTGAGGAAGCCCGAAAGCATTTGGCTTCCCCTACACATACAGGAAATAGAAGACCCTCCTGTTGCTGCCTCCCCTGCCCTTCCTCCTGTGGTGCAAGAACTCGTTCCTGATCCTACAGAACTTGAAGGTTCCCATAAAGAGAAGGACGAGCGTGGCGGTGCCGAGAAGGAGCAAATTCAGAACGTGGAGCCCCTCGTTCCTTCAACAGACAAAGGGAAGCAAGTTTTGTCTACCTTTGAGCTGGAACTGAAGAGTACTGAGGCTGGCAGCAGCTCCCTCCAAGACCCCCCTTCCCAAGCTTAGGGCCTAGCATAGGACTTTCATGTACTCCTCTTTTGATGATGTATATAATTAATGAAGAACAATTTTATTCAACTTTCACTCATGTCATATTTGTTTTACTTTATTCTTTTTGTGCTTGTCATGAAAGTTATCACTAATACATAGTTAAAGAAAGAACAGAATAAACAAATCTAACTCCAGGAGTTGCACAATTATAACCTCCAAACAACCATGCGCATATTTGCTTTGCAAAGTAGAATATTTAAGAACCTGACAGAGATTAACTTAGTTTGGATATTAAACAATGCCTTAGTTAAAAACTCATATGATGGTTAAACTTTTGTAATCTGAGGTATTACTTTCAGTAAGATGTAAGGTCCGAGGGCCATTCCTTACAAAAATTTGCTTAACACTTAAAGATATAGAACTTAAGATCTAAGTCAATGAATGGTAAGATACTGATTTCCACAAAGCGTGTGATAAGAATAAGAATAGTGACTAGGTGCTGTTTGACAAATGAGAAGATATCAATTTCCACGAGGTTTGTGGTCCGAGGACCATACCTAACCATGTTTCTGTTTGACACTTAAGAATAGTAACTTCAAACGTTAATTTCCCCAAAGTAGAAGGTCCGAGGACCCGGTATAACTAAGGTTCTATTTAACAAATGATAAGACATCAATTTCCACAAGGTTTGTGGTCCGAGGACCATATTTAACCAAGTTTCTGTTTGACACTTAAGAATAGTAACTTCAAACGTTAATTTCCCCAAAGTAGAAGGTCCGAGGACCCGGCATAACTAAGGTTCTATTTAACAAATGATAAGATATCAATTTCCACAAGGTTTGTGGTCCGAGGACCATACTTAACCAAGTTTCTGTTTGATACTTAAGAATAGTAACTTCAAACGTTAATTTCCCCAAAGTAGAAGGTCCGAGGACCCGGCATAACTAAGATTCTGTTTAACAAATGATAAGATATCAATTTCCACAAGGTTTGTGGTCCGAGGACCATACTTAACCAAGTTTCTGTTTGACACTTAAGAATAGTAACTGTAAGCCCCTGAGATATTCATAACTTTGAACTGCTAACTAACAAAAGCACATTTTATTAATAATAATACCTTCGAAGGTTATTTACATTCCATGGGCGTGGTACAATTCTTTCATCTAGGTTAGCTAGCCGATACGACCCTATGCCTGCTACTGAAACAATGCGATAGGGGCCTTCCCAATTTGGTCCTAGCTTACCCCAGGCTGGGTCCTTAGAAGTGCCCACAACTTTTCTTAGTACAAGATCCCCAGGTGCGAGTGGCCTTAGCTTCACGTGGACATCATATCCCCGTTTAAGCTTCTGTTGATAAGCCATTTGGACCATAGCTGCCTCATGTCGTTCCTCAATTAAATCAAGACCTTTCTCCAAGAGGCCATTGTTATTCTCCGGGCTAAAAGAACTCGTCTTCAGGGTGGGAAAACCCGATTCTAGAGGTATCACCGCCTCGACTCCATAAGTCATAGAGAATGGCGTTTCTCCCGTGGACCTGCGCGGTGTAGTCCGATACGTCCACAGAACATGTGAGAGTTCTTCTATCCACCTGCCTTTCGCATCGTCCAACCTTTTTTTGAGCCCACTGACTATGACCTTGTTAACGGCCTCGGCTTGCCTATTTCCCTGAGGATAAGCTGGGGTGGAGTATCTATTTATGATGCCCATATCGCCACAATATTTCCTAAAAGCCTTGCTGTCGAATTGAACGCCATTGTCTGAGATAAGTGTGTGTGGTATACCGAATCTAGTGACGATATTTTTCCAGACAAACTTCTTGGAATCAACGTCTCTGATATTTGCTAAGGGCTCGGCCTCAACCCATTTAGTGAAATAGTCTGTCCCCACGAGAAGCCATCTTTTGTTTCCTGCAGCTCTCGAAAATGGCCCCACTATGTCTAATCCCCATTGTGCAAAAGGCCAAGGACTGGAGAGAGGGTTGAGAACCCCACCAGGTTGATGAATATTAGGGGCGAACCTCTAGCATTGATCACATTTTCGAATATAGTCCCGAGCCTCCCTCCGCATATCGGGCCACCAATAACCCCCGAGTCGAGCTCGTGGGCTAAAGATCTTCCGGTGTGGCTCCCACAAATCCCTTCATGCAGCTTCTTCCATGCTTCCGTTGATTCAAAGGTGCACACACAACAAGTACGGTCCTAAGAAGGATCGTTTATACAAGCTTCGGTCCTCTGACAACCGTAAACGTGGCGCCTTTCGACGTATCTTATCCGTCTTTACTTATCCTCAGGAAGGATGTCGTTCTTAAGAAAAGATATAACCGGGTCAATCCAACTAGGTCCAGGCCTTATCAGATGAATGCGAGCTGCGTTGACAACGGTAAGAGTTGGCTCTAGCAAATCCTCCACGAGGATAATCCTGGGCAAACCCTGAGCCGAAGACGTTGCTAACGTAGCCAAAGAATCTGCATGGGTGTTTCCACTCCTAGAAATGTGAGCTAAGACGAAGGAGTCAAATTCAGGACTACCACTAACTGACCTGGGCCAAATATTCCTGCATTCTTGGGTCCCTAGCCTCTATGGTCCCCGTAATCTGGCCGACCACTAACTGAGAGTCCGAGAATGCATGGACTTCCTTTCCACCCATCCTATGTACCATGTTCATGCCCACTAGGACTACTTCATACTCGGCTTCATTATTAGTAGCCGAGAATGACAGCCTTAGAGATTTTTCGAAGACAATTCCTTCAGGGGATATTAGGACAAGTCCGACACCAGACCCTCTCTAATTAGCTGCCCCATCCACATACATTTTCCAGGTCGGAGGTGCTGCGGCTGTGATCACACCAACTGATCTTCCATCCATGTGTGCTTCTTTCAGAGTTTCTTCTAGCAACGGTTCGGTAAACTCTGCCACCAAGTCAGCAAGGACTTGGCCCTTCACGGAGGTGCGAGGCCTGTATTTAACTTCAAAGGCTCCCAAAATGGTTCCCCATTTTGCCACCCTGCCAGAGTAATCGGCGCTGCGTAACACCACCTTGAGAGGCAATTGGGTCAGAACCACCACAGTGTGAGACTGAAAATAATGAGGGAGCTTACGCGTGGCATGAACTATGGCCAGAAGTGCTTTCTCCAAGAGTAGATAGCGCACCTCGGCCTCATTCAAAGACTTACTAACGTAGTAGACCGGTCTTTGCACCCCGCTTTCATCCCTTATAAGGACCAGACTGACCGCGTGGACGGCCACTGCCAGATAAGCAAACAAAACCTCGTCCGCCTCGGGGCGAGACAAAATGGGTGGCCGAGAAAGATATTGCTTAAGCTGTTGAAAGGCTAAAACGCAGTCCTCGGTCCATTGAAACCCCTTCCATTTATTCAACAATTGGAAGAAAGGATGGCATCAGTCAGCTGACCGAGAGATAAACCTACTCAGTACGGCAATCATTCCGATCAATTTCTGGATTTCTTTTGGGTTCCGAGGCGGCTGCAAACCCTGAATAGCCTTGACCTGTGCTAAGTTTACCTCTATGCCTCTATGAGTAATCATACATCCCAAGAACTTTCCAGATCCCACGCCAAAAGAGCACTTTGAAGCGTTAAGGCGCAACTTGTACTTTCTTAGCACCTGGAAGGTGTCGGCCAGATCTTTGACGTGTGAAGGTATTGTTTTACTCTTCACCGCCATATCATCCACATATACCTCAATGGTCTTCCCTAGTTGCTGTTCGAACATTCTGGTCATCATTCTTTGGTAGGTAGCCCCAGCATTCTTCAACCCAAACGGCATGACCTTATAGTGGTAGTTCCCTGTTGGAGTAATGAAAGCAGTTTTCTCCTGATCCTCCAATGCCAATGGAATCTGATGGTAACCCTGGAAGGCATCCAAAAAACTCATACGAGGATGTCCGACAGTGGCATCCACAAGTTGATCAATACGTGCATCGGGGAACGAATCCTTGGGGCAGACCTTGTTCAAATCTGTGAAGTCCACACATACTCTCCACGTTCCATTCTTCATTTTAACCACAACCGTATGCGCCAACCATTCGGGGTAGAAAACTTCTTTAATAGCCCTAGCCCTCTTGAGTTTGAGCACCTCTTCCTTCACAGCCTCGGAATGTTCTTTGGAAGAACGCCGAGGTGGCTGCCTTCTCAGAACAATGGCAGGGTTGACGTTTAAATGATGATAAATGAAGCTCGGGTCTACGCCGGGAGCCTCATAAGGGTCCCACGCAAAAACATCAATATTGCCTTTCAGAAATTCGAACAATTCCATCTTCTCCTGATGCGGCAAACGTATGCCGACTTGGAAGAACCTCTCTGGGTCATCCGCTATCAAAAACTTCTCTAACTCCTCACAAACAGCCTCATCTCCTGTCACCACTCTAGGTGCATCCGGAGCTGTTAATTGCTATGAGTCTTTGATGAGCAAAGCCGATGATTCGGCCCTTGTCTGATGCAGCACTGCAGCACTGCAGCCGATATGCATTGTCTGGCCACCACTTGGCTGCCGAGGATCTCTTCAACACATTCCCCAGAGGGGAACTTAACCTTAACATGCAAGGTAGAGGAGACGGCTCCCAGAGCGTGCAGCCATGGCCTGGCGAGGATGGCTGTATATGGGAAGTACGCGTCAACCACAATGAAATCCACCTCAACCGTTTCTGGGCCGGATTGAACGGGCAAACGAATCTGTCCCTTCGGCACAACGGCCCTTCCTTCAAAGCTGATGAGTGGTGAGTCATAAGGAGTAAGATCTTCTAGCTTCAACCTTAGCCCCTTAAATAAATCAGGGTACATGATATCTGCACCACTGCCCTGATCAATCATCACCCTCTTCACACCATAATTCCCTATCCTGAGAGTGACCACAAGAGCATCGTCATGGGGTTGAATGGTACCAACCTTATCTTCCTCCGAAAATCCCAGGATGGGTAAATTCACCTTCAACCTCTTCGACCTGCAGCCTGCCTCTTCGGCCTAAGAATGGGAAACCGCCATCACCCTAGTGGGACCTGAGCCGGTCCTGCCAGGTGCAGCAAAGATAACATTAATTGTTCCCAATGCCGGCCGAGATGGATTATTTTTCTGATTGTTTGAGCCAGATTGACTGCCCTGCCCATTAGATTGACACAGGTGCTGCTTCAGTTTTCCTTCACTGACAAGTTGCTCCAAGTGGTTCCAAAGGGTTCGACAATTCTCGGTAGTGTGGCCCACGTCCTGATGGTACTGACAAAAAAGGTTCTGATTCCTCTTCGCGGGGTCTCCTGCCATCTTACTAGGCCACCTGAAGAAGGGCTTCTTACGAACTTTCTCCAGTAATTGGTGTACTGGTTCTCGAAACACAGTGTTCACAGCCTGAGGTGCTGCCGAGACGGACTGCCCGATGTAATCTCTCCTCGGCTTGTTGTTGTGGTATCTGTTCGACCTGAAATCCCTTTTATCCTGCGGGATAACCTTCTCCTTACCCTTTCCTTGCTACTGGTCTTCCTCCACCCTTTTGTATTCATCAATACGATCCATGAGGCGACATACGCTGCGGACGAGCTTTTTGGTCAAAGACTTCCTCAAATCGTGATCAGTAGGAAGGCCTACCTTAAAGGTTTTAAGCGCCACCTCATCAAAATCACCATCTATCTCGTTAAACATTTCCCAGTACCGGTCGGAGTATGCCTTCAACGTCTCCCCTTCCTTCATGGTCATGGATAACAGCGAGTCCAATGGCCGAGGCACTCTGCCACACGTGATAAACCGCGAAGCGAATGCCCTAGTAAGCTCCCCGAACGAACCTACAGACCCTGATTTAAGGCCGTTGAACCACCTCATAGCAACAGGTCCCAAGCTAGAGGGAAAAACTTTACACATCAGGGTCTCGTTATGAGAGTGTACCGCCATCCTCTGGTTAAAGTGACTCACGTGCTCCACCGGATCAGTCCGGCTATTGTAGATGGTAAAGGTGGGCTGGGTAAACCTCTTGGGGAGCCTCCCCCTCTCAATCCTCCGTGAGAATGGAGATTTGGAGAGTTGGTGCAACGCCCGACTCATGGCATCGTTCCCCAAGCCCCTGGAAGGAAGCTTCTTGCGTCTACGAGCTGGCGGGTCGTCCTCCTCACAAGAGGACATCGCGCTGGGGGATGAGCATGACCTCGAGCTGTAACTACCTTCCCGGACCTCCGCTGAAGAAGGATTAGATCAGGACGGTGAAGGCCTACGCCTGGCGCAATGCAGCTTTCTTTTCAAACGATTAATCTCCTTCTGCATGGCTTTAGCACCATCGTCGTGGGTGGTGCTGCCCCCGCCATGAGTATGGCTAGCCCTAGGGTATTCTGTATGGACACTTCCCTCATGATCCCTTTGACGTTCAAGACGCTCGAAAAGATCCTCAGGTTGTGATCCCTGAGACTCTGAATGGTGTGAGCCTAGGCCTGCCATAGTATCCCAGCTCCTTTTCTGACTAGATTCCCACAAACGGCGCCAATTGTAAGTGCACAATTGCACTTGGACCCAAAGACAACTATGGGCTCAGGCCCAATGAGCCTTAAACAATGAAATTTGTAGAGTGTGGGCTGGAAACCTAGATTAAAGGTACTGAGAACTTAATAACAGGTTCTGGTGTACAAATACTTGTAAACAATGAATGATAATTGCAAATGGGTCTCCTCGGACGTGAGCCGATGACTACTTCTTTATTATTTCTCTTTCTTCCTTAAAGATTACAATTCTTAATTTCTTTCTCAGTTACCGACCTCCTCGTTCTTTGGCCTTCATCCCCTTTAAATACTTCTTTTCCTGATGCTTTCTCCACGTGTTGCTCAAACCCCTCCCCCCTAGATATTTCTTTTCTTAGTGCCTTTGAATAGTGACTTAAGTTTGGGCTTCTACCGTTCGTGGGTCACTTCCCTATTAATGCGACCAGGGAGGTAGGTGCAGGGTCTTTAATGTGGAGGTGACAGCCTTTGCTCTTGGTATTTTTCTAACACCGGTGTATCTAGAAGGTTCAGGGTTTCCCCCTTCTAACCAACAGTCTTTCCAAAATTCTGCCTTGACCTTCGTAGTGAATCTCCGAGTTCTCTTGGATCTGTCCGAGGAGAAACTCACCCTCGGCTGTATCCTCGAACCCTCGGCGTATGGGCCGATTCACAGTATTAACAAACCCTTAGCTTAAGAGCAGTTCGGCTTTCCTTGCTAGAGCCCAAAGGCCCAGATGCCCGCTTGGGTTCTTTTACTCCCCACAAGAACTAATTATAATTTTTTATATGGAAATCTTGATTAGTTTTAAGTAGATTGCAAGTAGTTTCAATTTTCAATTGGGTATTAAAATAGTTTTTAATATCTTAGAAAGAAGTATTACATATTCAAATTGTTAGATAGAAGTGTCATAAATTTTAATTTTCCGTACATGTTTTTTAAGTTAAGATTCATGCATGTATTTGTAAAGAGACTAGACATGAAATAAGATATATAATGACTTGGCACAAAATTAACCTCGTTTAAAATCTACAGACATATGCCATCAAATTAGAAGACAATTGTAGAAATTAAATTGGAATGCCATTAGAATCAAATTTGGATTCTTGATTGAATTTTCTCTCAACTTTTATTTTAATATAATATATATGACATATGATTTGAAATGGTATAAGGTGTAAAATGTCATTTTAATTCTTGTTTAAGAAAAATCTTTAAAACTCAAACCCACATGAATTGTTTAAATTTATATCAAAATGCCATTAACATGTATTTGCTAATGTAACTCCATAATATTTTTCAATGAAAGTTTATTATGGATTTTTTTTATTAAAAAAATGTTTTTCTCAAACCAACCAAAGAATTTTAGATTTTTAACAACTCTAGTACGTGTTAGAATTCAAAATATAAAAAGGTGTGAATTCGTACTTACCTCCTAAATTGAGTTCGCGTAAGGTTTGTAAGCCGAAAATGTCAAGTTCTGGCAGACTTCCACCCAATAAACAACCTTCGAGTGTAAGGGATGCCAAAGAAGAAGACAAATTCCTGAAAGAAGTAAGAGAAACAGAGGACATGTAAACCCAATCAAGATGAAGTTCCCTTAGCTTGGTCAGATTTTGAACAAGCCTCTTCACAACAGATGTTTCGAGTCTAACGTCACTGGAAGAGAGATCTAGTGAGGACAATTGGGAGAGGTGGGATAATTCAAGTGGGACTTCGCCTTCAAACTGGGACCAGGAAAGGTTAAGATATCTCAACTTAGCAAAACGACCAAACCCAGATGAAATTTGGGAATAATTAAAGTAGTTGAAAGCGAGGTTGAGACGTTGCAAGTGAGGGAGATCAAAGAGGCTAGCGTTGGAAGGGATGGTGCCGTAAAGCCTGCTACAACTGAGGTCAAGACCAATCACGTCCCCCCTCACTCTGTCACAGGTAACCCCATCCCATGAGCAACAATCAGTGCCCTCCTTCCAAGACTCCATCTTTGGATAAGAAATATTACAATAGTAAGAACCATATCTCGAAGGAGAAAACAATTGCTTAAATTGGAGCAACGCAAAGCTCTGGTCTTGGGAGCACAGTAGTGGTGAAGAAGAGTTGAAAGAAGATGATGATGATGAAGAAAGTTGAGAATAGAAGAGCAGCAAGAGGTAAATGAGTTGAGAGAGCCATATGAACCACCTCATTATTCCTGATGAGTTCATAAGCAGATATGTGATATGTGGAGAGCTGGGATGTTAGTATCCATTTTATAGGAAAAAAATGGGACAATTTTGCACGCTTATTAAGTTCACTTTCTAATGGGATGGGGTCCCAAAATTGTTAAAAGGGGCCTTGCGATTACAAAGGGTCAAAGACTTCACACCATAACTTGCTTTATTTTATTTTGTTTTTATTACTTTTTTCTGTATAGTGTAACTTGCTTTAGGAAAAGGAAGAGGAAAGCGTGAAAATGGGCCATGCATGTACCAAGTTTCGACTCTATTATCTTGCATTTTAAGTCACCTTTAACAAAAAGAATCAAAGAGTCAGGGGCCCAACATAAAGAAAATGGGCCCTTGTGTTTTCAAAGACTTGGTCTAACCGTGTAACTTGCATCTATACCTAAATATTTTGTGGGAAGAAATTAACAACTTAAATTTTTGGGATAATCAATAGTTTATTATGATATTTAAGCAAAACTTTTTAACAATCACTGTCTACACACTCTATCTCCCATGTAAAATATTAAAATTTCATGTGTGTAGCTTCAATTATTAAAGGAGAGTTTGGGCACACACGTGAGTGAGAGTATTAAAATTATGGTTGAGAGATTAAATTCACAATTTTTTAATAGTTTAAACTTTTAGAACAATTAGTAATTTCTCAAAAGTTGCACAAAATATTTTGGCAATTAATAAATGATAACTAGTGATGCTTAGTTGTTTGAATAAAGTAGTCCCCATTCGCTCATGAAATTGAGGTTAATAGCAATAAAATCATAAGATATGCATCCCCTGTAATGAATTAGAGGAGGCTTGTTTTTCTGATTCATTAAAATCAGTAGTGGGTATTTAGCAGTTTTGTAGTTATGAAAACATATAGTTTTAGTGAAACTGAAAAACATGCCTTCTATAATTCATTGCATCAGGAAGCTTTTTAAGTTTTTACAAAAAATAATAAGTCTCTAATGATTTATATATATATATATATATATATATATATATATATATATATATTAATATCAAGGTGAATTTCATGAGTGAATTGGGACTATTTGATTTAGGCAAGACTCAAGAGCGTCAAAAACCTTTTGTGCAACTTTCTTCCCAAAAAAGAGGAAGTCAAGTCTCTGAAATCACATGACCGATTTTCTTTATTTTGGGACCCTTAATTCTTTTAATATAGGAATAGTAAAGAGTAAAATGCAAGTTATTCATGTCAAGTCTTGCTAACTACATTCTTCTTTTCCATTTTTATAAAGACAAGAAATCTAACAACTTGTCCAAAAGCAAGTTATTACAGATTCAAGTCTTGGCAATCACATCATGTACCAAGTTTTGACTCTATTATCTTGCATTTTAAGTCACCTTTAACAAAAAGAATCAAAGAGTCAGGGGCCCAACATAAAGAAAATGGGCCCTTGTGTTTTCAAAGACTTGGTCTAACCGTGTAACTTGCATCTATACCTAAATATTTTGTGGGAAGAAATTAACAACTTAAAATTTTGGGATAATCAGTAGTTTATTATGGTATTTAAGCAAAACCTTTTAAGTTCAATCACTGTCTACACACTCTATCTCCCATGTAAAATATTAAAATTTCATGTGTTTAGCTTCAATTATTAAAGGAGAGTTTGGGCACACACGTGAGTGAGAGTATTAAAATTATGGTTAAGTGATTAAATTCACAATTTTTTAATAGTTTAAACTTTTAGAACAATCAGTAATTTCTCAAAAGTTGCACAAAATATTTTGGCAATTAATAAATGATAACTAGTGATGCTTAGTTGTTTGAATAAAGTAGTCCCCATTCGCTCATGAAATTGAGGTTGATAGCAATAAAATCATAAGATATGCATCCCCTGTAATGAATTAGAGGAGGCTTGTTTTTCTGATTCATTAAAATCAGTAGTGGGTATTTAGCAGTTTTGTAGTTATGAAAACATATAGTTTTAGTGAAACTGAAAAACATGCCTTCTATAATTCATTGCATCAGGAAGCTTTTTAAGTTTTTACAAAAAATAATAAGTCTCTAATGATTTATATATATATATATATATATATTAATATCAAGGTGAATTTCATGAGTGAATTGGGACTATTTGACTTAGGCAAGACTCAAGAGCGTCAAAAACGTTTTGTGCAACTTTCTTCCCAAAAAAGAGGAAGTCAAGTCTCTGAAATCACATGACCGATTTTCTTTATTTTGGGACCCTTAATTCTTTTAATATAGGAATAGTAAAGAGTAAAATGCAAGTTATTCATGTCAAGTCTTGCTAACTACATTCTTCTTTTCCATTTTTATAAAGACAAGAAATCTAACAACTTGTCCAAAAGCAAGTTATTACAGATTCAAGTCATGGTAATCACATCATGTACCAAGTTTCGACTCTATTATCTTGCATTTTAAGTCACCTTTAACAAAAAGAATCAAAGAGTCAGGGGCCCAACATAAAGAAATGGGCCCTTGTGTTTTCAAAGACTTGGTCTAACCGTGTAACTTGCATCTATACCTAAATATTTTGTGGGAAGAAATTAACAACTTAAAATTTTGGGATAATCAGTAGTTTATTATGGTATTTAAGCAAAACTTTTTAAGTTCAATCACTGTCTACACACTCTATCTCCCATGTAAAATATTAAAATTTCATGTGTTTAGCTTCAATTATTAAAGGAGAGTTTGGGCACACACGTGAGTGAGAGTATTAAAATTATGGTTAAGTGATTAAATTCATAATTTTTTAATAGTTTAAACATTTAGAACAATCAGTAATTTCTCAAAAGTTGCACAAAATATTTTGGCAATTAATAAATGATAACTAGTGATGCTTAGTTTAGTTGTTTGAATAAAGTAGTCCCCATTCGCTCATGAAATTGAGGTTGATAGCAATAAAATCATAAGATATGCATCCCCTGTAATGAATTAGAGGAGGCTTGTTTTTCTGATTCATTAAAATCAGTAGTGGGTATTTAGCAGTTTTGTAGTTATGAAAACATATAGTTTTAGTAAAACTGAAAAACATGCCTTCCATAATTCATTGCATCAGGAAGCTTTTTAAGTTTTTACAAAAAATAATAAGTCTCTAATGATTTATATATATATATATATATTAATATCAAGGTGAATTTCATGAGTGAATTGGGACTATTTGATTTAGGCAAGACTCAAGAGCGTCAAAAACCTTTTGTGCAACTTTCTTCCCAAAAAAGAGGAAGTCAAGTCTCTGAAATCACATGACCGATTTTCTTTATTTTGGGACCCTTAATTCTTTTAATATAGGAATAGTAAAGAGTAAAATGCAAGTTATTCATGTCAAGTCTTGCTAACTACATTCTTCTTTTCCATTTTTATAAAGACAAGAAATCTAACAACTTGTCCAAAAGCAAGTTATTACAGATTCAAGTCTTGGTAATCACATCTTGGCCCTGTTTCACCATTTTCATTGGAAAACTTACATGTTTAGCTCTTTGGACTCAAGTCCCTAATAGTTTAGGAGTCGCAAGACTCACGACATACCAAAATGGGGCCCCAAAAATAAAATTGTGAAAAGGGGCCTTGTGATTAAAGAGAGAGAGTCTAAGACTTCATGCTGCAACTTGTTCTATTTTATTTTATTTATTTATTTTTGAATAGTGTAACTTATTTTAGGAAAAGTTGATATGTCTTTTCATTAAAAAAAAAAAAAAAAGGAAGAGAGAGGAATGAAACCATCAAAGTGGGCCATGAAATTACTAAGACTTGAGTCGTTTCCAGTGGGAAATTCTTACCTAGTCCCGGACTACAAGGTCACCAAGCTGACCTTGTAGTCCCAGCCAATAAAAAAATACCACATCAATAAATATTCTGCTGACATCATTTAATGAGGACAGCTCATTAACCATGGCAGCCCACCAACGTTCATCCTCAAAAAAATAAAAAATGTACCAAACGTTAGTCATCAGTTAACGTTAGCTTTAATAAAAAAAAAAAAAATACCCAGCCAACTGTACTCCAATTTTGCTTAGTACAAAGAGATTAAAATATAAAAATAGGAGCCAGCCATGTACTGATTTTGGAACTCTCTCGCAATTCCACCCGTTCCCCTTCCCCTCTCTCAGATTTCCTTGTGCATCATCACCACCGTTCGGTTGCCCTTTCCTTCCACTTGACGCTGACATCGCCGGCACTTGCAGTAAATTTTTTTATTTAGTTATTTATTATAATTTCTATCTGTTTCTGTCGTTTTAATGATTTTTTTTCCCAATAAGCCTAGTTTGGTTGCTGGGAAAACGAAGGAAAGTATTTGTCGGATTTAGGGGTTGTGTTGATCTGTTCTTTTTCAAACCCCCAAAATCTTCTCTTTCCAACTCCTGACATTGCAAGAAGACTTTTTATTCTCTTTTTTTTAGTTTCTTTTTGTGTGCCATTTTTCCCCTGTACATGTTTGATGACATGTCTCAATGAAGATGGAGATTCCTTTGTTCTCATACTATTATCTATCAACAAAATGTATACTACCTTGTAAAGGGTTTTTTTTATTATTATTATTTTAAATGTTTTTTCGGATTAGATGAGAGTTGGATTTTTGTTGTGGTTTCACATGTAGAAACATAAAGCTTCTATCTTTGCTTGGCAAACAACTTGCTGCTATGTTTGTCAATTTTAAAATAAATTCTTTGCTGATACGGTAATTGAAATTTTGGTCTTGAAGTTCTTTTTTTTTTTTTTTGTGAAGGTTGTTGACTGTTAGAAATTTGACAGTGTTGCCTAGAGGTGGTTAAAGGAGTCTTGGTTCGGCTCATTTAGTCTTGGAATGCAGAACAAATGTTGTTCAAAAAGTCCAATGCAGAATAGGCATTGCTGAAAGAGTCCAATCTGCTGGCTGTTGTTATCAAATTGAAAGAGATTATAGTGCTCTGAATCATCAATGAAATTCTTAGCCTCTGTTTGGTTCCAGAGAAAATAGAAGGAAAAACTTGGTGCCAAATTCTCAGCCTCTGTTCAGTTCCAGAGAAAATAGAAGGAAAAACTTGATGCCAAATTCTTAGCCTCTGTTGGGACCTTTTTTTAAGTTGTATACTTTGTTTACTTATTACACATCAATAAAATAGGTAGGCGTATTTTCAATCAAGGCAAGAGTTAGCACTAGCAGTGAGGGCTGAGGATAGCTTTTGAATGTTCAAATTGTTTGTTATCAGAGAATTTGTGTGTCCTATTTGAATTCTGCAATCCATCTTTAAAATTGCACTCTGCAATTGTCATTCATTCATAAAGATATTCTTCCTTAATACATAACTTTCACTTGGCAACAAGTCAAAATAAATCCAAAGAGAACAAATGTATTCCTCAAAAATAAAATAACAAACAAAAGAAACTTGGTGTCATGATAAATGTCACTTGGCTCCAAGCCAAGAATTTGTGCCGGATTTGTGAAGTTCCTGGAGTTCTTGGCTGCATGACATCCTCGGTCTTCTCACCTGGAAACATATAAAAATCATATTAGCATATTGAATGGAACAAAAATAAATACATTAACATTCACAAAAACCATTCTAATTATTTTGTATTGATACAATCACACTTAAAAACCAAACCCCAAA
The DNA here is from genome assembly GCF_040712315.1 of Castanea sativa. Taxonomy (NCBI): domain Eukaryota; kingdom Viridiplantae; phylum Streptophyta; class Magnoliopsida; order Fagales; family Fagaceae; genus Castanea; species Castanea sativa. Next base: position 5,874,015 of record NC_134018.1, on the reverse strand, counting down.
TAAAATAATCAATAATGAAGTATACCTTTGAAACTCTCTTATCTAGAGACTCTTGGATTGCCCCAACCTTGCTGTTCTACATTGTTGACCATCTTTTGTATATATATATATATATATATATATATATATATATATATATATATATATATAAAATAAAAATAAAAATAAAAAGAAAGAAAGAAAAAGGAAGTCATCCTTAGGAACAAGAAATAAGTAATAAAATTGATAATGCAAACACACCACAAGAATTTTCAAATCTACCTCTTGTATATGTGTGGAATTTAATTGCTTGGAGCTATACATCAACGAGTTTATTTGTGAGGGAATATAAGTCGTTGGATTCTATAGAGATCAAAATATAAGAAAACATTATTTCGAAACAAAGCTATGTACACATGTTAATACATAAATGATAAATATTTTATTCCATTTCAAAAAAAAATCAATTGTGTCAATTTACCTGACTAAGTTGCATTATAACATTGGAACCTTGCAACATAGTTGTAAATGGAACATTTACACAACCCATTTCCTATATGGAGACAAAATTCATATTTAGATATTACGTCAATGACCAAAATTATGATTACACATTATAAATGCAGTAACCCTCCACACATCATTTTCAACTGTGAAACGAATAAATGCTTTACAGCCAGTTCTAGTCTCTAGTTTCTTCCAATTTTTCTCTTCACAAGCATCTTCATCTATTTTAAAACCCTCCTTAGAACATAGAAATTCACGTTGCCTTATGTTCTTTGTCCCATTAAAATATCTAGGCTTTCCTTTCCGTATACTAAAACCTGTTTGTAATGCATAATTATTGTATAAATTGTATGCTTCATTTTCAGTATATGCCACCTTATCCAACAAATTGTCATCACTATTTTCTAGTCGTTCAACAAACAAACAATCTTCAATTCCTTCAACATCACTTGAATTGCAAACTACAATAATTTTTATGAAAAATATAATTGTTAGAAATAAATTAAGGAATTTACAATACAATAATTATCTTATGTGTGCAATTTTTTATGTGTTCTTAAAGGCCTATGGTATGCTTTATTACAAAGCTTCCCTATTTCTAGGCACAAATATAATTAGAAATTAGACATAGTTACCAATATCACTACATATATTTTATTTGGGAGCAAACACCTTTATATATTTTATTTGGGAGCAGGGAGCAAACTTGTCACAACAAAACAATAAATTCATACCTCAAAAATATCACAACAAAGCCTTAAATTTTTCACAAAAAAAGCATTAAATTCATACCTCAATACATTTTTATATATTTTATTTGGGAGCAAACATACCACAACAAAACATTAAATTTTTCACAAAAGAAAAAAGCATTAAATTCATGCCTTATTACATTTTTATATATTTTATTTAGGAGCAAACATATCACAACAAATCATAATACATTCTTTAAAAAATGAAACAAAACACAACAAGACAAAATAAACTATACCTCCATTACTTTGAAAATTGGGTTCTTCCATGCTAATGTGAACAAGATTTTATCTCTTTACACTTAAACTTTTCACTTGATTTTACTAAAAATCACTCATAGTAACATTTTGTGTGTGGTCACACAGTGCACTTGGTTTTTGTCGGCACTGAGTAAAACCTTGTGGCTTGTTTACAATAGTGAAAACCCTAAAGGTTCTCTTTGTCCTAAGCTAAATTGGAGTACAGCTGGCTGGCTCTTCTTATATTTTATTTTTTTTATTGAAGGTAACGTTAACTGATGACTGACGTTTGTGACATTTTTTATTTTTTGAAGATGAACGTTGGTGGGCTGCCATGGTTAATGAGCTGTCCTCATTAAATGATGTCAGCAGAATATTTATTGATGTGGTATTTTTCTATTGGCTGGGACTACAAGGGCAGCTTGGTGACCTTGTAGTCACGTTGGTGGGCTGCCATGGTTAATGAGCTGTCCTCATTAAATGATGTCAGCAGAATATTTATTGATGTGGTTAATGAGCTGTCCTCATTAAATGATGTCAGCAGAATATTTATTGATGTGGTATTTTGCTATTGGCTGGGACTACAAGGTCAGCTTGGTGACCTTGTAGTCCGGGACTAGGTAAGAATTTCCCGTTTCCAGTAACTTGCATTTTAGGTTGCCTTTAATACAAAAGAACCAGGGGCCCAAAATAAAGAAAATGGGCCTTGTGATTTCATAGACTTGACTCCAAATAGTGTAATTTGCATCTCTACCCAATTTTTTTGAAAAGAAAATTGTGAAACTTATAGTTAAGTGAAACATTTCCAAACAACTTAAAGATTTTGGGTTAATCAATAATTTATCATTGTATTAGAGCAAGATATTTTAAGTTCAATCTTTGCCTCCAGTCTCCTCTCTACCTCAAATGTACAATCTTAAAAATTCCACGTGTTGAGCCTCACTTATTAAGGAGGGTTTGAGGCCATATGTTAGGAAGAGTATTAGAATTATAATTAAGTAATTAAATTTAATATTTCCTAATAACTTAAACTTTTAAGACAATTGGTAATTTATCAAAAATTGCACAATTTTTTTTGGCAATTAATAAAAAGGTGCAAGGCTCCAAACATCAGGAAATATTCACAAGTGTGCAAGGTTCCACTAAACTTTAATAATTATTCTCTAAAAAAACACAATAACAAATTAAAATTCCTTTGAATATTCTCAAAAAAACAAAAATTAAAAGTTTGCGTCCACACTAACCCAACTATTGTGAAAATAAACTCATTAACGCAAAATTAAAGAAGAGAGAAGAAAAATAGACAAAGAAAATTTACGTCCACATCACAACAACAACAAAAGTAAATTTCTTAGAAAATCAAAACAGTTAGAAAACTTCAATTTTTAAACAATCCAATAATCACTAAACACTAGTCTCTAACATTTATTAATGCGAGCTCAAAAAAAAAAAAAAAACATTTATTAATGCAAATCTTCTTACACAAACCACCTCAACGACAAACCTACTACTCCTCAAAATCTAAAATAGAGAAATAAGGGATGAGCTCCCCAACAAAGCAAGTAACCAATTTTTTTATTTTTTATTGAGAATAAGCAGGCAACCAATCTGAATTTGCATGATCAAGCATATATACAAGTAAAATAAATAAATTATTCATAAGATAAATATCATATACTTAAAAATTGTATTTCAGATTAATAAGAAAAATAAAATATAATTTGCAATAAATTCCAAATATCAAAATTTTCAGCCAACTTATGTGACTGATAAAATTGATATCAGATGATCAATAAGATTTTGAGATTCTAATAGACTTAGATTATTTTCTTAAAAATGAAAAGAGAGCATGTATTACTGTAAATGAAAATTGAAAATGATCAAATTCATATGAAAATGCAAATATTGGTGGAGAATGTGACACTACAAAAAACGCACTCTATAGCTGCGTTTTTTGAAAAAATTGCAAGGCCAAACACATAAGTTTTCCAATGAAAACCGTAAACAGGGCCATGTAATTACGCAGACTTGATTCTTAGAAAAAAAAAAGGAGAAGATTACGAAGACTTGAATCTGTACCTTGTTGCTTTTGGACAAGTCGGTAGATATATTTTCTTTGAAAAGTGGAAAAGGAAAATCGAGTTACCAAGACTTGACACAAGTTACTTGCATTTTAAACATACTCCTTTAACAAAAGAATCAACTAAGGGTGCCAAAATAAGAAAATCCACCATGTGATTTCGGACTTGACTCTAAAAGTGTAACATGCTAATGATGTTAAAAAAATCCACTATGAATTATATTTTAAGCGAATTTGCCGTTACTTGTTTGTTTACATTTTAAGCCAGTGATAAATAAAATGTAACAAAAAAAAAACTGTCAATAAAATATCACAAAAAAAACATCATTTTAGCCTTAGTTCTAAAAGAAACCCCGACTCTGACGCTAGATCATGAGAAATTTTGGTAAATTTAATTGAATTTATTTTTGTGAATTGGAAAAAAGGTGTTAATGTTATTATTTTAACATATCTTATACATTCTACGTATCCTTCTCATATAGCAGTTTATAACATTATCTGCACATTGCGCCGGTCCTCGACGAGTTTATATAATTACTATAGCAATTATATATTTTTACACAATTTCACATGATTTGATGTTGATAAATTTTTAGCTTAATTGGCTAAAATGTGATATATATATATATATATATATATATATATATATATATATATATATATATATTATACAAGCACATATACAAGTTCTCTTAAAGTATTAGCATTGGAGGTGTAAAACCCTCCAAATTGCTATTTTACATTCTTAGAGGTACAAAACATGCTTTATCTGGTTGTTATTGCTAAAACTTTCTAGCAATTATGAGCAGTAAGTTTGTACTTTGTATATATACAAACTACTGTACCATGGTTGTAAAACAAAAATAGTTTATTTTATTTGGTTTGTTTTAAAGGATGGGATAGAAAAGGAGTGGAAAAGAGAGAAAGAGCGGGGAGGAAGAGAAAGAAATGATTAAATAAATGAATTGAGTTAAAAAAAAAACAAGAATTGAAATGTTAGTTAAATTATAAAATAAGATGGTAAAATAGATAAAAATATCTTTTAAATGTTTAAAATAAATATTTTTTAAATACCCAAATGCTTATCCATTAATGTTTCCTATATTTTATTTTTTTTGCTAGATACCGTAACTTTTTTTGAGGGAAAAACATGGGTGTCCTTTCCTTGAAAAAAGGGTCATGTAATTACCAAAACTTGAGTTGACTCTATTAATTAAATTGCATTTTAAGTCTTTTTAAGAAAGGAATTAGGGGCCCACCAAAAAAAAGAAAAAGAAAAAGAAAGGAATCAGAGCCCCAAAATAAAGAAGACCTTGTGATTCCAGAGGCTCCGTTGTAACTTGTATATCTCATCATCTCTACCTTTTTTTTTTCTTTTTTTGGGGAAGAAAGTTGCACAAAAGAATTTTGGGGATGGATAACCACTTATTAACCAGTGACGCTTGTTTAAATCGTCTAGTCCCCATTCAGTCATAAAATTCACATTGACAGAGGACTCTATCTATTTGTGATGTAGTTTCTCTTTTTTGCAAAATATCTGTGTATTTTTTTGTGCAAAATGGGGGACAAAAATTGTGATGAGGAGCCTCGTGATTATGAAGACAACACACTGTAACTTGCTTTAGGAGAAGTTAGGGGGGAAACTCTTTAACATAAAATATTAAAGAAATTAGGTAGTATGTGTGAAAGAAACAGCTCCTTTGAAAACATGCACGAGAAAAAGGGTGGTTGTTGAAGACTAAAGCAGGGAAATAGTAGTCCCATCATTGTGTGAATGGACCATGCAATTTACCAAGTCTCGATTCAACTAACTTGCATTTTAAGTCACTTTACTCTTTTTTTTTTTTTTTTGCTAAATAAAAACATCCCAATGTGAACTCATCAACCCTATATCACCTTAGGGTAAAGATAATATCATGTCTACTATCGGGGTCTTGATAGAGTTATCATTGTGTCGAGGCACAACACATTTATTTAAGCGCCATTGTATCTCTACCTAATGGTGAAACTTGAATCTCTACCTAAATTTTTAATAAAGACTTGACTTCAAATGGTGTAACTTGGATCTCTACCTAATATTTTTGAGAAGAAAATTACACAAAAGGTTTTTGGCGATTGATAACTAGTAACCTGTGTCTAAAACTCTAAATTAAGTAGTCCCCTTCAATTTTAGTCATGAAATTCACGTGGATAATAATAAAAAAAAAATCATTAAAGAAACTTGTTAATGTTTGTTAAAACTGCAAAAATCTATTAGATGCATGATGCAGTGAATTAAAGGAGGCATGTTTTTCCATTTCAATAAAATTTATATGTTTTCTTTTTTGAGAATCTGGTAAGTAAATATTTGTGTGGGCCTTTTTTGCAAATGCTGGGCTGGGCCGCCTGCCACTACACTAGGCCCAAAGATTTCTGGATCAGGGAGTTGGGACCTGTCCAAGAGCAACCTTCCTTGGACCGGCTTGTGCGCAAACAATGCCCCTGTTAATCAGGATTTGATCACATGCCCATAGCAAGCAGAATTGTTACATTAATTACAGCAGGCAGATACAATAAGGACAATAATGGAAATTCCTTTAGGATTTAGATAAAATAAGTAGTGGGCTTTGATAAGTAATGCCCGTTTTACAAAGTAGCAACAAAATAGTAAGTATTGAATGAACAAGCAGGCTTATTAAAAGAAATAAATGTCAGCCTGCCGCATTAAGTCACGTTGCCAGGTCTAAGCCAAGAAAGGGAACCACCTCTTCAATGCGACTAATCTCTATGAAAGGGGAAAGTAGCTGCTTTGAAGGCGCGGGCCTAAATGGTTTGTATTTTATGAGATCTTTCTCCGTTACCAGAAAGCATAGGTTGGAGAGGGAGAGGGAGATTGACCCATTCGGTGCATGCCTTTTGCTCTGTTCTCTCCGTTCTCTCGGTTTTTTCACTCTTCTCTCTATCCCATAGTTCCTTCCTTTCCATTCTCTCTTAATTCTTTCTTTCTTTTTTTCTTTGGTTTTCTTTTTCTCTTGCTATCTTTTTAATTCTTAGCGATTATCCTCCCCCCAAGGCTCTCCCTGCCGTGCACAGCAAAGGCCCCTTATATAGTGCCAGCCGTGCTTGGCTTTTACCATTTTAGCCCTTAACTGTTTTTTGTCTGGTGTGGGTGTCCTTGCTAACCATCACTGACTGGTTAGTCACCCAACCAGCGCTACTCACCATTGGCCGCGTCACTCCACCTCACTAGACAAAGAAGACTTTTTTGTTTGCTTGCTTGCCGTGGCACTCTTACCTGCCACGATGTAAGTACTCTCCTTCTCTCCGTCCCTCATGGCATGCACCTAGTGGTTCCAACTCAGTTTTGCCTCTTTTGGGTGGTATGTCATCCCAGCAGGACATTGCCTCTAAAAGAACTTGAGCAGGAAACACGAAAATGAGTTTTTCCCCCTCTTCACCGCCTAACCATGCTCTCTTACGTCTGACTCATGACCTCACCATTTCCTATATTGGCTGAGTACAGGCTGGTAGTGCCTGGGCCTTGTGTGTGCCTTATCTCCATGCTCATCCAAATTCTGCCCGCTGCTCATGTGTTTACTGCGGTCTGAAGGTCAATCTGTCCAATCTGCCGCTCATTTTTTACCTCTTATGGCGTGGGTTGCTTTCTTTGACTTCTCGTTTATGACTTACTTCTTTTAGGGACTGGCCCTTGCCAGATTATGGGCTGTTCCACGCTTTTATTCTCAACCTTTGTTATTTGTTTCTTGCCACACCATTCTGTTATGCCTGCTGTGAGATTTGCTTAACCAGGGCCGTTGGGCCTCTTTGGGCTTTACTGTTCATTTCTTCTCTGATGGCCCAATAAATTTATTGGGCTCTTTACTACTTGCGGGCTCCCTTGTCCTGCCTGCTTTCCTTTGGCCATCCTCGGCCCGTTTACTTTCTTGGGGCATCCTTTCCAATTCTATGCTTCCCACGGGCTTTTTCTAACTCCTTGGGCTTTCTTAGCCCAAGTGCTTCTTACTTCATCCTTGGGGCTCATGGATTCTCCACTACCCCCTTACTTTCTTTACTTACATTGGTTTGGGCCTACTGTGACAGTTGTGGCTCATTCTCACGTTTTTACATCCATATAGCCCAGGGGTTTGCTATTTCTTTCTTCCAGGCCTTCTTAGGCCCATTTACTTCTTCAAGGTCCATTTGTTTGCTTTATGGACCCATGATCTATTATTCCTGCCACTTGGGCTTTAATGACATTTCCATCCCACTCTCTTCTGCCCATTTCTTTGGGCTTTTCCTCTTGCTGGGCTTCTTAAAAAAATGAGCATCTACAATATTTTTATGTTTTCATTAACTAGGAAAATGCTAAATACCCACCACTAAGTATATGTTGTGTACTTTATCAAAAAAAAAGAAGAAGAAGTATATGTTGTGTATCTCTGACTTAATATGAGAAACAAGATTATTTCAGTCCATGCATTGTTTTAGAAGGTAAAAGAGGGTTAAAATGATAGTTAAGTAGTAATGAGTAAACGACATTTTTTTTTGAAGTGTCTTATGTCTGTAATTTGAATCTTACTTATCTCTCTAAAAACAATGAATTAAAAAAAAAAGAACTAATGTAATTTATGTGAATTAGATAAATTACTCTAATATATATATCAACCCAATATATGAGATAGACACAAAACAACGGCCAAACATCAAGAAATATTCACAAGTGTGCAAGGCTCCACTAAAGTTTAATAATTATTCTCTAAAAAACACTCAATAACAAATTAAAATTCCTTTGACTATTCTCAAAAAAAAAAAAAAAACAAAACAAAACAAAAAAACAAAAATTATAAGTTTAGCATTGACTAATCTTCAATATCAACAACTGTTGTGAAAATAGACTCACTAACACCAAATTAAAGAAGAGAGATGAAAAATAAATAAAGAAAATTTACATGGTTTAGCAATATGCCTACCTCCAACAAAGAAAATTCCACTATAAAATAAGAACATTATTATAGTAGCACAATAGCAACAACCTATTGTATTTGCATTAGTCTTGTAACACTACACTTTCTCACACAATACAATTCCTCAAGCCCTAACATAGTATATATATACTACCAAAGTCGGCTAATGTATCCTAGATTCCTATTACAACTAGGACTTGATTTTCTTTGTGCGGTGATGTATACCTCGAAAACCAAATGGGACATCGTTTCCTACTTCCACCAGAGCAAACTAAAGGCCACCGACTTTGCCAAATATCCAATGTTAAGCCACATCACAAAAAATGACAGAAATAAACTTCTTAGAAAATCATTACGGTTAGAAATAAATCACTGAACACTAGTGTGAAGTGTCTAACATTTATTAATGCAAGCTAAAAAAAAAAAATTAATGCAAATTGTAATAATCTTCTTACACTATGAAGATTTGGTTAAGAGTGAATTCTCATTAACTTGGAAAATAACGATTACACAGATCTTTATATACAAAGCAAAGAGAGGGAAAAACTAACAGATAACTAACTTCTAACTAACTAAATACACTGTACAACTAATCACACACATGCTGCTCACGTGTTCACTACCCAAAGTTAAACTACATGTAGCTTTTATCAAAACTACTTAAGCTACTTGTCGTCTAGCCTTCATTTTTGATCTAGCTTCTTCTTTTTGTTTCTTTGATTTCTGTTATACGCAAACCACCTCAACGATAAACCTACTACTCCGCAAAATCTAAAATAGAGAAATAAGGGATGAGCTCCTCAACTATTTGTGGGGAGTAAAAGGACCCAAGCAGGCATTTGGGCCTTTGGGCTCTAGCAAGGAGGGCCGACCTGTTTGTAAATTAAGAATCTATTAGTACTGCAAATCGGCCCATACGCCGAGGGTCAGAGGACACGTCTGAGGGTGAGTTCCTCCTCGGATAGACCCAAGAGAGCTCGGAGATTCACTATGAAGGTCAAGGCAGAATTCCGGAAAGACTGTTGGTTAAAAGGGGGAACCCCTGAACCTTTTAGATACACCGATGTTAGAAGAATATCATAGGCAAAGGCTGCCACCTCCACATTAAAGACCCTGCATCTACCTCCCTAGCCGCATTAATGGGGAAGTGACCCCTGAATAGTAGACCGAAACTTCTGGTTACTATTCAAAGCACTAAGAGAAGAAATATCTTGGGGAGAGGAGATTTGAGCAACACGTGGATAAAGCACCAAGGGAAGAAGTATTTAAAGGGGGAGAAGACCAAAGAAAAGGGGATCGGTTAGTTACCAAGAAAGAAATTAAGAATTGTAACCTTTAAGAGAGAAAGAGAAATAATATAGAAGTGGTCCTCGGCTCACGTCCGAGGAGGTCCCTTTGCAAATATCATCTTTTATTTATAAGTATCTTCATACCTTAGCCTATTGTCAAGTTCTTAGTACCTCTAAATTAGATTTTAAGCCTACACTCTACAAAATTTCATTGTTTAAGGCTCATTGGGTCTGAGCCCATAATTGTCTTTTGGGTCCAGGTGCAATTGTGTACTTACAATTGGCGCCGTCTGTGGGAAATCTAGTCTGAAAGGAGCTGGGATACTATGGCAGGCCTAGGCTCACACCATGCAGAATCTCAAGGATCACAACCTGAGGATCTTTTCGAGCGTCTTGAGCATTGAATGGATCGAGAGGGAAGCGTTCATACAGAATACCCTAGGGTGAGCCATACTTATGGCGGGGGCAGCACCACCCACGAGGATGATGCTAAAGCCATGCAGAAGGAGATTAATCATTTGAAAAGAAAACTGCGCCGTGCCAGACGTAAGCATTCACCGTCCTCATCTAATCCTTCTTCAGTGGAGGTCCGGGGAGGTAGTTACAGCTCGAGGTCATGGTCGCCCCCCAGCGCAACGTCCTCTTATGAGAAGGACGACCCGCTAGCTCACAGGCACAAGAAACTCCCTTCCAGGGGCTTGGGGAACGATGCTATGAGTCGGGCGTTGCATCAACTCTCCAAATCGCTATTCTCACGGAGGATTGAGAAGGGGAGGCTCCCCAGGAGGTTCACCCAGCCCACCTTTACCATTTACAATGGCCGGACGGATCCGGTGGTGCACGTGAGTCACTTTAACCAGATGATGGCGGTGCACTCTCATAATGAGACCCTGATGTGTAAAGTTTTCCCCTCTAGCTTGGGACCTGTTGCTATGAGGTGGTTCAACGGCCTTAAATCGGGGTCCGTAGGTTCGTTTGAGGAGCTTACTAGAGCATTTGCATCGTGGTTTATCACATGTAGCAGAGTGCCTCGACCATTAGACTCACTGTTATCCATGGCCATGAGGGAAGGGGAGACGTTGAAAGCATATTCCGACCGGTATTGGGAGATGTTTAATGAGATAGATGGTGATTTTGATGAGGTGGCACTCAATACCTTCAAGGTAGGCCTTCCTACTAATCACGACTTGAGGAAGTCCTTGACCAAAAAGCCCGTCCGCAGCGTACGTCGCCTCATAGATCGTATTGATGAATACAAAAGGGTAGAGGAAGACCAGCAGCAAGGAAAGGGTAAGGAGAAGGTTATCCCGCAGGAGAGAAGGGATTTCAGGTCGGACAGATACCACAACAACAAGTCGAGAAGAGATTACATCGGGCATTTTGGCTCGGCAGCCCCTTAGACCGTGAATACTGTGTTCCGAGAACCAGTACACCAATTACTGGAGAAAGTTCGTAAGGAGCCCTTCTTCAGGTGGCCTAGTAAGATGGCGGGAGACCCTGCGAAGAGGAATCAGAACCTCTTTTGTCAATACCATCAGGACGTGGGCCACACTACCGAGAACTGTCGGACCCTTTGGAACCACTTGGAGCAGCTTGTCGGTGAAGGAAAACTGAAGCAGCACCTTTATCAACCTAACGGGCAAAGCCATCAATCCGGCTCAAACAACCAGAAGAATAATTCATCTCGGCCAGTATTGGGAACGATTAACGTTATCTTTGCTGCACCTGGCAGGACAAGCTCGGGTCCCACCAGAGTGATGGCAGTTTCACATTCTCAAACCGAGGAGGCAGGCTGCAGGCCGAAGAGGTTGAAGGTGAATTTACCCGTCTTGGGATTTTCAGAGGAGGATAAAGTTGGTACCATCTAACCCCATGACGATGCTCTTGTGGTCACTCTTAGGATAGGAAATTATGACGTAAAGAGGGTGATGATTGATCAGGGCAGCGGTGCAGATATTATGTACCATGATTTATTTAAGGGGCTAAGGTTGAAGCTGGAGGATCTTACTCCTTACGATTCGCCGCTTATAAGCTTTGAAGGAAAGGCCGTTGTACCGAAGGGACAGATTCGTCTGCCCGTTCAATTTGGCTCAAAAACGGTTGAGGTGGATTTCATTGTGGTTGACGCGTATTCCCTATATACAGCCATCCTTGCCAGGCCATGGCTGCATGCTTTGGGTGTTGTCTCCTCTACCTTGCATGTTAAGGTTAAGTTCCCCTCGGGGGAATATGTTGAAGAGATCCTCGGTAGTCAATCGGTGGCCAGGCAATGCATATCGGCTGCAGTGCTGCATCAGACAGAAGCCGAGTCTTCGGCTTTGATCATCAAAGACTTATAGCAATTAACAGCTCCGAATACGCCCGATGCGGTGATAGGAGAGGAGGCTCTTTGTAAGGATTTAGAGAAGTTTTTGATAGCTGATGACCCTAAGAGATTCTTCCAAGTTGGCATACGCTTGCCACACCAGGAGAAGATGGATTTGTTGGGGTTTCTGAAGGACAACATTGATGTCTTTGCATGAGACCCTTATGAGGCTCCGGGCATAGACTTGAGCTTCATTTGTCATCATTTGAATGTCAACCCCGCCATTGTTCCGAGAAGACAGCCACCTCAGCGTTCTTCCAAGGAACATTCCGAGGCTGTTAAGGAGGAGGTGCTCAAGCTCAAGAGGGCCGGGGCTATTAAAGAAGTTTTCTACCCCGAATGGTTGGCGCATACGGTTGTGGTAAAAAAGAAGAATGGAACGTGGAGAGTAGGTGTGGACTTCCCGGATTTAAACAAAGCCTGCCTCAAGGATTCGTTCCCAATGCCACGTATTGATCAGCTTGTGGATGCCACTGTCGGACATCCTCGTATGAGTTTTTTGGATGCCTTCTAGGGTTACCACCAGATTCCATTGGCATTGGAGGATTAAAAGAAGACAGCTTTCATTACTCCAACAGGGAACTACCACTATAAGGTCATGCCATTTGGATTGAAGAATGCTGGGGCTACCTATCAAAGAATGATGACCAGAATGTTCGAACAGCAACTTGGGAAGACTATTGTGGTATACGTGGATGATATGGTGGTAAAGAGTAAAACGATACCTTCGCACGTTAAAGATTTGGCTGACACCTTCCAGGTGCTCAGGAGGCACAAGTTGTGCCTTAACGCCTCAAAGTGCTCTTTTGGCGTGGGTTCTGAAAAGTTCTTGGGTTATATGATTACTCATAGAGGTATAGAGGTAAACCCAGCGCAGATCAAGGCTATTCAGAACTTGCAGCCGCCCCGGAACCCAAAAGAGATCCAGAAATTGACCGGAATGATTGCTGCACTGAGCAGATTTATCTCTCAGTCAGCTAACCGGTGCCGTCCTTTCTTCCAATTGTTGAATAAATGGAAAGGGTTTCAATGGACCGAGGACTGTGTGTTAGCCTTCCAACAGCTTAAGCAATATCTCTCTCGGCCACCCATTTTGTCTCGCCCCGAGGCGGACGAGGTCCTGTTTGCTTATCTGGCAGTGGTTGTCCACGCGGTTAGCCTGGTCCTCATAAGGGATGAAAGTGGGATGCAGAGACCGGTCTACTACATTAGTAAGTCCTTGAATGAGGCCGAGGTGCGCTATCTACTCTTGGAGAAAGCACTTTTGGCCATAGTTCATGCCACGCGGAAGCTCCCTCATTATTTCCAGTCCCACACTGTGGTGGTTCTAACCCAATTGCCTCTTAAGGCGGTGTTACGCAGCGCCAATTACTCTGGCAGGGTGGCAAAGTGGGGAACCATTTTAGGGGCCTTTAACATTAAATACATGCCTCGCACCTCGGTGAAGGGCCAGGTCCTTGCTGATTTGGTGGCAGAGTTCGCCGAACCATTGCTAGAAGAAACTCTGAAAGAAGCACACATGGATGAAAAATCAGTTGGTGTGATCACAGCCGCAGCACCTCCGACTTGGAAAGTGTATGTGGATGGGGCAGCTAATCAAAGAGGGTCTGGTGTTGGACTTGTCCTAATATCCCCTGAGGGAATTATCTTCGAAAAATCTTTAAGACTAGTGTTCTCGGCTACTAATAATGAGGCCGAGTATGAAGCAGTCTTGGTGGGCATGAACATGGTACATAGGATGGGTGGAAAGGAAGTTCATGTGTTCTCGGATTCTCAGTTAGTGGTCGGCTAGGTCACGGGGACCATGGAGGCTAGGGACCCAAGAATGCAAGAATACTTGGCCCAGGTCAAACGTCAGCAAGCTAAGTTTCATTCCTTTGTCTTATCTCACATCTCTAGGAGTGGAAACACCCATGCAGACTCTTTGGCCACATTAGCAACGTCTTTGGCTCAGGGTTTGCCCAGGATCATCCTCGTAGAGGATTTGCTAGAGCCAACTCTTACCACTGTCAACGCGGCTCGCATCCATCTGATAAGGCCTGGACCTAGTTGGATTGACCTGGTCATATCTTTTCTTAAGAACGACATCCTCCCTAAGGACAAGTCTGAAGCAGATAAGATACGTCGAAAGGCGCCACGTTTCTAGTTGTCCGAGGATCAGAAACTGTATAAACGATCCTTCTCAAGACCATACTTGTTATGTGTGCACCCTGAATCAACGGAAGCGCTTCTGGAAGAACTGCATGAAGGGATTTGTGGGAGCCACACTGGGGGAAGGTCCTTAGCCCATAGAGCCCTAACTCAGGGTTATTGGTGGCCCAATATGCAGAGGGAGGCTCAGGACTATGCTAGAAAATGTGATCAATGTCAGAGTTTCACCCCTAATATTCATCAACCTGGAGGGGTTCTCAACCCTCTCTCCAGTCCTTGGCCTTTTGCACAATAGGGATTGGACATAGTGGGGCCATTTTCGAGGGCTGCAGGAAAAAAAAGATGGCTGCTCGTGGGGACAGGCTATTTCACTAAATGGGTCGAGGCTGAGCCCTTAGCGAATATCAGAGACGTTGATTCCAAGAAGTTTGTTTGGAAAAACATCGTCACCAGATTCGGTATATCACACACACTTATTTCTGACAATGGGGTTCAATTCGACAGCAAGGTTTTTAGGAAATATTGTGGTGACATGGGCATCATAAATAGATACTCCACCCCAGCTTATCCTCGGGGAAATGGGCAAGCCGAGGCCGTTAACAAGGTCATAGTCAGTGGGCTCAAGAAAAGGTTGGACGATGCGAAAGGTAGATGGGTAGAAGAACTACCACATGTTCTGTGGACGTATCGGACTACATCGCGCAGGTCCACTAGAGAAACTCCATTCTCTATGACTTATGGAGCCGAGGCAGTGATACCTCTGGAATCTGATTTTCCCACCCTAAAGACGAGTTCTTTTAGCCTGGAGAATAACGATGGCCTCCTAGAGAAAGACCTGAATTTAGTTGAGGAACGGCGCGAGGCCGTTATGGTCCAAATGGCTTATTATCAATAGAAGCTCAAGCGGGGATATGATGCCCACGTGAAGCTAAGGCCACTCGCACCTAGGGATCTTGTACTAAGAAAAGTTGTTGGCACTGCTAAAAACCCAGCTTGGGGTAAGCTAGGACCAAACTGGGAAGGTCCTTATCGCATTGTTTTAGTAGCAGGCATAGGGTCGTATCGGCTAGCTGACCTAGATGAAAGAATTGTACAACGTCCATGAAATGTAAATAACCTTCGAAGGTATTATTATTAATAAAATGTGCTTTTGTTAATTAGCAGTTCAAAGTTATGAATACATTAGGGATTTGAAGTTACTATTCTTAAGTGTCAAACAGAAACTTGGTTAAGTATGGTCCTCGGACCACAAACCTTGTGGAAATTGATATCTTCTTATTTGTTAAACAGAACCTTAGTTATGCCGGGTCCTCGGACCTCCTACTTTGGGGAAATTAACATTTGAAATTACTATTCTTAAGGGTCAAACAGAAACTTGGTTAAGTATGGTCCTTGGACCACAATCCTTGTGGAAATTGATATCTTATCATTTGTTAAACAGAACCTTAGTTATGTCGGGTCCTCGGGCATTCTACTTTGGGGAAATTAACATTTGAAGTTACTGTTATTGAGTATCAAACAGGAACTAGGTTTTGTATGGTCCTCGGACCACAGATCCTGTGGAAATTGATGTCTTATTATTCAGCCATTGTTCTTATTATTATCACACACATTGTGGAAGTCAATGCCTTACCATCTGTTAAATTGGATCTTAAGGTGTACAACTGTAAATATTAAAACAAAGGTTTTGTAAGGTATGGTCCTCGGACCTTACACTCTACTAAAATTGATATCTCAAATTACAAAGCTTAACTATCATATAGGCTTTCTAAGTAAGGCACTGTATACCATCCAAACTAAGTTAGTTTTTGCCAGATTCTTGAATGACATACTCTGCAAAGAAAGTGTGCATATGGCTATTTAAAAGTTATAATTGTTTAACTGTTGGAGTTAGAATTATTTAATCTGTTCTTTCTTTAGCTACGTGTTAGTGAGAACTTTCATGACAAGCAC
Organism: Castanea sativa; assembly: GCF_040712315.1. Lineage (NCBI taxonomy): Eukaryota > Viridiplantae > Streptophyta > Magnoliopsida > Fagales > Fagaceae > Castanea > Castanea sativa. The sequence continues at coordinate 5,857,756 of NC_134018.1, read as the reverse complement.
AAAAAAGATAAAGTAAAATAAATACAACTTGAATGAAAATTGAATAAAAATTGTTCTTCATTAATTGTAAGTAAAATACATTATTATGTAAAGAAACTGCAAAATACAAAAAAGTCCTATGCTAGGCCCTAAGCTTTGGGAGGTGGGTCTTGAAGGGAAGTGCTGCCAGCCTCGGTGCTCTTCAACTCCAACTTAAAGGCAGACAAGACATGTTTCCCTTTGTCTGTTGGAGGAAGGATGGGCTCCACATTCTGGCTTTGCTCCTTCTCGGCAGCTTCACACCCGTCCTTCTCTTTATGGGAACCTTCAGGTTCTGTAGGATCAGGAACGAGTTCTGGCACCACGGAAGGAAGGGCAGGAGAGGCAACAATATGAGGGTCTTCTATCTCCTGTATGTCTAGGGAAGCCAAACGTTCTCGGGCTTCCTCAGCTCGGAAGCTTGAGGAACCCCTGCTGCGTTCAAGGCCTCTCTCCAGACCTGTTGACAGTATTCTCGGCACAAGGCCGCGAAAGCTTCTGTCAATAGGTCCCGTGTTGCAGTCACTCCCTCCTGATAGCTGGCCTGCTTCGCGGCCTCCAGTGAGTGCTTGTGGGTGCGAACTTCCTCCTTCATTCGCGTAAGCTCCTTCTCCAAGTCAGAGCATGCTCGTTGGGCTTGGGAAAGCTCGTCGTCCTTTTGGTGAAGAAGCTTACGTTGCCCCTCCACTTGGTTCTTCATCGTCTTTAAGCTGGCTTCGGCACCATCCTTCTCTCTTTTTAGATCAGCCAGCTGTGATGTGAGCTTCCCATTTTCTGCTAGGGCCTGGCTTAGGGACTTCTCTGTCTCTTGCCGTATCTCCTGCTCCATTCCAGCTCGCTTCCAAGAATCCTCCATGAACTTCTCGGCAGCGAAAACTTCTTGGATGGCCTGTGAAAAATGTCAGGGGGTTAAATGCGGTAAAGTGTATACAAATGAACCTAAGGTATGAGTACGAAGGGGAGCTTACCAGAGCTAAATCTTTTTTCAAAGAAAGGAATAGCTGAGGCTGGCTCATCTTTTCTAAAGCTTCCATGTCCTTGGGCAGCAGAAGAGGACGCTCCAACGCCTCGGCCAGGTGGAGGGCATAGCCTTGTTAGAACGCCCTGATGTTAGACTGGAGGGAAATTGGCGCTCCATCCAGTCTCAATTCAGGAGACCACATAGCCGGTGCTCGGCGTACCTCGGCCATATCTCTGATCTCCCCACTTTCAACCGAACGGGCGCGCCCTTTACCCTTGTCCAGCTTCTACTGCTGAGCTGGTGGTGGTTGCTGTTTCATTTTTTTTGCTTCTCGCCACCAGCCCCCTCGGCCTCCACCTTCCTTTTCTTCTTCGGATTGTCAGCAGGAGGCTTGGGGTCGGCTGGAGGAGGGGGTGGTGGCAAAGCTGGGGGAGCTTGAGATCCCCTCGCCCCCTTTTTAGCAACTCTCTCGCCTCTTGTGGTCAGGAGGCCCTTAAGCGCGTTCATGTCCTCTTTAATAGAGCTGTCGTCTGGACGTGCTATCACTAGGCCGGTTATCCCAGAGGTCTCAGCGGCTTCCTCTTCCTCGTCGAAAAGGACGACAAATGGGTTTCCACAAGGCCTTTGGACGTCCTCAAGTTGAAACTTGTTTATCTCCTTGTCCAACGTGTTCGACGAAGACACTTGCTCCTCTGGGACAACAGTTGCCTGAGAGTGCGTGGCGAGAGGGATTGCCGCGATGGGTTGTGTGTACAATATTGTGTGGAGGTTGTCAGGAATGTCGTGGTCGGCTAAGAAGTGCGGTCTGGCTACGTGGATCCTCCTACGCCTCTAGTCACCCGCAATGATGGCGTTCTCGATCTCCTGGAAGTCCGAGGAGATAGGGTCGTACCCTAATATCAAATGAGCCGCTCTAAGTTGCAAGTCTTCACTCACGAAGACCTCTGAGCGTAGCACTCGGTTCAAATCTGCAACGTTGCAGTGACTTAAGCGCGGGCGCACATGTTGTTTATCTGCAAAGAAAGATATCGAAACAGACAAACATAGTCAGATTTGTAGGACATGTAATAAACTAAAGTTAAACGCTTAAGTAAATGTAAATGAACGTTTCAAGATGTTAAATGGAGCTACGGGGTGGGAAGTTCGATCCTAAGGATTCACACCTGGATCTCCCCACTTGACTAGGCAGTGGGGGTCGTCGTGCCAGTTGCCTGAGGCGATGAGGTAGTTGTCCTTCATGCCTTTATTGGACTTGGGCAGACAGGAAATTAACCTAACTACGCTAGAGCGGGATTTGATATAATAACCTACCCTAGTGAGTTTGTAGCATTCGTACATAAACGCGACGTCATGCTAGGTAAGGTTTAGACCCATCTGCTCGTTTAGAGCGTCGACGCTTCCTAAGACTCTAAAAATGTTGGGAGCACACTGGTCGGGACACAACCGGTGGTTGCGGAGGTATTCCCTGGTCACGCTTCTCATAGGGAGGGTCATCCCACCTTCTATGAAGGCAATCATGGGGATGATAACCTCTCCCGTTTTTTTAGACCCAGCCACGGCTTCTGCCGGACAGTATCTTAAACCTACGTCGCTGGGAATGTGGTATTTGGCTCTAAAACCTTCCATCCCAGCGGCGGTGTCAACTAAACACTTAAATTTCCCCATTAGAAAGGAACGAAAGACTGAGTTTTAAAAGGGAGAATGGTTAAGGTGGGAGCCGAGGACAAGATCCGAGGAGAATGGATTAAAGAAAAAGTAGGAACTTACGAGTTTGAAGTTGTGCGAGTTTCCACGGATTTCTGCAGAGAAAAGGCAACTACTGATGTTTTGATGTGATTAGCCTCTGAAAAAATAAATAAAGGCGCATGTTTCCAAAGCGTCACGACGTGCGGGAAGCGGCCTTAAAATTGCATTCGTCCCGCCCAAATTTTCAGGGGGCAACAAGGGCCGTTAGATGCTCATCTCACCGTTGAACGTGGGGGACAAGGTGTAACTTACGGTCATAAATGCGTGCGTTTTTGAAATTGAAACCGCCAAATGACATCTTCTGGAACACGAAACGATCTCCACACGTGTGGTTATTTACAAAATGTGTGGGGTAAGTTCTCGTTAGATCAAAACCCTATTTTTCTCCTCGGATGCTGAAAAATAGAGTTTTGAGGGGCTATTGTGGGGAGTAAAAGGACCTAAGCAGGCATTTGGGCCTTTAGGCTCTAGCAAGGAGGGCCAACCTGTTCTTAAATTAAGAATCTATTAGTACTACAAATCGGCCCATACGCCGAGGGTCCGAGGACACGTCCGAGGGTGAGTTCCTCCTCGGATAGACCCAAGAGAGCTCAGAGATTCACTATGAAGGTCAAGGCAGAATTCCGGAAAGACTGTTGGTTAAAAGGGGGAACCCCTGAACCTTTTAGATACACCGGTGTTAGAAAAATATCATAGGCAAAGGCTGCCACCTCCACATTAAAGACCCTACACCTACCTCCCTGGCCGCATTAATGGGGAAGTGACCCCTGAACAGTATACCGAAACTTTTGGTTACTATTCAAAGCACTAAAAGAAGAAATATCTAGGGGAGAGGAGATTTGAGCAACACGTGGATAAAGCACCAAGGGAAGAAGTATTTAAAGGAGGAGAAGGCCAAAGAAAAGGGGATCGGTCAGTTACCAAGAAAGAAATTAAGAATTGTAACCTTTAAGAGAGAAAGAGAAATAATATAGAAGTGGTCCTCGGCTCACGTCTCAGGAGGTCCCTTTGCAAATATCATCTTTTATTTACAAGTATCTTCATACCTTAGCTTGTTGTCAAGTTCTTAGTACCTCTAAATTAGATTTCGAGCACACACTCTACAAAATTTCATTGTTTAAGGCTCATTGGGCCTAAGCCCATAATTGTCTTTTGGGCCCAGGTGCAATTGTGCACTTACACTATTGATGTTATAAAATCCACTGAATTTATTTTAAGCGAATTTGCTTTTACTTATTTGCTTCCATTTTTAATCAGTAATAAATAAAATGTAACCAAAAAAAAACTGTAAATTAAATATCACAACAAAAAAAATACATCATTATAGCCTTAGGCCTAAATCAAACCCCGACTCTGACTCTAGATCACGAGAAATTTTAGTGATACTTTTCAAAGATATCAAAGTAATTAGTAGAAAATGTTTTCTCAAAAATATTTACGACTACTAAATTATATATTCACCAAGTCTTTCATCCCATTTTAGAGCATTCCCAAAGAACTGAACAAAAATTCAAGCGAAACGTATTCTACAAAATTGCTGGGGAGCCAAGGCAATTTTATTTTATTTTTTACAATCTACGTAAATTTGCTGAATTTAGAGAGTGCTCCAAAGTGAGTGTAACAAATTTCTGGTTAGAATAATAAGCTTGTAGAATATGCAACATTAATATATGTTTGGCATTTAATGCTTATTTGAATGAGAGTGCTCCACTAAAAAAAAAAATGTTTTGCCATTTATTAAAAAGTGCCAAATACATAAACTAAATGTTATAACTTACGACTAAAGAAGATAAATTGTTCAACTTATTGGAAGCAAAGAGGAATTGATTGAAATATTGATTAAATTACCAATTTTCCCCAAAATTTATGGATTTTTTCTGCTTATATTATGTTAAATTAATTATTGTTCTGAAAGTTTAAGAATCTTTTTTTTTTTTTTTGAAAATGTTAATAAATATCTTAAGGGCATTGGTTTAGGAATTATTTTAAAAAACGTTTTATAGGAAAATGATAAAATAATTAATTTTTCTAGGATTTTTTTTAAATATTTTCCAAGAAAATGATGCTAAAAATTTCCTTAAAATAATTTATTAACAATTGCCCTAAGAACACCTGTTAACATGACATTTTTTTTATAGCATATTAAATTACCTATTATCTCTAAAATTTAAGCTATTAAAAAATTGTGAATTTAATTGTGAAAACAAATACATATAACCCAAGCATCTATATATATATATATATATTCATAAATAAGCTTGTAAACAATAAGGCTCAATTGGAAAACAAGCTAAGTTTAAGTTAATTAATGGGCTTGGTAGTAATCCTTTTTGTGTAACAAATTCTCTTCCTTGTTGTAATCTTTTTTGTCTTCATGTTTTTGTTTCAATAAAGTGATTATTTAGCACCAAAAAAAAAAAGTCTTGGTAGTAATTTTTTTTTTTTTTTGAGAATCAGCTTGGTAGTAAGTTTAATATAATATTGCATGATTAGCTCATATATTACTAAGCCTTTAATTAATTGAATATTAGGCGCCGAACCAAATAATGTATTTGTTTTAGATATTTTATCAAGAACTTTGATAGTAAGCTCGAGCCCGGACCCGGCCCGGGTCCACTCTTTTGTATATATTATACGGTCTTGATAGACTTGACAAAGAAGAGAACACAGTAAGATCGATAACACGGGATCAAACAACCGTATAGAAGAAATCTGAGAACACAAGGAAGTGAAGTTAGAGGAGTCCGAGTCTCTAATGTCGCTAACGCTCCATCCAAGATTACAGCTGAGTTTTCTCAAAATATACCTTATTTCTTTCCAAACCAAACCAAATACGACCAGTCGTTTATATTGCAGCTTTTCATTTAGTAACACAGGGTATATATATTGCTACGGTATTCACCATGCCTTTATTTTGTTTTTTTTTTTTGAGTACACAAATAGAAAAAAGAAATATAAAAGAGAGTACATATATTTGATTGGTAGCAACCAGAAAATTTTACACCAAAACTTCATATTTGATTCAAAATTCAAACGAAAGATTTTTCTTTTTCTATTTCTTTAATTTTTCTTTTTTTATTTTTAATTTTATTTTTATTTTACGTGTCCAAGTGTGTTTATAGATAGAGAGTGATAGATACTGTGATTAAAAGAGCAACAATGAATGGCTTCTTTTATTTACAGCTTTTGTGTGTGTTTGTTATTGTGTCTCAGATTTTGGATTTCCCATGTTTGTTTTCTTATTAAAAGCTGTATGATACTAGATCTCCCATTTGTTGCATTTTACATGTTTGTGGAAATGTGTGTTAGAATTTTGTGATTTATTTTTGCTTTTATATAGAGTTTGTGGGGCTTTTCTAGGTGTTTATATTCCATTTCCCAGACAATGCCCAATGCACACCCCGAAGGGACATGAACTATTGCTATTGTTGTGAGCTTAGGTAAGAATTGAAATCCATCGTCCTTTTTTATTTATTTCCCTTTCAGTTTTGTTTCCTCAATACTTATTCGTTATTTGTACTCATGATTTCTGACACTAACCATTGATAAATTTATCAATGATATGGAAACAGAGAAGCTCTAATATAGCTTTTGATGGCTATTAGTGTTAGATTTTTTATAACTTATTTGTAAATATTGGAAAACTAATGCTCTGACTATGTGCTCATTATATTTGATTATTTTAGATACGAGTTTTTGCATATGTATATAGGGTGGATTGACGGAATAAAGTTGGAAGAGAGAGATCGCTACGTTTTCTGGTGATTTTCTATAATAGTAAGTTATTAACAAGCACTTTGCTATCTTGATATTCACACGCTTATAACCTTAATATTTCTCTATCTTTCCCATTTTGTTATCTTTTATTTTCTTTGTGGTGACTTTCCATTTCTTCACCAATTTTTATTTTATTTTTATTTTTACACAGTTGGCTTTGTCTAGGGCATTCTATTCTCTGGCTTTAGTCATTAGATAAAAATATAAAGAATTTAAGTTTATTTGTTTGAGCTCGAGACAAATAAAATCGGCTTACACCTTTAAACACAGTTTTTCTTTGCATCGCATTGATTTGCAACTAGTACATACATAAAGATAAGCCAACTAAGAACAACACCAGCTCCAAGATTAAGTCCAACACACGACACAATTTTAAAACAAACACATAGAATACCCTCAAATGTACATACATAAAATCTGAAAATGATTTTTTGAGGAATAAGGAAACGACACCATAATTCATACAAGCATGATCCACTCCTTGATAGTTGCCATTCTAATGAACACCTGTAAGTCAAAGCTAGTAATCTTGACTGATTCATAGTAGAGAATAGGGTCCTCATCACTTTTTACAATACCTTGCATGCAAAACAGAGAAAAATTACAGATTATGAACTTCACAAAAATACTGTTTTAACTTCTTAGATAAGTTTATTCAAAACCACACAATATAAATTCAAAGAGGATTTTGTCACACTTACCTCAGAGCACACGTTAACTTCTTCTTCGCTTGGGTCTTTGGTTGTTGGGCATTGTCACCTTTCCATTCTGTTCTCCTTCAATCAACCTTACTGGCCACTGCGGTTTTCCCATTTTAAACGTAACATATCCCATAGCTAATCCTAACACCAATCCACATCCATACCCAATCAACACAGCCTTCCAATCAAATCCATTTCCAAACATTGAATCATTATTGTCTTCTTGGAAATTTAATGCTAGTGGTGGAGGTGGAGGCTCGTCAGCACTACATTTCCATGACAGTGGAAATCCACACAATCCCGAGTTCCCATTATATGAGTCATTTTGAAATGTAGCAAATTGCTTACCTTGAGGTATGGATCCAGTAAACTGGATTTGCAAAAGGTTTAACACGGCCAAAAATGTTAGGCTTGTCAATTGCATGGGAATTTCCCCACCGAGTTTATTTGAACAGAGATCTAACAATTCAAGTGCTAATAAATTTGCCAAAGATGATGGGATATGTCCAGTTAGGCTGTTATGGGAAAGGTTGAGCAGTTGGAGAAATTTAAGCCTTCCAAGTTCTTCTGGAATCTCTCCTTGGAATTTGTTGCTTGATAAATCAATTGCTGTGAAGATGGTCAGGATTTTCAGTACTTCTATCCCCAATCCTTTTACTGTTACCACTACTGAATCTTGATAATAAGTTGCAGTTGGATATTTGTGAAGATAATATTCACCCAAATATTGTTGTTCAGGTTTATCTTCATCGATACTCCTCATGCCTTTCATGTTTTCAAAATAATTTCTTGGTAAAAGGCCAATGAACTCATTGTGGGAGAGGTCAAGAATTTGTAGTTTAGAGAAAAACATCCCATCAGTTTTATGATTTCCAATTGGACCATGGAGTCTATTAGATCCCAAGACAAGAATCCTTAGATTTGATAGAGCTTCCAACCAAGAAGGGAATGAATCATTTATCCTGTTATTTCCAAGGTCTAGAACTTCTAAACTTGTACAGCGAACCAAAGATTTTGGTAATAGCCCTTCAAATTGATTACCATTTAAGACAAGAGTTGTCAAGCTATAGCCCCATGAAAAAGTATCAGGGATGATGCCATGAAAATTATTCATCTGCAAATCCATCACTAAAAGAGAATAACTGAAGTTTCCCAAACATTGTGGAAGTGGCCCACCCAAATTGTTGTGAGATATGTCAAAGATTGCAAGGGAACTTACATTACAAATCATAGATGGGATACCCCCTGTCAATTTATTGTGTGAGATAGAAAAAACTTTTGTATAAAATGGAGGAACAAGAAGCTTTCCTTGCAATAGATTGGCCTGAAGGTCAAGTAACCTTAGATTCTTCCATGGAAGTCTATCTATACTTGATAAAAAATTATAAGAAAGATTTAGGTATACCAAATTCTCCCCAATTTCAAACATCCATTCCGGGACTTGACTGTAAATGCTATTATTAGATAGGTCTAAGTTTTCTAATCTTTTTGACAGTTTTATGAAATTTGGGAATTTGGTTATGTTGCAAGAAACTAAGTTCAAAGATTGAAGAGCAGGGAAGGTATCATTAAATTTGCTTTTGATGCTTAATGATTGATTGTTATATGGAAGATCAAGAGTTTGAAGTTCTTTGAGCTTTGTAGACTGATCAAATTCCACAATGCCACTCAAGTCATTTGATGAAATATCAAGCTCTATAAGATTCACAAGATTAGATATTGATTTTGGAATAGAACCATAAAGCCTGTTATTTTCCAATCTAAGAATTTGTAAGGAATTGCTACTTTGGAATTCACCAATTTGACTTGTGAGTTGGTTTTAAGACAAGTAAACTTTGGTGAGTCTTGTGAGGTTGGTCAAAAAATCAGGAATTCTACCTCTAAGGTTGTTGAATCTTAAGTCAATAAGATTGAGATCCTTTGGCTTTGAAAGTGATGGAATTTGACCAGTGAAGTAGTTAGATCGGAGGAAAATTTGAGTAACTTTTGTGAGGATCCCAATTGATGAGGGAAATGAACCTGCAAAATTGCAATTTTATGAGATTCAAACAATTTGCACAAACTATACATTGTAAAATGAAAGTGATTATGGGATCTTACCATTGAGATTGTTGTGTTCTAGACCCAAGTATGATAGCATCTTGAGGTTTGAAAGTGATGATGGTATCTCACCACTAAAATGATTTTCAGATAAATCCAAATCAGTGAGTTGTGTAAGGTTACCGAGTGATACAGGTATTGGGCCGTTAAAATTGCATTGACGTAATCCCAATTTCCTTAAGAATTTTAGATTGTCAATTGATTTTGGTAATTCTCCTGAGACATTAGTGTAAGAGAGATCCAAAAACCTTAAGGGACTTGTCAAATTTACCAATGGAGAAAACCCTTTGAGTTCAATATTAGACGTTAAAGAGTGTAAGTAGGTTTGGTAGGCGAAAAATATCAACTGGTAACGTCCCTTGCAATTCACAGTTAAAGAGACTAAGGGTTGTCAATGAAGAAGAAATATTCATCAGAGACCTAAGTGAAACAGAAGACATGTCAACCAAATCAAGATAAAGTTCTCTTAGCATCTTCAAATTTTAGCAAGCCTTCTAACAACAAATGTTTCGAGACTAACAAAATGATTTTGAGAGAGATCTAGTGAGGCCAATAGGGAGAGGTGCGATAAATGAAGTGGGACTTGGCCTGAAAACACACAACCTGAAAGGTTAAGATATCTCAACCTAGTAAATTGACCAAACCCAGATGAAATCAACGAAAGTTCAAAGTCATTGAAAGCAAGCTTGAGATGTTGTAAGTGAGAGAGAAGAAAGAGAGTACTATTTAAAGGGATGGTGCCTTGAAGCCAGCTGCAACTGAGGTCAAGGCCAATCAGGTTTCCATTCACCCTATCATAAGTAACCCCATCCCACGAGCAGCAATCAGTGCCCTTTTTCCAAGACTCCATCTTTGGATAAGAATGCTGATAACCCAAAAGGTTACAATCATAAGAAGCAAATTCTGAAAAGGTAAATAATTGCTTAAAATGGAGTAATGCTAACTACTGGTCTTGGGAGCACAGTGGTTTCAAAGTAGAGGCAATAGATGATGATGATGATGAAGTAAAAAGACAATAGAAGAGCAGTAAGAAGTAGAAGTGTTGAGAGAGCCATATTAACCACCTCATAATTCCAAATGAGATCAGAGGCAAATATATTATGTCTTTAAAGCAGAGCTGGAAGGTGTGTATTTTATGTGAAAGAGTGATGATAACTACCTCATAGTTGTACTTGTTATCTTCATTTTTTTACTTTATTAATATTATCTAATTTTTATTTATGTTCTCAACAAAGCCATCATAGATTCCTTGATTTCTTAGGACAGGTTCGTTGATTTCTTATGGTCTATCATGACTTTGGCTAATGACTCAAGAAGCACTAATGGAATGGGCACCTCTTCCGTTTTCCTTTCTTTCACAATCATTTTCAACAAAGCCATCGAAGTCTACACTTCAGATGATAGAATTCTAATGGGTGTCTCACAAACACTAACAATTTAAGTCTTAGTCTTTGTACTTGCATTTTTAGTCTTCCCATTTACTTATTCCTTTTCCGCGACTAAGCTCATAACCCATTCATACCAACCTCAATAACAATTTAGTGAAACTATAACTAGCTAAAACCTCAATAATTTCCTATTTAAGCTAACTTTGCTAAGAGTATTCACTTCAACATTTTGTGATAACTGGTTGAGGGTGATGCAGAATGGTTTTGATTGAGTAGATCCCTGATACCACCGAATGCATAATGGAAATGCAGTAAGACTAGATATCGTTCTAGCTTAACAGTAGCCTTGAAAACTCAGGGAAAGAAGTCTGGATTCTAGTTTTTACTAGATATTTGAGAAGTTCTCAAAGAAAATTTTATTCAAGTAAATTTTTTTTGGCTTGTTAATCAATGCTCTTGTACACTTGTTAAGGAGGCTTTAAACGAATCCCACTTGTATGATTGTTTTTTAGCTCAATGCTTGTATTAGGAAGTGGTTGAAGTGACTTGAGTACTTATAAAAAGGAAATCGATTGCAATTAAAAAATCAACCTTAATGAATGCACTAGTGCACTCATTAACTGGACCCATATGTTCACATGTTTTTTTTTTATTTGATAATTCAATAGTTACAATGGGAGATAGAAAATTTAAACTCTAAATGTTTTTGTTAGAAATACTAAAAAAACCAATTAAGTTACAAGACTCTTGGCCATAAATTCCCAAATTAGTCTTAAAAAATATTGCGAGTCAACTATTTTATTAGTTTAATTAATCAAAATATCAGATCTAACAAGAGCTATACTTTGGATTTGTCTACCTACTAATAATCCTTTAATGTGAATCATAAGATGTTACTTTTATTGCGGTGTTGGCGTTTTAATCCATTAAAAACACTTTTAGTGCTTAGTGATTTTTATTATTATTATTATTATTATTTTTTTTTTTGTTGAGAAAAGTGGTTAGTGAATTCTGGTTCAATAATATTTTTGTAATTTTGTTACATGCAGGCTTTATAAACACTAATAGCAGATTTGCCCTATGCTCCAAAAAAATTTAATGATTTAAAAAAAAAATATTCGATGATTTTTTTTCCTGTTAATTAAAAAATTAAAATAGTATATGAGACTTATAAGTATTAGTCTCAATCCCTTCTTAAAATGAAGTAATTATTTTCTAATAAAGTATAGTCAATACAATATATTAGATTTTGTAAATTAAGCTATCTATATATTTGTTATTAGAAAGTGTTTTAAATTTTGTATATTTTTTAAAGAAAATATAATATATTTTACATTCAATTATTATATAATGCGAGGTATTTTGTAAATAAATTAATGTGTGGTTGGATTTTTTTCTAGTACTTCATACAAATGATTCATCCTTTATATGTCTTGAATGGCTAAAGAAGGAAGCATGTATGAGCAAATCCATCACATAATATTAGGAAAAAAAATACAAAACTTTAATAACATAAGAAAATATAATTTTGTCAAGATACTTATCAATATTACACTAAAAATTTGACATAATTGTCAATTAAATAGCTCCTCTTTTAACATAATCTTCTCCTCCTAAAACATCATCAAAGAGGACAAAATGGACTGAGGTAAATTGAACGTACCGAAGTGGACTAGAGTGGACCAAAATGGACCGATGGACCAAAATGGACTAAAATAGATTGAAATAGACCAACGTGGACCGAATTGGTCAGAAGTGGACCAAATTGTATGGACTAAAGTGGACCGGATGGACTGAAGTGGATCGAAATAAAACGAATGTACCAATTGGATTGAAGTAGACCGAAATGCTATGTTGATGTGTTTCAACATGAGCATAATAATAATAATAAATACTATGCTTAAGCTTTTAGGTATTATATAGATGAATTGCAAATCTTGTACGCATAAGTATATGTAGGCTACACATAGAAAATACAGTCACTTGCAAGAATTCTCTCTCTCCCCAGGCAAATGGTCAGAGAAATTGTGGGGTAGCTTAAATGAAGTAAAAATACACAATTGATATTTAAAGCTCATGAGATCACCTTTCTTTTGTTACTTAGAAGGGCTAGAAAAACTAATGCAGCCTACATTAATTTTATATCAAATGTCAGTTGCTGGCTTTGTCATTATAGCTCAAAATCGCTACAACTCACTTCAATTTCAATGTATGCACCATGAGATTCAACCCAAGTTTCCATACGTAATAGCCTAGATTGGTTATAAAAATAACTTGAAGGAAGGGCATCCTAGCGATAAATTAGGATACTTACAGCTTGTAGAAACATCAAAGCCATACTAAAGACAAAAAAACCTGTGGGCAGATCGCCAAATGCCACATTTTTGAGAAGGTAAAATGGATGATGATTTGTTTAAGTGTCTAAAATGTTGGTTAAACAAACCACTTCCTGGTAAGAGTCTTAATCAATATTGTCAACCAGGAATGGATTTACCAACTCAAAGTTAATGGAAGTTACCGATAAGAAATATCAAGACTAAGCTAAGAACATATGTAATATGGAATCTTAGTTATTAATGGATTTCAATTTCACAGATGACTTTTTTTTTTTGTATCATAAGAGACAAATTATCAAACACATAGAAGGCATAAACAATGTACACAATATTTAACAGGTCCATTACCAGTAATATATTTAACAGGTCCATCACAACAATAAAGTCTTTCAAACAACGCATTAAGAAATAATCCCAAATACCTTTAAAATATTTGCTTTAATAGGTTTCAATGACCATGGTAGGAGAAAGAAAAGCTCACACTCTAATGATAATCTCTCACACTTGTGTGCTCTACCTTCTATATGTGCTGGAAGTTCCAACATCAGACTATATTGGCCTTGAGAATTTGGGCAAAGAAGAGGTAAATAAGCCTTCATGGGCCTTGGAAGTTTCTACAGAGTAGGTCTTTTTCTTTTCCTTTTTGTTTTTTGGGGGGGGGTGGGGGGGGGGGGGGGTGAGTGGGGGAGGGTGGCAGCTGACAAAACTTCGACCTTCCTTGAATAAGGGTGTGTTTTCCACTTTTCCATGCCTGATCAAGGACTAGATCTAACTTCCATGTCTAAACCCTTTTTCATTTTGAATTCTAGTATTTTTATGATTATGATTTGAAATATTCCATTTTTTTTCTTTTGATATAAAATCAATTATTCATTGATACAAAGAAAATATTAGTAGCCAGCACAAGACCATCCCAGAACTAAATTCCAACATGCCACACAATCTAAAAAAACAAACAAAACATGGAATTCCGGTAAATTAAATATATATATATATATATATATATATATATATATATATATATATATATGTTCATCATATATGAACACAATTATTCTATGAAGAAGTAAACATCTATACATACAAATTATTGTGCAACTTCTAAGACAAGCATATATAAAACAATAGTACAATAATATTCTAGAGAAATTTTTTTCAAAACACATCAACCACCCCTTAATTGCTTTAATTTCATCTTCCTCTTGATGTTTAAATATTACCCCCCTTCTCTTCTTTAGATACTATTCTCCTTTAACCAAGCTTACAAGCCATTGAAGTTTTCTAGATTTGGAAACAAGATATCCCAACCAAGCTTACAAGCCATTGAGGTTTTCTAGACTTGGAAACAAGATATCCAATGGCTATCCCGTACACAAATCCACATCCATACCCCATCATCACAGCCCTCCAACCAAATCCACTTGTAAACTTTAAATCGTTGTCCTCTTCAGATGGTGGTGGTTCAACAATCATACATTTCTTTGATAATGGAAATCCACACAATCATTTGTTCCCAATGTATGAGTTGTTTTGAAAAGTATTAAATTGTAGACCTTGAGGTATGGGTCCTATAAGTTTGTTTTGCGAAAGGTTTAAAACAGCTAAAAATGTTAACCTTGTCAATTGCATTGGAATGGAGCCATTGAGCATATTTGAAGAGAGGTCTAAGGATTCAAGTACCAACAAATTTCCCAACGATGATGGGATATAGCCAGATAGGCTATTATGGGAGAGGTTGAGCTCTCGAAGAAACTGAAGTGTTCCAAGTACTTTTGGAATTTGCCCATGGAACTTGTTGCATGAGAGGTCAATGGTAGTGAAGATGGTTAAGATTCTCTCTAGCTTAAGTTCCTGCCCTTTCCATACCACCATTCTTGAGTCTTGGTAATAGTCTTCCCCAATATATTTCAATGGAACTTTTTCATTGATTGTTTTTATAGCTTTCAATCCTTCAAAAAAATTGGAAGTTAAATGACCCATAAAATTATTTTGAGAAAGATCAATTATTCGCAACATAGCAAAAGATGAGATGGCCTTGAAATTTTCAATTTGACCATAAAATCTATTGCACCTCAAGACAAGAACCTGTAGCTTTGGAAGCGCTTCCAACCAATAGGGGAATGAATCATTTATTTTGTTATTTCCAAAGTCTAGAACTTCCAACTTTCTACAGTTGACCAAAGATTGTGGTAATGACCCTTCCAATTGATTGTGATTAAAGACAAGAGTTCTCAAGCTTTTGCACTTTGCAAACATTTCAAGGATGGTTCCATGGAATCTATTTGTTCGCAAATCGATCACCGAGAGAAAATCACTCAAGTATCCCAAACATTGTGGAATTGTACTAGTTAGATTGTTAAAGGAGATATCAAGGATTTGGAGGGATGTAAGATTGCAAATTGAACAAGGGATTTCCCCGGACAAGTTATTGTTTGATATAGAAAAGAAAACCACGGAAGATGGTGGAACAGGAAAAGTTCCTTGAAGAAAGTTGGCATGAAGATCAAGATTTTCTAAGTTCTTTCCTGGAATTTGCTCTATACTTGTCAGAGAGTTATGAGAAAGATTTAATGATTTCAAACTCCCTAGCACTTTAAACATCCATTTTGGGACTTGGCCTTTGATCCTATTGTTAGATAGGTCTAAGGTGTCTAAGAACTCTAAGGTTCTTAAAAAGTATGGAAATCTAGTTATGTTGCAAGATGCTAGTTTCAAGTATTTAAGTTTGGGGAAGGTATACTTTAAATTGTTGTTGATGCTTAAAGACAGACTGTTATAGGATAGGTCTAGAAAATCGATTTCATTGAGCTTTGAGAACATATCAAATTCTATAGTGCCACTCAGATTATTTGAAGAAATATCAAGCTTCTGAAGTTTCACAAGGTTTGAGATTGACTTTGGAATAGAGCCATTTAGCCTGTTGTTATATAACAAAAGAATCTCCAATGACTTGGCATGTTGGAATTCACCAATTTGACCAATAAGGTGGTTAGAATTTAAGTCCAAATTTGTGAGTTTTGTGAGCTTGGTCATAAAATCTGGAAGTGTACCTTCAAAGTTGTTGCCTCCGAGGTCCAGAAAAGTGAGATCCTTTAGATTTGAGAGTGATGATGGAATGTGGCCAATGAAGTTGTTAGATGAAAGGTGACAATAAGTAACTTTCGTGAGGTTTCCAAAGGACTCGGGTATTGATCCTGTAAAATTGCAATTCCATTAGATTCAAAAGTATTTTAAAGATTGGATGTTGCCCACATGAAAGAGATGATGGGATCTTACCACTTAACTTGTTGCATCGGAGATTCAAGAAAGACAGCTTCTTGAGGTTTGAAAGTGATGATGGCAACTCACCAACAAAATTGTTACTTGATAAATCTAATTCAGTAATTTGCGTAAGGTTACCAAATGATGCAGGTACCGACCCATTGAAATTGCACTGAGACAATCCCAAATGCTTTAAGAATTTTAGATTGTCAATGGAATTCGGCAATGGACCTGAGAAACCTGTGGTAGAGACATCCAAAAACATCAAGGGATTGCTCCAATTTGTCGTTGGGAAAGCCCCTCTGAGTTCAGGATTACAAATTAAACTGAGCTCCCTCAGGTTTGGTAGGCGGAAAATGTTATATGGTAAGTTGCCATGCAATCCACAACCGTTAAGACCAAGGACTGTCAAAGAAGAGGACAGATTCATCAACGAATCAAGCGAAACAAGTGACATCTGAACAGCATCAAGACGGAGTTCTGTAAGCTTGGTCAGATTTTGAACAAGCCTCCTCATAACAGATGTATTGAGACTAACTTGTTTATTGCCAAAGAGATCTAGTGAGGACAGTTTGGAGAGTTTGGATAGTTCATGTGGGACTAGACCAGAAAACTGGGAAGAAGAAAGATTAAGTTTTTCCAACTTAGCAAACTGACCAAACCCAGATGAAATCGGTGAATTGAAGCAGTTGAAAGCAAGGTTGAGCTCTTGCAAGTTAGGGAGAAGAAAGAGGCTGCTATTGGAATGAATGGTGCCTTGAAGCTCACTACAACTAAGGTCAAGGCTAATCACGTCTCTCCCCATTGTATCACACGTAACCCCACCCCATGAGCAACAATCTCTGCCCTTTTTCCAAGACTCTTTCTTTTGATCACAGTCATCAGAATATTTGGAAGAAGAAGAAGAAGTTGGATCAGAATGAAGTTGCTTAAATTTGAGCAACGCTGAGTGATGGTACTGACGAATACGGAACTAACGAAGATAAGTATAGACGAAGCTGCCTTCACGGACGAACATGACCAGTATCCGCGTCATCAAAAAGAATTAATGCCATTCAATGCTGCCAATAAAGCTCCAACCGTTACAAGACCAGCTGGACGAACCGATGGGAACGCATTAAAGTCCATAACTCCACCATAGACGTTATCAGGGAGTCATTAACACTCCAACGGCTACAATCCCCAAGGGTATATAAAACCCTCACAACACCAATACAAGGTACATATAAACATCACCACCTGAATCATTTTTTGGTATTTCAATTATTATCTTCTTTGATACTGACTTTATCATCGGAGGTGTTGTGGCAGGCACTACACCGGTGACCACTTGAGTAAATTCCTGCTCCCGCAGACTCGTCAGAGTACTTCCAGGAGCCATCTGGACGAATCCAAGCAAATCAACGAGATACTGCTTCATCAGTTTGGCGCCGTCTGTGGGAATTTCGACTTTCTCATACAACGAGAACGCAGTTCCTACCAGCTCCAGATGGAATCCAACCAGGACTCAGCGGCCTTGGCACAGCAAGTCCGAAATCTCGCAGCCACCGTCGAAGAACTTACAAGACAGAATCAAGAGATGAGACAGAGGTTACAGCAAGAAGAGAACCGGTCAAGAGCTGTTCAAGAAGACGAAGGGGATAGCCATGGAAGGAGTGACCGACGGAGAACGGTAACCCCAGAAGAGCAGCATTCTGACATCCTCCAAGAGATGAGGAAGGAGATGGATGAATTAAGAAACGCCATCAAAGAGAAGACTGATCGAAGCCTGGATAAAATGGTCAGAGCGACGGACTCCCCTTTTACCATGGCAGTCCTAGAACGACCGGTACCAGCGAAATTTCGGCTACCTCAGCTTGAGCCTTTTGACGGGCTCAAGGACCCCCAAGATCACCTTAACACCTTTAAGACGACCTTAGGCCTTCAACAGCCCCCTGACGAGATCATGTGTCGTTCATTCCCCACTACGCTGAAGGGAGCTGGACGAGAATGGTTCACGAGATTGCCCACTTCGTCCATCGACAACTTTGAGCAGTTAAGTAGTGCTTTCCTGCGCCATTTCGTCGGGGGGCAACGTCCCAAAAGACCAGCGGATCACCTACTCACTATTAAGCAAGGAGAGAGGGAGACCTTGCGATCGTATGTAAAACGCTTCACTCGGGAGACTCTAGAGGTGGACGATGCAGACGATAAGGTCCAGCTGACGACATTTAAGGCAGGGCTTAATTCCAGAGAATTCGTCGTCTCGTTAGCAAAGAATCCGCCCCGGACGATGGCAGAGATGTTGTTGAAAGCTCAAAAGTACATGAATGCTGAGGACGCACTGGCAGCCATCGTAGACGAGGGGAAGCTAAAAACGGAAGGAAGGAAGGAAGACGAACGCAGGGGACAAAAGAGGGAGCGTCCGAGCCGTCGGGGAGGTGACACCGACAGACGAAAAGACGAGAAAGCTCCACGACCGGTAAAATTCACACCCCTAATTATGCCTGTTGACAAAATTTTGACACAGATCCAGGATCAACACCACCTAAAGTGGCTAAGGCCCTTGCACTCGTCACCAAGTGTACGGGACAAGAGCAAATACTGCCGATTCCACAAGGACCACGGCCATTACACAGAAGATTGCCGAGATCTGAAGGGACAGATAGAAGAACTGATACAGAAAGGAAAACTTCAGAAGTTTGTCAAGAAGGGGGACTCCAGCAGGTTCAGAGAGGGCGACACGAGCCAACGAGAGCCCTCGTCCAAAAACGAGAATCGCCGATCTCAACCACAAGAAGTAATCGGGGAGATAAGCACGATAGCAGGAGGACCTTTTATGGGGGGATCGTACAGGTCCCTCAAGAAAGCATACCAGAGACAAGTAAACAGTGTCCATATGGAACCCCCGTTGAAACAAAGACGGACGAACCAAGATATATTCTTCAGCGAAGAGGACGCGAGGGGAATCAGGCAGCCCCATAACGACCCTCTGGTGATAGCACTCACAATTGAAGGGTTCAATACTAAAAGGATCCTCGTCGACAACGGTAGCTCTGCAGACATTATGTACCTATCGGCCTTCCAACAATTGAAACTAGGTCCTGGTAGATTGCGTCCGTTTGAGTCCCCCCTCGTCAGCTTTAGCGATGACCGGGTATACCCCAAGGGCATTGTGACACTAAAAGTCACGATAGGCACCTACCCGAAGCAGCAGACCCGTCATCTGGACTTCCTGGTTGTAGACTGCCCCTCTTCGTATAATGTGATCATTGGGAGGCCCACGCTCAACCAATGGAGGGCAGCAACGTCCACCTACTGCCTAAAGATAAAATTCCCAACTGAAGACGGAGTCGGTGAGGTAAAAGGAGACCAAGTCTTAGCTAGAGAATGCTACCAAGCCGTGTTGGCTGCAGGAGAAAACCACACATAGACGATTGAAAGAGAAAAAGAAGACAACATGGAAGCCCTAGAAACGGTGGAACTCGTTGAGGGGGAAAGCTCGAAGGTGACGAGGATAGGTACAACTATAAGCCCCAAGATGAGGAATGAACTCGTCCGTTTCCTTAAAGGAAATTTGGACGTATTTGCATGGAGTCACGAAGATATGCCGGGCATACCATGCAAGGTAATCCAGCACGAGTTGAAGACAGATCCTGAGAAGAAACCCGTCCAGCAGAAACGACGGGTCTTTGCCCCCGAACGAAACCAAGCAATCATGGAAGAAGTTAACAGATTGTTGCAGGCAGACTTCATCCGAGAAGTTTATTATCCCCAATGGCTGGCCAACGTCGTGTTAGTGAAGAAAGCAAATGGAAAATGGAGAATGTGTGTAGACTTCACGGACCTAAACAAAGCCTGCCCGAAAGATAGTTTTCCCCTGCCGAGGATAGATCAGTTGGTAGACTCTACGGCTGGACATAAATTACTAACATTCATGGATGCATTTTCAGGTTACAACCAGATAAAGATGGCTGAGGAAGATCAGGAAAAAACCGCTTTCATCACAAGCCGAGGACTCTACTGCTATAAGGTAATGCCCTTCGGACTGAAGAATGCAGGGGCAACGTACCAAAGATTGGTGAACAAGATGTTCAGCAAGCAAATTGGAAGAAATATGGAAGTGTATGTGGACGATATGCTCGTCAAGAGCAAAGAAGAGTTGACTCACCTGGACGACCTGGGAGAGACATTTAATACCCTCCGAAAATACCAGATGAAGCTCAACCCTAGTAAGTGTGTTTTTGGGGTAGCTTCGGAAAAATTCTTAGGGTTCATGGTATCCCAAAGGGGAATAGAAGCAAATCCGGAGAAGGTGCAAGCGATACTCGACATGGCATCCCCCAAAACCATCAAAGAAGTCCAAAAGCTCACGGGAAGAATAGCTGCACTGAATAGGTTCGTCTCTAAAGCGACGGACAAATGTCTCCCATTTTTCAAAACGTTGAAGCAAGCGTTCGCCTGGACTGACGAGTGTGAGGCAGCTTTTCAAGAACTCAAGCGCTACCTAGGCAGCCCGCCCGTCTTGAGTCCCTCAAAAGCAGGAGAGAGCCTTTATTTATACCTGGCAGCCTCATCCACAGCCGTCAGTGCGGCCTTAATCCGAGAAGAAGACAAGAAGCAGCTCCCAGTTTATTATGTCAGTCAAGCCTTCCAAGGAGCAGAGGCCAAATACCCCAGGATTGAGAAGATTTTCTTCGCCCTAATAGTGGCTTCGCGAAAGCTACGACCATACTTCGAAGCACACCCTATCCTTGTAATGACGGATCAACCCATTAGGAAATCCATGAGCAAGCCTGAAGCAGCTGGGAGAATGGTCCAGTGGGCAATCGAACTCAGCCAGTTCGACATCGAATACCATCCCAGAACGACCATCAAGGCGCAAGCTCTAGCGGACTTCATAGCAGAATTCACCCTCCCAGACGATGGTGACGGCATGGACGAGGCGGAACAGTGGACGATTCAGACTGACGGATCGTCAGCCCAAAAGAGGGGAGGAGTAGGGATCATTATAAACACCCCCAATGGAGAAAAACTCCAATATGGAGTCCAATTAAAATTCCCAGCAACCAACAACGAGGCTGAATACGAAGGCATACTGACGGGACTAAGACTTGGCAATGCTCTCGGGATTAAGAACTTGCTCATTCAGAGTGACTCGAAACTAGCGATAGGGCAGATCAGGGAAGAGTATGAGGCGAAGGAAGAAAGGATGCAGAAGTACCTCAAGTTGGTCAGACATCTAGCTCGTGGGTTCGACAAGTTGAATTTCGTCAGGATCCCGAGAAGCCAGAATGCAGAGGCAGACGAGGTCGCCAAGATGGCCTCGTCTATAGAAGAACCAACGAACAAGGAGATTCTCATGGAGATTCAGAAATACCCTAGCATCGAGGAAGTCCCGGTATTCCCCATCCAGAACATAGGTGGTTGGATGGCACCGATCGTCTCATATCTTCAAGACGGACATCTCCCTCATGACTCAATGGAGGCCAGGAAGATTAAAGCAAGGGCGGCCAGATTCACAATTTTGAATGATACCTTATACAAAAGAGGGTTCTCCTTCCCTTATTTGAAGTGTATCGACGAGGAAGAAGCTAAGTACGTCCTTCACGAAATCCACGAAGGGATTTGCGGGGACCACGCTGGGCCCAGATCCTTGGTAAGTAAGGTTATTAGAGCAGGATATTTCTGGCCAACTATGCAGGCAGACGCTA
Organism: Castanea sativa; assembly: GCF_040712315.1. NCBI lineage: Eukaryota > Viridiplantae > Streptophyta > Magnoliopsida > Fagales > Fagaceae > Castanea > Castanea sativa. The sequence goes on along the minus strand of NC_134018.1, from coordinate 5,835,775 downwards.
TGGAGCTCGTCAAGAGGTGCGATAAGTGCCAAAGGTTCGGGAACGTCCAGAGGCTGCCAGCAGAGAAGATGACAACGATTACCTCCCCCTGGCCATTCGCACAATGGGGGATCGATATCGTCGGCCCATTACCCCTGGGAAAAGGACAGGTACGATTCTTGCTCGTCGCTATCGACTACTTCACTAAATGGGTTGAAGCAGAAGCAATAGAAACGATCACAGAGGCGAGAACTCGTAGCTTCGTGTGGAGAAATATAATTTGCAGGTTCGGGATTCCGCAAACGATCATTTCAGACAATGGCCGACAGTTCGACAGCCAGGGATTTAGAGACTTTTGCTCGGGGCTAGGTATCAAGAATAAGTTCTCGTCGCCTGGGCACCCACAGTCTAACGGGCAAACGGAGGTAACTAATCGAACACTGCTCAGGATCATAAAAGCACGACTAGACGAAGCTAAGGGCGCGTGGCCAGAAGAATTGCCCAATGTCTTGTGGGCCTACATGACGACAGCAAGAACCCCCACGGGAGAGACGCCTTTCAAGCTCACTTATGGCACTGAAGCAGTAATCCCAGTCGAGGTGGGTATGGCCAGCACCAGGCGAGAAGTTTTTCGCGAGGAGAACAACGACGACCAACTTCGAATCAATCTGGATTGCTTAGACGAGGTAAGGGACAAAGCCTCGAACATGACGATGAAGTACCAGCAGAAGATGACTGAATACTACAACAAAAGGGTCAGGCTCAGAAGACTAGAAATTGGCGATCTCATCTTACGTAAGGTGACGACTGCAACTAGAGACTCCGCCCACGGGAAACTTGGCCCCACATGGGAAGGACCTTACAAGGTCGTGCACTACTCCCGACAAGGCAGCTATCACTTGGAGACCCTGGACGGACAAAAACTCCCGCAACCTTGGAACATAGAAAACTTGAAGAAGTACCACCAACAGATATAGATCAAGAATGTACTAATTACTCAAAATTAATGAAATGATGGTTCAAATGATGTGTTCATACAGGTACCAAGTATCGGAGAGTTAGAAAAAAAAAATGCCTAAGTAATAAGATTCCGCATCGACGGATGTACATTACTGACGAAGGCCATAAAAATATTTTCCTAAGTAATAAGATTCCGCGCAAACGGATGTACATTACTGACGAAGATGAAAGCAAAGAACTTTTGTCTAAGTAATAAGATTCCGCATCGACGGATGTACATTACTGACGAAGACAATAAAAATATTTTCCTAAGTAATAAGATTCCGCATCGACGGATGTACATTACTAACGAAGACAAAAGCAAAGAACTTTTGTCTAAGTAATAAGATTCCGCGCAGACGGATGTACATTACTGACGAAGACGAAAGCAAAGAACTTTTGTCTAAGTAATAAGATTCCGCATCGACGGATGTACATTACTGACGAAGACAAAAGCAAAGAACTTTTGTCTAAGTAATAAGATTCCGCATCGACGGATGTACATTACTGACGAAGACAAAAGCAAAGAACTTTTGTCTAAGTAATAAGATTCCGCATCAACGGATGTACATTACTGACGAAGACAAAAGCAAAAAACTTTTGTCTAAGTAATAAAATTCTGCATCGACGGATGTACATTACTGACGAAGACAAAAGCAAAGGACTTTTGTCTAAGTAATAAGGTTCCGCATAGACGGAAGTATATTACTGACGAATACAAAAGCCAAGAACTTTTGTCTAAGTAATGAGATTCCGCATAAACGGAGGCACATCACTGACGAAGACCAAAGCAAAAAAAAAAAGAACGCCTAAGTATAGGAGAAGGCTTAAGTGATAACGTTCCCATCAAGTGGGCGAACATTACTGACGGATACAAAAAAAAAAAATTTTTTTATAGCAGAATATGTCCAAGTAGATGTGATATTATAAAAGCCTAAAACCAGAGGCCATTGTTCAAAAAAAAAAAAACCCATAAACACTGGGCTAAAAATACACATGAAAATTTCTAGTTGTCCAGGAAATTGAGCCTGAAAAACATGTCAAGCACCTCAAAAAAAAATATAATAAAAACTTCTTAATGACAGGTTCAGACATCCGGATCGGCATCGTCCTCAGCTGGGGCATCGAGGGCAGGGGCATCGATGACGCGAGCATCAGGAACGTCCCCAGGAGCTTCGGCGGCGGCGGCTAGGGCAGCCTCGTCAGCAGAGATCTCCTTGTCGACCTCCTCCATATCCAGCGCCTCCAAATCCACCCCGGAAGGATGCTTGATGCAATACCTCCTCAAGAGCTTAAACCCCTTAAAGTACCAGCTGAAGAGCACGGAGTTGTACTCTTCAGTCTGCTGGAAGCCCTCGATGGCCCTAGAGGCGACGACCTTGATTTTTTCCTTCGCGGCTGCGAGCTGCTCGTCCTTTTCCAGAACCAGCTGCTGTTCAACCTTAAGATCGTCGCCCAGCTTTTTGACCTCGTCCTTGTATTGGTGAACATCCTCCATCGCGGTTGTTAGATCCCTCTTCAGCCTCGAGTTCTCCATCTCCAGGACTTTGATCCGAGAAAGCGAAGACTCGACCTTGGCCTCCTGAGCTTGATACTCCGCTGAAAAATGGACGGCTTCCCCCAACACCTAAAAAAAAAGAAAAAAGGGGCATGCAAAAGAATAAATAAGAAAGAGAGGGGCATTTATGCAAAGGCGTCATGAGAAACAAACGATTTACCTGGACGAGTTTATGGATATGACGACCCATCAACTCAACTGGAGTCAAACCTGAAAGCACCTTCAGGTCCTCAGCATTCACGACCCCATGAGCCCGATCCGTTGCCAACCTCTCGTCATCCCAAATAGTGGACGAGCCGGCGGCCTCCTTTCCTTTATTCGATGTGCGAGGCCTCTTGGAAGCAGGTGTCGGGATTTCTTCTACCGAAGTGGCCGGAGAAGCCGTCCTCGTCGTCTCGGCACCCGAAACCACGGGTGTGGTCGAGACCGTCGGAGTAACGGAAGCAACCTTGCCTTTCACTCGAACCACCTTCTTCCCGAGGTTCGACAAGGGTTCGTCTTTCTTGGACCTCATTTTCTCATACATGCCCTTGTTGAATTTCGTCGTCATCTCTGCAAAAGGGAAAGATTTTGTAAGAGAAAGAGTAAATTAAACAAGTACAGCCTCAGGGTCGAGACCGACGAACTCAGAAGCTTACTCTTCTTTCCCTCGATATCAAGGCTCCGTAAGACGTAGGGAGACGGATCGGGGCCGAGGTTGTAGAAAGCGAGTGTCCTCGGGTCTACCAAGTCGTCCCAATTTTCAATGGACTGGGAATAAGTGATGGCCGCCTCGACGCGCTCCTTGTACCTGCTTTTCAACTTCGGTCTTCGTTTAGCTGCACGAGAACGAAGGAAATTAGCAACAATCACCCAAAAATATATATATATGTAAAAAAAAAAAAAAAAAAGGGCGAGAAAGAAGACTGACGCACCTAAGGTCGGGGTTCCCCACCAACGAAGCAACCTGGGGATCTCACCCCAGTCCTGGCTAGAGGGAGTCTCAAAATTGTCCCAAGACACAAACACAAATCTGGACTTCCAGTACCTGAAGGACGAAGGTAAGCCCTTGACGATCCTGGTTCTTCTCTCCCAAGGTACTAGCTCGTAATACCCGTACTCTTTGGACTCTTTTAGACGGTATAAATATACGAGCTCATTTACCTTAATCATATCCCCGTTAGCGGCCAACCATATTTCCATACAGTTGACCACTATTCTCCACGAATTGGGCATAAGCTGCCCGGGGGCAATCCCCAGATATGCCAGGAGCTCCATCACAAACGGGTGGACGGGAAGCCTAAGTCCACAAGTGAAAGCGGCCTCGTAGAAACACACTTCACCGGGGAAAAACGAGCAAGCCCTGTCGTCGTCAGTGGGGCGACGAACACGGACCCGCTCTGGGAATTGAAACCTATCCCTAAACCGACTGACGGCGTCGGAATCTAACCCGCACGGCTCCACGAGGGCATGAAAAGCCCTAACCTCTCTAAAAGTCGAGACGGCCGTATCCCCCTCCATAGGATCGTCGCTAGACGACAACCCAGTATCGAGGTCACTAGACCTAACCTCTGACATCAACTGAAGCTTCTTCACCAAACCTTCAAACCAATCGACGGACTCTCGGAGCAATGGGAATAAATCACCCAAAACAACACCTAAACTGCTACCCTCAGAAACAAAACCCCTCAAATTGGGAAAAGCACCTAATGACCCCCCTAAGCGAGCAAAGAGAAAAGAAATTGAAGGACAGGTTTCCCTAACCTCTAAATTACTGACCATGAACTTCCAGTCTAAAAAGAAGAATACTAAAATTCCCACAGAAAGAAGGGAGAAACAAACAGGGAGAACCACAAAAAAAGAAAAACAAAAATCAGATACTTGCAAAGAAAAAAAAAAGAAAAAAGAGAGAGGATGAAGAAGCTTACCTCGAAGAAAGCAAGAAGCCCAATAGCCAAGCAAACAACCAAAAAGGAGCAAAGAAACGTACGGGGGGGATGCTTAGAGGAGAAGAACTGGAGTTTGGAAGGAAATGAAAAAGTAAAGTGCAGAGAAAGGAGTTTAAAAGCCAAATAGAAGTGAAAACCGAAAATCGGCGGGAAACCCAAGGGTCAGTCCCTTTCCAACCACATCACGCCACGTGGCCACAACCCACGTAACGCCGCCATAACACATTCAATGCGGCACGAAATCCTAAAGGACAAAAAAAAAAAAAAACTGTTCGGTTTCCACGATCGTCACTGACAACCATAAAGCCCGGGGGCATCTGATGGTACTGACGAATACGGAACTGACGAAGATAAGTATAGACGAAGCTGCCTTCACGGACGAACATGACCAGTATCCGCGTCATCAAAAAGAATTAATGACATTCAATGCTGCCAATAAAGCTCCAACCGTTACAAGACCAGCTGGACGAACCGATGGGAACGCATTAAAATCCATAACTCCACCATAGACGTTATCAGGGAGTCATTAACACTCCAACGGCTACAATCCCCAAGGGTATATAAAACCCTCACAACACCAATACAAGGTACATATAAACATCACCACCTGAATCATTTTTTTGGTATTTCAATTATTATCTTCTTCGATACTGACTTTATCATCGGAGGTGTTGTGGCAGGCACCACACCGGTGACCACTTGAGTAAATTCCTGCTCCCGGAGGCTCGTCAGAGTACTTCTAGGAGCCATCTGGACGAATCCAAGCAAATCAACAAGATACTGCTTCATCACTGAGCTCTGCTCTTGGGAACACAATAGTGTAGAAGAAGAGGAGAAAGATGACGATGAAGTAGGTTGAGAATGCAAGAGAAAAACGAGGAAAGCGAGTTGAGAGAGGCATATTATTAAGCAACCCATAGTTCTTAATGAGAAGAAATATCTATGTCTGCTTAGAATGGAGAGCTGGAATGTGGATTTTTATAGGAAAACGTTTGGTCTACTCCCACCACCACCAGCTTGAAAACGCGAAGGAAAAATGGATGCAAATGGAATGTGTGTCATTTTTTTTTTTTTTTCCTCATTCGTCTCTATACTTAAAATGTTGAACAGCGAAGCACCATCATTGTCAGCTTAACCACTATTAAAGTTTGGTAAGAATAAAAATGATGGTGACTTTTTATTTTTTAAGTCACGGTCTTTTTGATATATTAATAATTTTTTTTAAGTCACCATCAATTTGATATGTACCAAACTTTCTTTTTTGATAAATATGTACCAAACTTTTTTTTATCTTTGAAGTCACCATCATTTTGATATGAACCCAAGTTTAATGGCAGCTGAGCTGAACATGAAACATGAACATATATAAAAATGAAGAAAAATATGCCAGCTGACTACCTTTTTTTTTCTTTTTCTTTTTCTTTTAAACCAAATAAATTCTTATAAAAAATTAGACACAGAATATTGTAGCTTGTAAAACATGAAGTGAAACACTCAAAATACAGTAGAGAATTTCTATTCATAAAAAAAATAAAAATCAAATCAAGATCATGCTCATATTGACCAAAATTTTCTTTTTGAAATAGTTATAATATATTACTAATTGTGCAGCTCAAATCATTTTCTCCCTAAACTCCAAGCATTTTGTGCATAAGAAAATACTAATTAAGCTATAAGCTAGCCCTTGGTCATATTGACCGAACTTGAGTGTTGTTTAAGTTGAAAAAAAAAAAGTATTTTATGAGACAGTCTCATGATACTTCTTCTTACGACATATGTAGGTCTCATCCCATATATATGTATCCTATACATTGTGAAAAATTACACTTACCATTATATATAAACTATTCCTCAAATTATACTTTACACCTTGGCCTTTCAGAATGTACAATTAGAACTTTAAATTATAACTCATGTTACACTTTGCATCATGTCGTCAACTGAGCTATTAACTTGGACGGAAAAACACAACGTCACATGAAAAGACACAATTACCCATTCTCTCAATTCCTTAAAAACAAAAGAGAAATTATACTTACCGCCTTAAACTGTATTCCCAATACACTTTACATTCTAAACTTTGGTTTTCTATCCAAGTCATAAGCAGAATTGACGGTGGAGTGCAAAGTGTAACATGAGTTAATTATAATTTAATTAGAGTGTTAACCATGCATGGTGCAGAGTGTAATTTGATATATAGTTTAGGGTAGTAAAGTGTACTTACCCAAAATACTCTTTCATTAAACTCTCAACACAAACGCTTGACTTGGAAACTTTAAATCTTTCTATTTTTTATTTTTTAATATATAGAAATATTACTTTTTTTTTTTTGAAAGAATATTACCATTCTTTGTTGGGAAGCAAGTTGCTCAATTTTTTTTTCTGTTTTTTTTTTCGCTGAAAGTTGCGCAAAGATTTCGACCATTGGAAAAATCTTCGGAGATTGTCCTTGACTTCTTGACGTGTAGAAGACTTTAGGTTATTTTGGATTATCTAGATCGATATAGTCTGTTTTTTTTTTTTTCGTTATAAATCTAAATCTATAGTCACCATCAACTAATGAAATTCTATTTAATAATAAAATTATAAAAGACTGACTAGCAGCATCGTTATTTCCATAGCCATGCTTTGTCAAAAAAAAAAAAAAAAAAAAATCCACTAATGACCGATATAGAAGTCAAGTTTTCCTTTTCATTACAATAAGTATAAGTATAGATTCACCCCCTTATTTGGTATATGTAATAAATATTCTCTAAGGAGTACTTTAAGTTTTGTCTACTAAGTTCCAACAATTCATCACTTCAAAATATGTGTTTAATATGCATAGGTTTTTTTTAAAAAAAATTTCTTAAGTAGTCATTTTCTTTTCTTCAATTGATTATTATTTTTCTAATTTTATAGTATTTTGTTACTTTTATTTAGATGTCAATTAGAATGATAGTTTCTCAAATGATTCTTCATTGCTGTACTGCTTTGTTACTTGTCGGTCAAATAATATTGTTACATATTGTTAACCATTTAGTGTATTCCTCAGGTTTGTTAGTATCGTAAGTGGTAAATTAAGTGATTTTTTCTAAATAAAATTTCATAAGGTTAAAAGGTAGAATTTTTTTTTTAGAGAAAAAAAAAAGTTAAAATTATTAATAAAGCAAAGATTATCTCAGTGAAGTTAAAAATATATGACTAATACCGCATAAATACTTTATTTAAATTTAATTTTTTATATAACACTTGCAAATATTTCAATTACTAAATTATATATGATTTATTCAATTTTTTATGATATAAAATATATATATAAAAAAATTTTGATATTAAAAAATCTAAGAAAAGAAATTAGATTAAAAATTTCTTTGCACGCATTATTTTAGTTATCCCTCCCAAAACATTAATAATTTACTCACATTTTTAAGTAAATAACAAATACATACAAAACTATGTACGACCATGGTCCGTGGATAACTCAACTTTAGAATTTAGATTTCTAATTGACCCAACTCTTTTAATTTCTTAGACACTGAAATTTTATCTATTAAACTCATATTTTGTACGTGCATCTTCAATTTAACTACAACACCATATCTATTTTAAAAGCATGTTAGTTGATTGTTTTCATGCATTCTGAAGAATATCACAAGCACAATGCACAAGAAGTATAGATAATTAACGAAAAACAATCACCCGCATAGAACCAAACATGCAAAAAGGCCAAAGTAAGACACAGAAACAAATGCATACCTATTTCTGAATTTAATTATTTTGTTTCTGCTCCATCTGGTGATGTTCGAGAGAGAGTGATCATATTGGGATAGGAACATCATCAAAAATTTCCAAATTGGGTATGTTGTCGTTTATTATTTGGAGGCGAGGATAATAGAAGAATTTATAGGCCATTTTATGAATAGTTTTGTTTTGTGTATGAAATTCGTTGAAAATTGAATGAGGGGGAAGAGGATGTTAAATGGATCCTCCTTAAAGTTAAAGGGTTTTAGTCCATTTTACCCAAAAAATATTTAAATAATAATAATAATCTAGGGTTAATTCCAAGAAATTCTAAATTTTCTATTCGGACATAGTGTTGATTTCAAGCAAGCTTTCTAAAACCCTAGTTCCCCAATTGGCATTAGTCAAGACTCTTGCCAATGAACCCTTCCCATTATCCAGATCGGATGTGCCAATTTGGGTCTTTTTGCCTTTGGGGGTTGAGTATTTGGGTGAAATGATTGAGTTAACTGAAGCTTCCTATTTTCAAGAGCAAAGTATTGTTTTTGTTGTTGGAATTTCACAAATCTAGGTTATGAGTTGTGTGTTGATAATGCTATTAGTGAGTTTTAATTTTGATCTGGAAGTTTTTATGTTAGGTTGATTTGGAAGTTTTTAACCAAACAAATCTAGGCCTTTTTTTTTGGTTGAGTGATGAATTTTTTTGGTTGGCATTTTATTTGAATGAGTATTTTGTTGAATTTGTATAAAAATTGTATTGATTTAAATTTTTGGAAATCTAAATGTTCTTCCTAATGGTTGGCTTTTTATTTTATGAATTTTTTAAAATATATTTTTAGTTTTAGAATTTTAAAAATACCAAAACGTCTTTTTAGGACATTTATCGGTAACCCTTCTAATGGAAGTTGACAGAATAACTGAATTGAATAAATTTAAAAGTTAGAGAACTTAATTGAATGGAATTAAAATTACAGAACTAAATAGAGTTTTAGACAAAATTAGAAGATGCAATTTAAAATTTAGCCTCTCTTCTTTCTTTTTTTTTTTGTCAATTTTTCTGCAAAAATATTTGAGAATTGATTGTCCTTCATCAATTTTAAAAATACCAAAATAAACGATTTTTTTTGTTTTGATTTTATTTTTTTATTATTATGTTTTTACTATTGGTACTTTGGATTTTATATTTGGTCTTATTAACTAAATCCATATTAGTATTTTATTTAATTTTTTTATAGGTTAGTTAATTTCTTTGAGTCAATATAATTTTCATAATTTAATAATTGGCCTTTAGCCCTAGTCAATTAGATTTAGGTTTAATCTTATTGGTCTATATCGGTGTGTTATTCTACTTCAATGGGTATAAGCTTATGATGAATAAAATTTCTATTGGAATCTTAGCTTCATGTTGTATCTAAGCGACAATAGGGGAGTGCAATAAAGAAATAAAGTCAGTAGGTCTCTTGGGGTGCATATGGAGATGATCGAGACATTCATGAAACGATTTAGCAGAGTCCTTGCTCCTAAATTATTCTTATCAAAACAAAAGGAAGAGGAACTAGTTCGAGGCCCCTTAGAAGCCATGATCATAAAAGAAATAAGAAAAGTGGATCGACACACGTTACACAATAAAATGTCACTCACACATTTTGTTTTTTTTTTTTTTTTTGATACTAACTCACACATTTTATTGAAAACATGGAGTGCAATATGAAAAAAGCCATGGATAAAGTGAAAGATTACCCATAAATATGTCCAAAAAGAAATTTAAAACCAAAGGGGAACAACCCCATTATGTACAAACATTTGACAAAAAGAACTTAAAAAAATAAAATAAAATAAAAACTTGAGCTCAATATCAAAACTTGTAAATAACCCAATTCCTAAACTTAGATATGAGTCTACAATAAAATATTATGAGATTACCTTGAATTGATAAGGGAAAGATGTTGGAATCAAAAGTTTTGGTTTAACTGAAATTTGATAGAGTGTGGAAGAGAAAGGGTTTAGTTTCAGATGACTAAGTGAAAGCAAATTAAGACCAAATCGTTAAAATACATGTTTTAAACATGTCTGAGAATCTCAATTGACCAAGTGTCTATCAAGACATTTTGTATGACCTCTATTGGCCGAGCGTCTAATGAAAATGCATGCAATGCAAAATATAAAAGTTTGAATTCTCAGCTCTCACAGAGATACTATATAATAATTCACTCTCCATGTGTAAAAATTACTTTCACAAAGATTAAAAACACAAAGAAAAACATATATTTGGCTCTTTCACAAAGAATTTAACATGTTTATAGATGCTTAGATCCTAGAGTTGTTGGTTCTACATCGTTCGCCATCTTTGCAAAGGAAGGCTCATGTGTTGGTCAAAGCCATAGAGATGTCCTCTACTCCATGAAAAGTGGGAAATTTGTGCTCTAATTTATGAGATGTTGGTTTCCACTGCCCTATAAGAGGGCTTAAGATGTTGACTACATGCTCCATATTTGGCCTTTGGTATGGTTTGTGAGTAGTGCAATGTCCTGCAAGCTCAACTACTCTGTATATGCTCTCCATGGTCTCCTCATCAGGGTTAATAGTTTGATCAATGGCCATGGGGAAGTGCTCCTTATTGTTTAGAATCTCACAAAACCATGTAACTAGATGAGGGTTCTCATCTGGCAGAGTATCATCTACTGCTTTTCTACTGGTAATTAGCTGCATCAAAACCACTCCAAATGCATATACATCCGCTTTGGTGGTCACTCTTCCTGTAGCTATTGACAAGGAAAAGAACTCATCAAGATGACCTGCAATCATGGTTGTCAAAATCGCGATCCGGATCGTAAAATCGCACGATTTTACGATCCCACCTCAGCAAAAAGTTTAAAATCGTAGTAGGATCGCAAAAATGTTAGGATCGTAGGTAGGATCGTGTAGGATCGTAGGATCGTATGGGATCCTACCGATCCTACCATTTGGCTTGAATTTTTTTTTTTTTTTAAGTGGGATTCATTTGGGTAAACCTAAACCCACAAGCCCAACGGGTTTTAGAAGCCCAATAATGAATTGAAGTCCCAAATTTGCTCTTATGTCAACATAAAATCTCAAAAAAAAACCTATGGTATAAGTTTAAAGTTTTCAAAAACAAAACCTAAACTATTTAGAAACACAAAGCTCCAGCACGCACCTCTGTCCCGCACCTCCTCAGCCCTCTGTCAAAAACCCAGCACCTCTCAACCCTATTAATGGTGAGCCATCACTGCCTTTAAGCTTTCTTAATTTAACTTTAACATTTAAAAAAAAAAAAAAACCCAATAAAAAACCCAGCACCTTAATCCTACACCTCCTCACTCCTCTGTCAAAAACCCAGCACCTCTCAACCATCTCAATGATGTTGCCATGAGCCATCGCTGCCTTTAAGCTTTTTGGTAATTTGCTTTGGTAGTTAGTATTAGTAGTTTATCATTTATTTGTACTTTGATAGCTTGATTCCATATTGTTGTGTTGTGTATATGATTTTGACAAAACTTTTAAGGTTTTTATTTTTCTATTTTTTTAACTAAATTAAGTAAAATTTGAAAAATTATGAAATAGGATCTTCATTATTTAATTAGCTAGTTTACCTTAGATTGAAAATTCTCTTTTGGATTACATATTGTAAAATTGTAGTTAGCTAGTTTTTATATGCTAACTAGCCTAACTTATTTTGGATTTGGAACTTAGAATTTGGAAAACATTTTCCATATGTGTAGATAATATTTTGGTACTTAGTTGCTAATTAAACATGTATTGAACTTTTTAGATACATTATGTCAAAAGTTAAATATATTTTGCTTCGTTAGAATGACATAAGAACGATATAGTGCGTGCAAATTACATTTTATGATACAATTTTTTTTTTTTAAATGGATGGATTCATATTTTAAGTGATTATATAATATACAAAGTCACTATCAATAGGTTTTTTGCTTAAAATATGAAAATCAGTAGGATTTTACGATCCACGATCCGATCCTACGATCTCCGATCCTACCTACCTCCCATGATCCTACGTAAGATCCCGATTTTGACAACCTTGCCTGCAATGGTTCAACTAGTGACATCTAACTAAAAACTAATTATTCATGGTGAACATTGGTGTCAACATACTTGGTATGACACAAGCACATGAAGATAAAAGATTATATACGTACAACAATAACAAAGTCCTAGTCTCAAATTATTGAGTCGTTCATAGATTCTTAATAAATTAGTCAAGGTCGACTATACATATATATATATATATATATATATATATATATATATATATATATATATATATATATAGTGGTAGAGTCAAAATTTCAATTGGGAGGTTGGAGGAAATTAAAAAACATTATTAGAATTAATCATAAAAATATTAATATGTATGAGTCATAAATATGTATAATAATGCAACTATCATACGAAATAAAATATAAACGCAAAATGTAATTTATTTTTCATTCCTAGATTAATTTACTTTTTTTTTTTTTAGAGAGTTTCAACCTATGGCTCCACTCCTGATAATAGCTTTTTATTATTAGAACAAGACACCAATTAGTTTTTGGTGTAGGTGGAGATTAAACCCTAAATCTCTTATACAACCATTGAAGATTTTACCACTAGATTAATTTACTTAGTTGCTCTATGTGTGTTCATATTTTTGAAATTTCTTCATGATATAGTTTTTTTCAATAATTTGATTAGTCAAAATAAATTGGTGTTAAAAACATAACAATATGCCTAGAAAGTTACATACTAAGTGATTGATTGCTTCAAAAAAAAAATTATAGAATTCAATATTTGTTTCTCTGTTTATCTAATTATTTAAATTTTGAGTTTATGACGAAAACCAAAGGTCAAATTTAAGACCTACAATAACTTATATAGCAAGTTGGGTAGTAAGGATGGAGAAAATAATATTTATAAACTTGTTTAGATTAGGAACATGAAATAAAGAGACTCGCATGGTGTCTAATGCATTAAAGTGAAGATCATAGACTGTTGTAAAAGAATAAGCAGATTTAAGAAGCATGGGGATTGATATGGAAATGACATAAAAGAGTGGACTAATGTGGACTTGCGGCCCGATCATTCCCATAACACCCTTGATTCTATAAAATGACAAAAATCAAGGAGCAATTGGAGCAATATGAAGGCTATACTAAAATACTAATAACACTCCGTCAATGACAGGTATGAGAGATTATTTACAATATTATTTGTATACACAAATAAGAAAGTTGACTGACTTCAGTATTAGAAAGCTTCGTCCGACATCATATTGATACTACCTCAGTGATGTGATTTGCTTTAATTGTGCAGGTAATTTGGGAGATTGTCCAAGTTTTGAATGGCCATTTAATCACTATACTCTTATCAAATTCAACTAAGACACAAGAACATAAAATCTTAGGCTTTAATTACCTCCATATTCTGGCGCAAGATAACCAAACGTCCCAGCTAATCGCGTCCATACAGAGTTCTTTCCGTCAGGCGCAATTTTAACCAAACCAAAATCTGCAACCTTGGCCCTCATATCACTCCCAAGAAGTATGTTGGAAGGTTTTAAATCTCTGTGAATGAAAATTTGTGGTGCTAAACTATATAAGTATTCCATTCCGCGTGCCACATCCATTGCTATCTGAATCCTTTGCTTCCAAGTAAGAGGAGAACACACATTCTCACCCAAATCAAACAAATGTTGTGTTAACGACCCCTGTGGCATATACTCATATACCAAAAGTCTCTCTTTCTCATTGATACAACATCCTAAAAGAGAAACCAAATGTCTATGCCTCACTTTATTAAGGACTGAAATTTCCGCCTGAAATTCATTGATTCCTTTGCTACCCATTGCAGCAGATTCCATCCTTTTCACAGCAACCTTGGTCCCATCATGGTATTCTCCTTTGTAGACAACTCCAAAACCTCCCCTACCCAAAATGTTATCTTCATTGAAATTGTTGGTCGCCTGTTTTAGAACTTCGATCGAAATTTCAATATTCCGTACACTTGTACTTCTACTTTCAGGATTCTCCACTACTTCAATCTTCACTGAAATTGTTGGTCGCCTGTGCCTTCTACTAATATAACATTTAATCGAGACAAATAACATGACCACAACAAATATGATCACAGCAATAACTATACTAGCAATCATACCAGGCAAGATGGAAGTACCACTTGACCCCATTCCAGCCGGATTGCCACTAGGCGATGTGCCATTCGAACCTGGCGGAGCACTCCCTCCACTTCCAGAGCTCGGAGTATTCTTCCCAATCAAAGGATTACAGGTCGTATTTAGCTTCACTGAATCTCCAAATTTTGGTATCAACCCAGTAAGGTTATTGTTCGAGACGTCAAGAACCTGAAGGCTTGTCATGTTGGTGAAAGCATCCGGAATGGAACCCGTCAAATTGTTATCATTCAGATGCAAATTCCTCAACGATGTGAGTTTTGCAAAGACAGGAGAGATCGTCCCAACGAATTGCTGCTTAGCAAAATTGATAGTGGTAATATTACCCTGTGAATCGCAGATAATGGAAGTCCAGTCAGTGCAGGCGTTGTTACCTTTCCAAGTATTGGCTAGTTTGATTGGATACCCAAATGCCGCAGCGATTTCGAGCAATGTGGTCACTTGGGGATCACAAGGACCTGGGGTGTTTTTACAGAAGCTATTGATACCATGAGTGTGAGTAGTCACGCTAGATGGGAACTGTGGGTAAGGCCCTTGGAGGTCATTGTCATCCAAGGAAACGTTTCTCAGTGAGGGAATTGACATCAGTGAGGCTGGGATGAGGCCTGTAAATTGGTTGACTCTGAGCTGAAGATCAAACAAACTTGTACAGTTTGACAAGTCTGGGATGGGACCAGTGAACTGGTTCCTCATTAGCCACACTTGGGACAACTGTGTCATCGAAGATAACACGTCGATGGTACCAGACAAGCCATTTTGCTGATTGTTGAGCCAGAGGATTTGAATCCTGGATCCTCCGAAGGATTTAGGTAAAATGCCATTAAGATTATTGTAAGAAAGTCGGAGATCCTGAAGTCTTGGGAAGGAACCAAAGAAATCTGGTAAAGACCCAATAATGTTTGCATTGCTAGCCTAGAAAGTGACTAAACTAGTGGCCTGATTCAACTCGGTGGGGATGGTCCAAGGTGCAAGATAAAGGTTTTGGCTCAAGGTTAAGATTTGTAAGCTTGTGAGTCCTTGGAAGAAACCTGAAGGAATGGAGGTGAAATTGTTGTTGTCAAGGTAGAGTTTTTGGAGAGAAGTGAGGTTGGCAAGGGAGGGAAGAGGTCCAGAGAGAGAGTTGCCTTGGAGAGAGAGTGGTGAGTTGGGTGATAGTGCCAAGATCGGAAGGAAGAGTGCCTGTGACAGACTGAGAAGCTAAGTTGATGGAGGTGACACGGTTGCTTCCGTCGCAGTTAACGTTTTTCCACTTGCAGCAGTATGTGGTGGCGGACCAGCCGCTTGGGGCGGGGACGAAGGAGGCTAGGATCTTGGCCATGGCTGCAGCGTCATCGGCATATGAAAGAGTTAGGAAGGAGAAAATGAAGGTAAAGAGATATATCAGCCGAACCATTTGAGATTGAGAGAGAGAGAGAGAGAGAGAGAGAGAGAGGTGGGTTTGAATTCTGGCAGTGTTGATGTTCAAAGGTAAGGTCTTTTTTACATTTTTTGAACCCAAGAAAGGAGGGAAATGTGAGAGGGACCGAGTGAGCCGTGTTGGAAGGGCCAAGTTACTGTTAGAATTTTTCTAAACAAAAAACAAAAAATTGTCATGGTTAGAAATTGGCAGCTAACTTGAACTTGAAAATATATAAAAATAATAAAAAGACCGTCCTTTTGATTTAGACCAAAAAAAAAAAAAGACTATTGTTAATGAGATAGAGGGTTAATAGTAAATAAAAAAGTAATATTAGTAACTTAATTTAGAATTAACAATAGTAGATCAACTCTGTGAAAAATGATGTCAAATTTTTTTTGTATATACTATTTATTCAATAGACCATTAATCTTTGAATAGAAGTCATCCATGAAGACTTGAAACTTATCTTAAATTATTCTATTCTTTGTCTGGAAAGAAAGTTGCACGAAAATTTTGGCCATAGCAAATTTCTTCTAACAACGCACCTTGACTTCGTAATTGAAGACTTTACGTTGTTTCAGACCATCTAGATCCGCTAATTCGCATCCACTAATCATGCCTGAGATTGAAGACAAATAGACTCTCTCTAGCTTGCTCGGCAATGCGCTCAACTTGATAAGAGTCTTGTAACTTAACTAATTGACATTTTTTTATATTTTCAATAGAGACATGCGTGCCGTGTTCAAATCTCCCACCACTAACTATTGATTAATATATACAAAGCAATGCT
Source organism: Castanea sativa (assembly GCF_040712315.1). Taxonomy (NCBI): domain Eukaryota; kingdom Viridiplantae; phylum Streptophyta; class Magnoliopsida; order Fagales; family Fagaceae; genus Castanea; species Castanea sativa. The sequence goes on along the minus strand of NC_134018.1, from coordinate 5,819,191 downwards.
CTTGACTTGAAAAAATATTTTTCTAGTTGTGTTTTTATAAAATATGTTACAATTTGGATTCTCTAGGTAAGTTTTGCTTAACAATTTTCATTGATAATGTGGCAAAAATAATTAAAATAATACTGCATAAAGCATTTTTAGATAAAAGTCATGAAATTACATAGTACATGTGAATCACAACGACAACATCAACCTAAACAGGAAAATAATCCAACCCAAGGTCTTGTCAATTGCTGTCACACAGATAGAACTTATTAGCCCCCACATGGACAAAATAAACATCACATATATGAAACTTAATAGTCATCTCATAAAAAAAACTCAATAATAGTCATACAGATGGGTGCTTAGATACCAATGTCAGAAAGATTAGGGTTCCATGCAAGCTGGGTAATCACAAACATCTCACAGAAGGATAAAACATAAAGAGCTTATATATAGGTTTAAAATAATTAAACTGCACAACATATTGTTGAGTGGTTTCAAACAAAATACTGTCAATATTCCACAAAGATTTATAAATAAGCTCACAACTTTTCCATAATAATTCCCAAACAATAAGTTTTCCGACTGGTATCACAAATAATGAATCTCTACAAATTTTCAGGTTATCCTATAAATTCATTAAATAATTAGGAGTTTTTTGTTAAAAAAAAATGTAAATCTGAATGATTTTCTATGTTTTGAAAAGAACAAGCTGAATACTTACATATTATTATGATGTTTGTTGAATTTTTTAGAAATTTTCAACCCTGAATCTCCTCCTAAATTTTATAATTAGCCAAATACCTGGGTGCATACAAAACAGAAAATTGTGGACTTGCATTTTAGGATGTTTATAGGAGCTATACTTTGTTAGTTTGGTAGACTAGAAAGGGTTTTTTTGGGTAAAACCATATGTATACCAAACTTGGAAATCTTGATTTGATGTTAATGGGGCAAAACAACTATGAAAATCGAATACTATAAACCATCAAAATTTGTTTTGTAATAATTGAGTTGAATCAATTTGAGTATTAAATCATTAAGATTATTTTATTTTATTTTAGTTTTTGAGCAAAAATCAAAACTAAACCATGGAGAACGGGATGCACTTGCCTTCAAACTAGCTTTTTTTATTATTATTTTGAGAATAACTTTGAGCTAGACTATATATTTAAGTTTGGAATTTGTTTTTTGAAAAAAACTCCAACATTATTACGTACTACTTGATTAACTTTCCCCATAAATAAGTAAATAAATATAGTGACCAAAAATTTCTATGCATGCATAAATCTATATTGATGATTAATACCTAAATTGTTTAGAGTATATTGTTTGAATTAATTAGAAAGATTGATTTTAATTTATGAGCTTATATTATGGCTAGAAGTCATATACAATTTTTCTAACAAATAGAGACACGTTATTAAAGATATTCCGGAGGACATTGTCCCATTGGTAAGTGCTGATGTTTCTTAAGGTTTTTGTTTCAATAATAGCCCAGTTTCTTTCAGTCTAGTTTCTTTCTTAAGGTTTTTTTTTTTTTTTTACAACAAGATTGAGTGTATTTCTAAATTTATTGATTAATAATTAATGTTAGATACAATATTTAATTTTCATTAATCTATTTTAGAGAGTAAATGAAATTCTAGCAGACTCGTACACAGAAGAGGATAGTCCAAAATGAGATAGAAAAAGAGAAGTCAAAGTCAAAGTTGATTTTTCAATCCGTGTGTTTTTCTTTTTCTTTTTAAATTATTAAAAAAACATCAGCTATTTTTATTTTCCTTTAGACCTTAAAAAGATAGATTAAATTAATGTTTCGCACAGTATTTACACTATTATATTAGATATTTATGTTTTTGTGAATATTATGTGAGAGACTTTGCATTAGTCCAAACCGAAGGGTATCATTTGGGGGAAACAAGTTGCTCAAAGATTTCGGCTATTGGAAATTTCTTACGATAATGTACTTGACTTTTTTTATGTATAGAGGACTTTAGGTTATTTTGTATTATATAGTCTTTTTTTTTTTGGTAATAAATCTTTATCTATAGACACGAAATTCTAGTTGGTAGTAAAATTTCCATACCCATACTTTGTCCAACAAAAAAAAAATCTGTTCATGAGTGATACAAAAGGCAATTTTTCCATTTCATTAAGTCTAGATTCACCACAAAAAAAAAAAAAAAAATATTGAGTGTTTCTAATTCAATTAAAAAATAACAAGACTACAAATAGATTATACAAATTTTATAAAAGTCCCCCGCCCCCTAAATTCATTACTTTTGTAAAAAAAAAATACATGAAAATTCTGAAGTGATTCTAATACAATGTTACACATTTAAAATTCTTAATTTATTAAGTTACTCATACTTTCTAGTAAATAGCAAATACATACATAACTATGTACCAGTACCACCATGTGTATGTGTGTTTTGGTCTTAAATGCCCGTGTCGTCCTAAAGCTAAAGGTCGGCCCCCAAAAGAAAAAATTCTGGCCCTATTGGAAAAATTAGGTATTTGATGACTTTTGTGCCCAATTTAGTATCGAAACTATTCATGGGTAGAATATAACTATAAACTCTTTTAGCCAAACAATTGACGGAAGCACTCCCAAAATCAAAACTGATAACAAAACTGTAAAGGATGATGGTGTTGCCTCAAGAAGTTCAGCTAGCACAACATCAGTTCAATAGAAAAGCACAGCTGCATAATCTGCCTAAAAGACCTGTAGTTTAATCTAGTGTAAAACTGTATGTAGTTTTAGTTAAGTGCTTGAAGTATTGGTTAGTTACAATTGTACACGTGTCTGTATTCTATTACTCTGTTAGACTTCATCCAAATCTATTAGGATGGTTTGGCGCCATAATTCAGTTATACTTGTACCTGATGTAATTTATGAGATATGCAATATTCATTTCTTCTATTTCTCTCTCTCTCATCTAGAATTTTCTTTCAAGAATTATCATCTTCTTTCATGGTATCAGAGCCACATTAATGGCGTCCTCTGCTAGCTCTTCGTTCTCTGCAACAACAGGGTCAACTTCAAATTCATTAATCACTCTTGGTGTCAATCCATCTCTATTACTTGTCAAATATGGCAAGTATGGTTACCGTGAAGCTTGATTACAACAATTATATGGTGTGGAGACATCAGATTAAAGTCATTCTGGTAGCATACTCAATGATCAATTTCATCAGTGATGATGATCATGCTTTAGATCCTTTTCTTAAGGATAGCTCAGGAAATTTTACAACTGCAGCTAATCCAGAGTTTTTCCAATGGAAGAGTTGTGAGCAAGCTTTGTTCACTTTCCTCAATTCAACTATCTCTCCATCAATCTTGGCTCTCACTGTAGGCCAAAGGTCTGGACAAGGTGTTTGGAAGGTGCTTGAGAAAATGTTTGCATCAATATCACGCTCTCATGTCCTAAGTCTTAGAGATGAACTAATGAGTATTAAGAAGGGTTCAGAATCTATGGATTCATTCTTTCAAAGAATTAAAGAAGTCAGGGATAAACTTGGGGCTGTAGTAGTCTGTGCTGATGAAGAAGAGCTCATTCATCTGGTTCTTGAAGCTCTGCCTTCAGAGTATGATGCATTCTGCTCTGCAATTAGAACCAGGAATGATGTTATCACACTTGAAGAGTTGAATACTCTCTTGAATGCAGAAGAAAGATCAATCAAGAAGAGGTCAATTGCTTCTGATCTTAGGGATTCCTTATCTTTAGCTGTGGCAGCTAACCAATTTAATCAGTTCAATCACAGTCAAGGTAGAGGAAGAGGTAGGAATGGTAATGGTAATAATAATAGAGGGGGTCGTGGTAATGGTAGAGGAAGTAATCAATTTCATCATGGTAATAATCAGATGTTTGATTCTCAATTCACCTATTCTCCACAAACCAAGGCCTCTTCTTCTCAAGGGCAAAAGGTCACATGTCAAATCTGTGGTAAGAATGGACATTTTGCCTTAGATTGTTACCATCGCATGAACTTTGCTTACCAAGGAAGACATGCTCCAGCCAAGCTTGCTACCATGGCTGCAAGATCAATGGTTGCTTCATCAAGTGCTAATCAAAATCAGAATTGGTTGACTGACACTGGTGCCTCTAATCATATCACTTTAGACTTGTCTCAATTGTCTCTTGCTCAACAACCTGCAGCAGGTGAGTCTATCACAGTTGGCAATGGGCAAGATTTACCTGTGACACATATTGGTAATGGTAAGCTTGTTACTCCTTCTCATAATTTTTCTTTGAACAATATTCTTAGGGTTCCTCAAATTGCTTCAAACTTGCTTTTTGTTCACAAACTTTGTCTTCAAAATAATGCATTTTGTTATTTTGATGCCTATCAATTCTTAATTCAGGATTTACTTACGAGGAAGGTGCTTTATAGAGGGCTGAGTAAGGATGGAGTCTACCCTATACCTGTCTTTGCCCCTCTGCCTTCCTCCTCCTCCTCTTCTCATGTCACTTCTGGTGGTTTTGCTGCCCTTTCTCCACAGACTCTACTTTGGCACAATAGGCTTAGTCATCCTTATGCAAAGATTCTCCATTTAGCTACGTCTTTTTCTCCTTCTGTATAGATTTCTTCTGTTACTGATATTTGTTCCAAGTGTACTTCTTGTATAAGTGCTAAAATGCACAAATTTCCTTTTCCTAAACATGTATCATGTACTGAATTTCCTTTCCAATTAGTGCATTCAGATGTCTAGGGTCCTGCTCCTGTTAATTCTGTTCTTGAACACAGATTCTATGTGATCTTTGTGGATGATTTTACTCGTTTTACTTGGTTATTTATGTTGAAAAGAAAGTATGATGTGTTTAAGGTCTTCTTGCATTTCCATTCTTTGGTTGCAACTCAATTTAATGCTAAAATCCAAACCTTGAGGTCTAATGGTGGTGGTGAGTATGTTAATAATAACTTTAAATCCTTTTGTTTAGAGCATGGCATTCAGCATCAGTTTTCTTGTCCCTACTCTCCTCAATAGAATGGTGTTGCTGAGAGAAAGTACATGCAGATTGTAGAGAGTAGTTTGTCCATGCTTCATCAATCCAATCTTCCTCGTTCTTTTTGGTCATATGCTTTTAGTATAGCTGTTTACCTTCTCAATAGGATTCCTTCTTTTGTTTTGAACTTTGTCTCACCTTGGGAAAAATTGTATGGTCATAGACCACCCCTTCATACCTTGAGGACTTTTGGCTGTGCCTATTACCCTTACTTAAGACCTTATGCTTCTCATAAGTTTGATCCCAAGTCTAGTCAGTGTATATTCCTTAGGTATCCTCCTCAATCCAAAGGTTACATTTGCATGGATGTGGTTACTGGTAGAGTGTATATCTCTTGTCCTTGCTTGTTTGATGAATCTATCTTTCCTATTTTTCCTATTCCTAAGTCTGATTCTTTCTCCACTGCCTCTACTCCTTCTCCTTTTACTTGTGATCTTTGGTTTTCTTCCCTGCTTCATGTGTCTCAATCTCGCTTAGGTTATTCTTCTAATCCTATCACTTTAGCCTCTACTCCTAGTTCTACTTCTGTCCAATTTGATTCTTCTTCTTGCTCTTTGGTTCCTGTCCAGTCTGTCTTGCCTGCTTCTTCTTCTATTGAGCCAGTTCAGTCTGTTCCAAGTGATCCTTCCATTTCTCCTAGTTCCACTTCAGCTACTCTTCCTTTGACCACAAATGCTCATCTATGCTTACCAGGTCCAAGAATGGTATTTTCAAGCCTAAAGCTTTTTCTGTTCAAACTGATTATAGCTGTACTGAGCCTCTTTCATATTCTGTTGCTTTTAAGTATTCTCATTGGGTTGATGCTATGGATTCAGAATTTACTAGTTTGCAACAGCAGCATACTTGGACTCTAGTTCCTTTGCCTCTTGATAAGAATGTTGTGGGATGTAAATGGGTGTATAAGGTTAAGAGGCATAGTGATAAGAGTATTGCTAGGTTTAAGGCCAGGTTGGTTGCCAAGGGTTACTTGCAGCAATATGGTTTGGACTATATTGAGACCTTTAGTCCAGTGGTGAAGCCTACTACTGTGAGGATCATTCTTGCTTTGGCTGTTCATTTTGGTTGGTCCTTTAGGCAATTGGATGTTTCCAATGCATTTTTACATGGTGTTTTGCAAGAGGAAGTATACATGAGTCAGCCCCCTGGGTATAGAGATAAGTCTAAGCCTCATCATGTTTGTTTGTTACACAAGGCAATCTATGGCCTTAAACAGGCCCCTCATGCTTGGTTTGATAGCTTTACATCTCAAATTTTCACTTGGGGTTTCATGCTTCTTGTGCTGACAGTAATCTATTCATCCTTATTCATTCAGCTTATGTTGTTTACCTCCTTTTGTATGTGGATGACATTATTATAACTGGCAATAATGGTGCCTTTGTTGCTGAGATTATCAAACAGCTTGGTGTTTCCTTTGCCCTTAAGGATTTAGGTCCTTTGGGTTACTTCTTAGGGCTGCAAGTTGAGTATACTGCTGCTGGTCTGTTTGTGCATCAATCTAAGTATGCCAAAGACCTATTGTCTAGATTTCACATGTTGGATTGTAAGCCTGCTTCTAATCCATGTGCTTCTACTCATTCTCATGCTTTTGTCAGTCCTCTACTCTCAGATCCCACTGCTTATAGAAGCCTTGTTGGGGCTTTACAATACTCGACCTTTACCAGGCCAGATCTGTCTTATGCAGTCCAGCAAGCTTGTCAGTTCATGAGCAAGCCTTCTTAACATCACCTCATTGCTACTAAGAGGATCTTGAGATACCTAACAAGTACTCTTCATTTGGGAATTCACTTCAAGCCTGGTCCTCTCTCCCTTTCAGCCTATTGTGATGTTGATTGGGCTAGGGATCATTTAGATAGGAGATCCATTACTGACATGGTTGTTTTCTTGGGTTCTTCACCTATTACCTAGTCTGCCAAGAAACAAGCTGTTGTGTCTCGATCTTCTACTAAGGCTGAGTACAGATCCCTTGCTATTACCACTGCTGAGGTCTATTGGTTAAGGATGCTTCTCAAGGACTTAGGGATTTATTTGTATCATCCTCCCATTTTGTGGTGTGACAATGTCTCAGCTCTTGCCTTAGCTTCTAATCCTATTTTTCATGCCCACACTAAGCATATTGAAGTCGATTACCACTATGTTTGTGAGAAGGTTTTGAATAGAGATTTAGTTCTCAAATATATTTCTACCTTGGATCAATTGGCTGATTTATTTGCCAAGAGCTTGCCTTCTCCTCATTTTCATGCTTTTTTTGTCAAACTCATGGGACTTCCTCCCCTTAGTTTGAGGGGGGATGTAAAGGATGATGGTGTTGCCTCAAGAAGTTTAGCTAGCATAGCATCAGTTCATAGAAAAGCACAGCTGCATAATCTGCCTAAATGACCTATAGTTTAGTCTAGTGTAAAACTGTATGTAGTTATAGTTAAGTGCTTGAAGTATTGGTTAGTTACAATTATACACGTGTGTGTATTCTGTTACTCTATTAGACTTCATCCAAATCTGTTAGGATGGTTTGGCGCCATAATTCAGTTATGATTAGCTAGCTTATATATACTTGTACCTGATGTAATCTATGAGATATGCAATATTCATTTCTTCTATTTCTCTCTCTCTCTCTCTCTCTCTCTCTCATCTAGAATTTTCTTTCAAGAATTATCATCTTCTTTCAAAAACATCATCAACCTCACATTTTTAGCCAAACACCCTCCGACCGACAACAAAACTCAAAGACCAGTACTGCTACTCACAATGGAGAAATTTTCATATGCAGGTATATAAGACATCCCTCTAACTCACATGTGAGCCCCCACAAAAATCCTACCTCATAGCAAATAACCAATGCTAATTCACAAATCACTTTTGTCATTGGTTTCATCATCAATCTAGTTGTAAAGTGTTTGAACACTGTGGATCAATCAACTTTAGATTTCTAACTGACCCAACTTTGTATTTTCTTAGAAACTGAAATTTAATCTATTCAGCTCATATTTTGTGCATCTTCAATTTAACTACAGCACCACATCTATTTTTTAAGCATGTTCATTTCGTGCGTTTTAAAGAATATATGACATGCACAATGCACAAGAAGTAAAGATTAATGAAAAATAATTGTGCACATATAAAAAATCATAAATTTTTTTTTTAAAAAAAAGCCAAATTAGGACACAGAAGAATTGGAATTAGGAACATCATCAAAATTTTCCAAATTGGTTGTCTTGTCATCAGGGAACAGAGTTAGAAAATTGTCTTTAGGGGCCGGTCAAGACTAAATGATCATATTTATTCATAAAAAATATGTGTGTCTCTATTACATAAATGTATGACCTCCACTATTGAATTTTCAAACATCAATTTTAAGATTTGCTTCTCCAAATGTCAAACATAAAGACAAATAGCACTAGATGTGTTTATCAAACCAAATTCTACCTAAATCTGGTTGTTTGGGTATGTTAGAATGACATACTAGATTAAAATAATGAATATAGACTATCAATTAGTTTTATAAATAAATGAAAAAAATCATCAACCTCAAAATAAATAAATAGAAATTCAAGTTTGATTGAAATGGATAGAAGTTGGAAGTAAAATAGAAATGAAAAAAGAGATGAAGAAACAGAATTGTGAAAAGATTGAAGACAGTAACGGTAAGACTATGAGAACATTTGCATAAGTTGAAAACTCGGATTTGTGTGAAACAGAAGACCTTGTTTAGACCCCTAAATTAAAATATTACGGCTTGGTTGATTTTACTAACTTAAACTAAGTGCGGAATAAAGTAAATGCGAGCAAACAAACAATAAAACTACTCTAAGCCATATTTATCAAATCATAGCAATAAAATGAAAGTTAAAAGAGTAGGGAAGAGAAATGCAAACATAAGATAACACGCCAATGTGTTATCGAAGATGAAACTAAAGAACTCAGCAAAAAACCTCTCTGCCACCCTCCAAACGATAAATCGATCCACTAAATAATAAGTTGTGATACACGAATATCAAAAGACCCTCCAAGCTTAATCTAACCAGTACATCTAAGCCCTCCAAGCTCCTACTCCAACAAGGCTTCTTGGAACAGTGTCTTGTCTAGCTTTCTAGATCTCGCAATGTGCCCGATTGCATCCGCCAAAGGTTGGCTTCTTCCAATGCTTCTTAGTAGCACCAAAACCTCATTTGACACTTAGAATGGGTGTGGTAAGTGTTTGGGCTATCAACCTCTCAAGGATGTGGATATGAAGAGGTAGGAGTTGAGGAAAACCACAATGGATTGTGTAGAGGGTTGTGGGTATGGCAATTTCTATATCTCAAGGATTGTGACTATGGTTTTCTCTTTGAAAAGCACTCCTCACAATATGTGAATAATGTGGGTATATATAGTGTGGGTAGAGACATGGTGTATCAGATATGACAAAATAGCAAAACAGAATGTTTTGCAGGTATCTCGCGGGAAGGTCTTACCCGCAAAATACTTGCAAAAACCAGTTGTCACCATCTGTCATGACTCTTTGCATTTCAGTCATGTGTTGAGCACATGGCTTCACTTTGCGGGAAGGCTTCTCTTGAGCTACCCGCGAAAACTTCTTTGATCTTTAATGTTGCCTTGAGTTTTCACACTCTCTCTCACACACAACTCATACAAAGAAATCCCACATAAAATACAGGGTACATAAAATTGAACAAAATTACAATTAAATTTAGTACGAAATTAAAGCCAATACAAAATAGTTGTAAATCACAACTTTATATAAGTGATGAGGGCTCTTGGAAGGTGGCCAGAAAGTACAACATTAAATACATATTGAAAAGATGAAAGTAGTTTTTTTTTGTAAAAGTTATTAAAATCGTAAAACTTATGAAAGTTGTGGGCTTGTCGACGTGTTGGGGAAAAAAGGTCAAAGTAATTAAGTATATTTGAATGATACAAGAAGTCATTCAGCAAAAAAAGAAACAAGAAGTCAAGGACACATGGGGTAGGGGGGGTGGTAGAACCTATTTTTTTCCGGCTATAAAATGTAGCTCCACCCCTGGTTGTCATTAATTATTTGGAAACAAGGATGAGAGAAGAATTTTTTGGCCATTTATAGGTATATATTTTTTTCCCTTTTGTTTTTTAATCTATCACAGCCATTTATGAATAGTTGAAGGGGAGGGGAGTGCTAAATGCAACCTCCTTAAAGTTTAATGGTGTTAGTCCATTTTACCCAAAAAATAATTATTGGAATTTTTTTATATAAAAAAGAATAATAATCTAGGGTCAATTCAAGAAATCCCATAATTCCTTATGTTTTCTATTCAACTTAGTGTTGATTTCAAGCAACCTTGCTAAAATTCTTGTACCTCAATTTGTAAGATAAATCTAGAGTTGCTAAATAAAATATACGTACTGCTTCATTGTTCAATAAAATATACCTCAATTTCAAGCTCTCTCTCTCCCTCTCTCTCTCCCTCTCTCTCTCTCTCTCTCTCTCTCTCTATATATATATATATATCCATTTGATGGAGACACAAGCTATATATATAAGCCAAATTAGGGGCTCTTTTAGATTAAGATTTGTTTCATTACTATTCTTCCATCAAGGAGTTTAAAACTTGTAATTTCAAGGTGTTTATTAACTAAAGGTGTTATACCAATTGAGATTTACCTAGAAATTGTTATTTACCATAACGTCTTTCACAAATAAAATTCTTATGACATGAGTTTTCATTTTTCACTTAAATTAGGGCCACAAAATCTTATATTCTCACACTTGGCCCATGAGACATTTAAATAATTTGATAAGTGATATTCATTTAATATGGCAATGATATTACCCATGTCAACTAGTTGTGAAATGCTCTCATTTAAATAAAAAATCCAATACATGAATAATAGCGGTAATACCCTTAATTATAATGAGTACTTCCTTCTATGTATTATAATATATGGTAATCCTTATATGAGTACTTTATGAGCCATTAAATCTTTATGAATAGATTACCTATTAGCCATTCGGGTCCTCTTTTATACATCCCCACATATATATATCATCCTTATATATATCCACAGATATAATTAACTTAATAAATATATTTATGTGCATAAGATAAAAATCATACATTTTCTTCTCCCAAAATAACCAAATATGTGTCCAAAACATAAAATAACAAGAGAAATAATTAAACACCAAATGAGCTAACAAGTTCCGTATGTCCAAAAGACTTTTATACTGCTTTGTAAGCAAACATTTAGTTATGAAGCTAGTACATCTACAACTTCCAGGAATACAAAGCAGTTTAACACATAGCAGCGTGAGTGAGATTGAGGAAGAGAGTAGTAGTGCAAGCGAGATCATTGAGGTCAACAATCATGGACTGGTACGTACAAAAATGATAGAGTTTGAGGTAAGTAGTTTGCATTCGCTGGATCTTAACTTTGGAAGATAGCATGTAGGTGGGTATAGGGAAGAGCAAGTCAAGCATGGAAGCGCTAGCTTGTACATTAAAAATTTTTGTCGTAGCCATTTATGAATATTTCGAGTCCATTAGAGAGTAGTTTATATAGTTAAAATTGAAATCTTTTTGCTGAAAGTACTGTAAATAAGACTCATGAAATAATAGCAAAAATAAGTTGAATAGTAACAAAAATAAGCTGAATAGTAGCAAAAATAAGCTAAATACTGATTTTTTAAGCCAATACCAAACGCAACTTTTGTGTATGAAATTGGTTAAAATATTAGTTGAAGGAGAAAGGAGCATTAGTCCATTTTACCCAAAAAAAAAAAAAGATTTATTAGAATTTTTTTTATAACAATAATAATCTGGAGTCAATTTAAGAAATCCTAGAATTCCTAAATTTTCTATTGCTTAGTGTTGAATTTTTTTCTCAAAAAAAAAAAAAAAAAGAAGCTTAGAGTCCATTTGGGAATAACTTATTTAGTTTTTACATTTTTAGACCCCTTAAACACAACCAGATTAACCTAGTTATTTAGGTAAGTGATTAACTTAGGTAAATTATTTAAATCTAGGTTAACACAAATATATCATATCATTGTAAAGTGCAGAAAATAAAGAACACAACGATATGATAACTCAGGAAAGCCAAGCCGGTAAAAAACTTAGAGAGGATTTAACTTAGCTATCCTCAAGGTAAAATAAATCCACTATGAAAGAATTGAAGTTTACACAAGGAAAGCCAAGCGACTTAGACCACTGACATCCTATTATTACCTCGAATAGGAAACTTACTACCATGATCACGTGATAGCTCTGAGTTCACGGATCACTTCTTTCTTGGATTCCCAGCAAGCACAAGCACTCCCGCTTGTATATCTTTAAGCTCTTGAATCTGCAGCTAAATTGATCACCAAGCTTTTGACATCAATCTAGATCTTGATAACCCTAAGTGTATGTGAAGGCAAATACCTTCAGATCTCACAAGAGATTCACACACACAGCATAAAGAGCAACCATAAAACGTGGTTAGGGGTTTTCCCTTTTATACTTAAGACAAAACATAAAACGCTACACGTCAAACGGGCTTGGGCTGAGTTAGAAAATTCTGCAAAAAAATCTGCACGAGGTTCGATTGATTGAGTCTAATTTTTGATCGATCGAGCTAAGCAGATTTACACAGTAAATCTTGCAGTACACTCGATTCCAACTTTACACTTAAACATACTTTGAGCAAGTCTAAAATAAGACTAAACGTTTTGATTATGGTTTGCCAACATTACAAATTGAAGTTCTAATACATTTAAACCTAAAGTCTTAGAACCCAACATAGCTGAAACTGAAAATTTTTTTGTTGAAAGTACTGTAGATAAAAGTAAAAACTAGCTGAAATAGTACAGTGAAACTTATAAATAGTACAAAAAAGTGTTGTGAGACCCATGAGTAGTAGCAAAAATAAACTAAATAATAAAATAAGCTAACTTCAAACTCTAATTCCAAACGCAATTTTAGTGTTGATTTCAAAAAACCTTACTAATAGTGGCGAAACCAAGAATTTTTTCAGGAGCTAAACTAAATATACCCATTTTATTTTTTCCTTTTATTTTTTCGAGGAAAAGAAGAAAAGAGATATAACCATATTCTTAAAAAAGAAAAAAGAAAAAAAAAACATTCTTATACAAGTTAACTTTAACTCTTCAAAGGCCCATAGATGGGCTTTTTGGGCCCAAAAGGCACGATTGCAATTTTTGCGTTTGGTCACTTTTTCGTATTGGACAACCAAGCAATACAAAAGCACAGCAAAAAACATTCTATCGTGTCCTTTAATTAACCGTACATTTTTTTTCAATAAACCCAATTTTGCCCTTCTTCCCTAAACACTAAATCCAACACTCTCTCACCTTTCTTTGTTCCATCACCAGCACTCTCTCTCTCTCTCTCTCTCTCTCTCTCTCTCTCTCTATCTCGGCACTCAAAAGACCTTCCAACTCATTCACATTTCACACCATTTTTTTTCATTTCATTTTCTTTTCTTTTTGAGCGAATCTGGGATTGCAATTTTTTTTTCTTGAGTAGATCTGGATTTATGGGTTGTGTTTGAGTAGCAAAGTCCTTGAAAGAGTGGTGTTGTTGTGTTTGATGTATTGTGATTGGTCTAGATGTTTGATCAGAAAATACGTTTAATTCAGGAAGAACGAAGAGATAAAATTAATAATATATCTTGTACTTTTTGGAAATTTACACTTCAAACAGAAATTTTAACAAATTGCCAAACACCCAACTTAAAAAAAAAAAGAAAAAAAAAAGACTTCTTTTTTAAAAATCTCAATTTAATACCACACATTTTGAAATTGTCATTTTCTATACTACTATTTAAGGGGCTTTCCCTATTTAGATTCTACATTTTGGATACTTAAAGTACCCTCATCATATCTACTTACAAGTTTTTAACTAACGAGGATAAATATGTAAATTAAAACTCCTACACTTTAAAACCCACAAACTCACGTACATTTTACAATTTCTATCTCACTTTCTATCTCTCATTCTTCTTCAGATTGAAGATATTTAGTTTAGCTCTACATCCTCTTTTCATTTTCTTTGATTAAAGACATTTATTGTCAGAGGCTCCAATAAATTTTCAGGTTCTATCTTTTGCAAATTCCTCTTTGTTTTCTTTTCTTTTCTTTTCTTTAGTTTATGAATGACTTTCTTTGAGTTCTATTTTTTTTTTATATGTATCATGTTAGCTCTTTTTTTTTTTTCCCTTTTCTTTTTAAATGTAATTTTGAAAATTTGATTAATGATCAAAATATAAATGATCAATTACTTATGGACAAGGGTCTAGTCTAAGGGGGGAGGAATGAGATGTACATGTATTTGGAATTGTGGGTCCATTAGACTAATTGTTGGAGTTTTAGTTTTCATGGAGCAATATTTTGATAAGGTTGAAGACATTTTTGTTGAACCAAAAGTTGTACCACCTCGACTTTTCTCATCCAAGAAGTTATGTAGCGTGTGAGAAGCAACCCGAAAAGATCAAACAATAAATATTAGATTAAGCCCTTGAGGACAAAGGCTGATTTCAGTGGTGAAGGAATGTTATGTATGTTAATTTGTTAGGAAATAATATTAATGTTTATTTATTAGTTGTTTCATGTTTATCGAGAATTATCATGTTTATAGGTATTTGTTAAGATAGGGATTTGTGCGAGTAGGAAGTTGTTAGTATTTGATTTGTATTTGGATTGTGTTATTAGTGTTAGTGGTGTCTTAGTTTTAGGAGTACGGCCATCGTGGCCATAAGTTTAGGAGGAGATGTGCTCCATTGCTTTAGGTCTTTAACGTTACTTTACTTTACCTCCAGTTATCTATCAATATCTTATCTATACTATTATTTAAGGGGCTTCCTCTATTTGGATTCTTCATTTTTTAGTTCAAAAATGCTCCTACAGTCCTATGTTTAAGTAGAGACAAAATTAAATGACAATCTTGTAAAAATACATATCTAACTTGCACTAAAATATTGCCTACAAAATAGGAACACTCTTCCACTAACCCACTTCTTCAAAGTAACTATACATTTATTGTTTTTTTTTTTAAATAGAAAAATAAGTTAAACAACCTATCCTATGTTTAAGTAGATTAAAGGACAATCTGATAAAAATGTAACTTTAACTCCCACTAAAACATTACCTAAAAAATAGAACAACTCTCCCATTAATTTTCAAATTGATTTATTCACTTATAAATTAAAATTTTAAAATAAAAATTATATATATAAAATAATTAAATAGAGTTTTTTTTTAAAAAAAAAATATAGGACCACTAAAAAAAAAAAAGCCTCATCGCATACGCGAAGCACGTGTGATGAGGCTAGTTTCAGATAACACAATATAAAAAAGTTGAATCAAACTCACCTTAAAAACTATTTATAACTGATCTTGAAATAATTTTTCAACATATATATATATATATATATATATATATATATATATATATTATATACACACACACGCCACTAAACAAGTAAACAACCACTCAAAAACTCATTCCAATATCATTCGTTATAACTTAAGATCACGATTCAAATCAAGCAATATTCCTTAAATTCATATCTTTGAGCTATTATAGGTGTGCAACATTTGAAATTTCAATATTCTAAATAGATAATTGTGTAGTAGTCTCCAAATCTTAAATATTTTTTCTCTTAAAATATGCATCAATTATCGATTGTTTTCTCATTAAATTACCCACATATTAAAACCTGAATATTGAATTTTATATAGTAATTATATAGCCAATCTGGGTTACCAAAAAAAAAAAAAATATATATATATATAGCCAATCTTTTCACTTAAAAAAACTGTAAAATATTGTTTATGTTAAAAAAAAAAAAATAAAAGCAAACAACTTTGTAAATTTGTTTTTATCTTAATGCTTCAATAGTCTATAATTACACATACTAAAAACAATATTTATTTTCTAAATTTGATTTCTAGTTTAGTAACCTATACTGAAACGTTAAATATAATATAAAATAATAGAAAAACGTGCTAGAGCTACAAGCCACTAATCTGTTGTTGTGAATGAAGTAGCGTCATTTACAAGCCAAATAAAGTAATGAACACTTCTTTTAGAGAGATCCTTTATCCAAATAGAGAGAGATATCAGGGGCATAGATAAAACAGAATATATATATATATATATATATATATATATATATATATAGAGAGAGAGAGAGAGAGAGAGAGAGAGAGAGATACACCACTGGTTCAAAGGTAGTCGGTCACCGGTTGTTGATTCACTCGAATGGAGGTTGGAGTGGAGAAGACAACAAGAAACAAAGCCAATTGTTGAGTTGTTGCAGTGTTAAGACTGCAACAGCGGCAACCAATGTACATTAGAGATTTTTATTTTTGCTATTTGGAAGAGCTAATGGGCCAAGGAATAGACCAGGTTTTTTGTGGGATTCTCTTAACAAATTTTAAGATATGTGGGAAACAGTCTAAAGTCTAAGTCCATAACATTTTTTTATTATTATTATCAAATTCTAGGGGGGACTAATAAGTTAATTTATAGATAATTTAGATAAAATTTTTCAAGTTTTTAAGGTAGTAAATGAAATTTTCAAAAAGCTTGTGGTGTCGTTGCCCCCCTGGCCTACCTCGACGCGGCTTCGTGATGGCTTGCTAAAAGCCTTATACCTCATCTGACATTAGTTGAGCTCTTGCCGATGGATCCTTCCCACATTTGGTTCATCTTGCTTATGGTAGTTGGTCTGTTGGGTATTTGGGTGATACGATTGAGTTAACCAGAGCTTCCTATTTTCAAGAGCTAAAAACAATTTTTGTTATCGGGTTTCCACAAATTTGGGTTGTGAGTTACATGTTGATGATGCTATTAGTGGGTTCTAAGGTTAATTTGGAAGTTTTTAACTCAGGATTTTTGTTGATTAGATGCTATGGCTTTGTTTGGTTGCTCAGAAGAGATGAATTTGGGTGGCTATATTTTTTAATTTTAGTAGTAAGTTGAATATATACAAAAATTCATATTGATGTAAATTTAGGGAAATCTAAATGTTCTTCCTAATTTGAGAGAAAAATAATCTAATTTTTTATCGATATTTTTTATTATTTTTTCTAAATTTTAAAATTTCAAAAATACAAAAATTACATCATTTTGGGATTATCAGCAACCTATAATGGAAGTTGATAGAATAACTAAATTGATGAAAATTAAAAGTTAGAGAACTGAATTGAATGAAACTCAAATTATAAGACTAAATTAATTTTTATGCAAAATTAGAAAATGCAATTTATAATGTAATCTCTCTTTTTCTAGACAATTTTTCTGTAAAAATATTTGAGAATTGGTTGTCCGGCATCAATTTTGAATCTTTAATATAGTGCGCAAAAATTCAAATCTTTGCACCAACCAAAACACTAGATCACCCCTTCATCAAGAACTCCACTAAAAATTTTACACTCTGATATGAGCCACCAGAATTTACTGACACCCCTTACGCAGCCTAAAACCACCAAATCACATGATAGCCACCCCACTCAATTGAGTGACCTCAATAATAACCCAAATATGAAAAATTCCCCAAATATACATTACAACTAATATATTAAAAAAAAAACAACTAGTAAATTTAATATAGAAAACTATATATACATATATATATATATATATATGTATATATATTATCAAATCAAAATTCTCACCAGGACTGCAAGTTGCAACCTTTATGACCACGTGGACGATTGAAATTTGATGTATTTCAAGCCTTTCAAGGTCATGAAATTTGAATGTGGAGGGTTTTTCAATTTGAAAAAAGCCCACTCAACCCATTAAAGCAAGAAGATTCATCTGGCCCACTCAAACTTCAAACACCCATACCGATTTTAACTCGACCCATAAATCATGTCTCAGCTATACCATACAGTACACACATAAGAAACAAGTAGGCAGTAAGAAAAAAATGGAATAATAGGTCGGAAGGCCACACAAGAGACAATAACATTGGTAACGATCTTGTTGATGAAGAAACATCAAGAACAACCACAAACTTATTGCCAAAAGTGAAAGTACAACTGTACAAGTGCCAACAAATGTTACTACAATACTAAGAATAATGACAAATTGCAACTTACGCACATGTGGTTTGGCTAAAATTTAAGTTGCCTATTTGTGGTTTGAAATTTGACACTTTACCCGGCTATGGTCCACTCCATTAGGGGTTTGCAACCTACCTTTGGACTTTCTTTGTTAAAAACACTAAAAACATAACAAAACCAAAGAAAACAAAATCAAAGAGTGGCTTTGAAAAAATTTAGAAACTTGCTCAAGAACTTCAGTAGAACACAAAAATTATCCAATCGCAGCTGTTGCTAGCACTCTCTACAACAATTATACACATCCAAAACCTACTAAACTTGTATACAAATTAGAACAACACCACAATTGAACAAATCAAACATAGAAAATAATCACTAACAGAGGTAATGGATGGAAAATTGGAGGAAATCAGTGAGGAACAATGAAAAGTGAAACCCCAACTCCACTTCTTTATTCCTTCCTCCGGTCCTCTATATTTTCTCTCAACAAAACAACAAACACATTGAAAAAATACCATTACCATCCATCTATTCTCTGAACAAACCCACTTAAAAAATTCATACTTTTTACATCATCTAGTGATCTAGTAAAACGAAAAAAAAAAAAAATGAAAGTGAGTTCTAGAAATATGCCCAGCAAATGTGTTTTATACCCATCAAAATTAGAACACTCAAATAGAACCCAAAAAATTCTAAGTGGTCCCTGTAATAGATCGTGCTCCAAATCCCGATTGACGCTATCAAGAATGAGATGGTGAAGATGTTACCACCTCAACACAACCCAGATCGCACCCCTTCAACAGTACAAACCTAACCATCATTTCGTTTCCCCTTCAAATGCCAGGCTAGAGAGAGAGAGAGAAAGCAGAGATAGAGAAGGAAAAAGCTTGAGGCGAAAGGCGGAGCAAGGAGGCCCACCATGGGTTTGGTTCGGCATGAGAGAGAGAACTCGGGGTTTAATAGATCAGGTAAAGCCATTGTTGTTGGTGGCAGTGGCAATGAGCAATAGAGAACAATCCTTTAAGGCTTTCAGCCATGTATGATGCAGATGGGTTAGGTCCCAAGTTAGGTTCCTAAAATGGCACAAAGAGAAGCACCTGGGGGAAGACTTGTTGCCATAGATGACGTGTATGAACGCGATGAGGTTGCACGCGATGCGCAATTAGAGACGTTCTTTCAAAGAACAGAGGAGTGTTTGATGCGCTTTCAAAGCAGCTCATCGCCTTAGCCGTTGGAAATTGACCTCAAAACTACC
This sequence comes from Castanea sativa, assembly GCF_040712315.1. Classification (NCBI taxonomy): domain Eukaryota; kingdom Viridiplantae; phylum Streptophyta; class Magnoliopsida; order Fagales; family Fagaceae; genus Castanea; species Castanea sativa. Next base: position 5,799,897 of record NC_134018.1, on the reverse strand, counting down.
ATCCGAATCCATGTTATGTGGAGGTGGAGGAGGAGGAGGATCTTGATATTGAGAAGGATTGTGATATCAAAGAGAACAATGAATACATTGAAAGAGTTTGCGCAATAAATTGGGATTCTCCACCAATTTACAATGACTATCTTGAAGATTTTAGTCAAGGAGACAAGATTGAGCTTGATAAAAATAAAGTCATATACATAGAAGGTGAGCCCATAACTCACACCATTGATGAGACTTTCGACATTCAAAAACAAAAGGTTATTGATTTTACTGATTATAATCATAAGTTGGTACAATTGGTTTGTTCAATAGTAGATGGGTTCTCAATTGATGAACGAAGTTTCAATCTACTAAAGCTTGAACTTGAACACATTAAACACTATGATTTCATTGGAGTTAATGAGCTTCTCTTTTTTTTTTTTTTTGATAATATAGTTAACATTAATTTGGAAAGATTAATGGAAAATGTTATTGATCCCTTCTAGGAGGATTTTATTGAACAAGAATTGATAGAGATTAATAAGAGGCGTGAACTTGTGATTTTTAGTAATCATTGTGGAGGAGGTATGAAGTTTATGGATATGTGCATGGATTCTTTTTTAGTACTTGTTTCATATATCCCAAAGTGGCAAAAGAGTTCAAGAATAAAAATTCGTACATCAAGATTTATTATGAGTGATAAAAGATTGATAAGTAGCATATTGATTTGTCTTGTCTTGGGCAGAAGGATAGGATGGAGAGGATTATTCGAGGTTCCAATTGACCATGGAAGATTGCCACAAAACTCGAGGACGAGTTGTCCCCAACCTCAAGAGAATGATGCAAATTGGTTAAGAGAGAATAAAATATTTTAGTATTTTATGTTGTTTTCTCTTTCTAGTGGAATTATGATTTATTTTCTTTTACAAATTCAATTAAAATCCTTTTCCTAGTTGAGTTAGGATTTTAATTGTTTTTCTTTTCCTAGTTAAATTGTTTTTCCTTTTTCAAGTAAAAGTAAGTTTATTATTTCTTTTCCAAAAAGGAGTAGGAGAAATTCTATTATTATAAATACTCTTTACAGAAAAGTTGATTATTGTTATGTGTTGATTAATAAAAGCTTGTTAGAGAGATTTTTTTTTTTCTATTATTTGGCCTATTAGCCTAGTGTTCTTGTGGAACATAGGTTTCATTGAAGAATTGTAGTAATTGTGTGTTACAGATTCTACTTTTACACGCTCACGCGGCATCATTGTCCTATTTGGCTATGAGAGAGAGAGAGAGAGAGAGAGAGAGAGAGATGGCCAAAATGGCCACATACCACTATTTGGCAAAATATGTAGTGTTTAACCACTATTTGAGAAATATTTTGCAATCTACCACTCTTTAGAACTCAATTTTCACAAACTCAAGTTTGGCACATTACTCGAGTTTTCGAGTTTTATAAAAAATGGCACTTGGAACTTGAGTTTCATAAACTCGAGTACCTTATACATAAAGTTCAACAGACTTAAAATTTTCTGTTTACACAGTTTTATTAGCGTGCAAACCAACATTGATTGACTTTGTGATATCATCTTTCTGCACCATGTCTAGCACCACTATTAGCTTTATTTGAATAATTTCCCTTTCTAATACCTTAGATAAAAGCGTGCAAACCAACATTGACTGATTTTGTGATGTCATCCCTCTGCCCCATATCCAGCACCACTACTAGCTTTATTTGAATAATTTCCCTTTCCAATACCTTAGATAAAAGAGTTAGAAAGGCATGCAAAGTACACTGATGTAAAGTGTGGTAAGAGATTTTTGTTTATTTGTTTTTTTTTTTGAAGGTAAATAATCTGTGGCCATATGAGTGCTGTGGGGAATGGTGTTTTTCTTACATGGTAGGTACTCGAGTTTTTGAAACTCGAATTCCATTTTAAACTCGAGTTTCACAAAATCGAATTCTAAAAAAGTGGTAGTTTGCTAAATATTTTTCAAACAATGGTAAAACACTACATATTTTTCCAAATAATGGTATTTGGCCGTTTTGGCTGAGAGAGATGGTTAACTTGTGAGAGAGAGAGATAAATATCCTATTGGTACAAATTGATATGTGTGTGTGTGAGAGAGAGAGAGAGAGAGTAAAACATCATCTAAATTGCCAATTTCTGTGTTAAATTGAAGTTCTTAAATCAAGTTTTTATGATTTTCAAATTCAACTCTTTGATCTTGTTTCCTTTGGTTTTTTATTTTTATTTTTATTTTTATGTTTCTAATGGGTCAGGTGGGTAAAATGTCAAATTTCAAATCATAGGTAGACAATTTAAATTTTGTTCAAGCCACATATTGGTATGTTGTAATTTGCCCCAAGAAGAATATACCACAATGTCTAAACAATGAGTTGGAATACTTGAACCATGTATAGTAGACTTCATGTTGGGAATTTACACAAATTCTTAGATTTGTGAGAAATGAAAAATAGATAAAAATAACACACACATAAGGAAATTAGATGAGACAAGAAATTACGTAATTTAGCAATTTTCCTACGTTCACGGAATTGTAGTGATTTAATATTTCCAAAAAAAAAAAAACATATATATAAGATGTGACAATACAGTGTTTCTCTCAAAACAACACGGCCTATCAGCTCAAGTCACTGCTCCATGGACTAGGCCACAGAAAATTTTCCACCAAAACCATAACACTTTTTTATTGAGTCAAATCTTAATTTGGATAAAAAACAAACTAGGTTCTACTTATCCCACCACTTAATACACTTGTTGAAGGGTCAAGTATGTTGCTTTGCCTAGAGAATGAAAATTACCCACTACTTGATGTAGAGAAGGCTCACAAAGATTTTGAAGGTGCACATCAACCCTACATGGTGCATGAAGTGGATAAACTTGATATGATAATATTTTCCATTTGCCAAGATAAGGTTATATTATTTTCAACACTAATTCCACCTATTGATTTTATCATATCTAAAATTTATTTCCCCTAAAAAAAATATCTAAAATTTATTTAACGGTATTGTGGAATAAAAAGCATGTTTGAGGAGGAACTTGTCCGAGACCCCTTAGAATTCATGAACCTAAATGAAATAAGAAAGAAATGCAAATTGGATCAACACACGACTTAATGGTTTGAATATGCATATGGCGCTTCACTAAATGGATGCAATCTAAATGAAACGAACATGAATACATGACAAAAATATCCATTAAGGCCAATTACAAGGTTTATAAATCAATCACACGTCACTCAAATGATGGTTACACAATAAAACGTCACTCATGCATCTTGTTGAAAACATGGTGTGCAACATGAAAACGACCATGGATTTAGTGAAGGATCAACCACAAAAATGTCCAAAATTTACACTCACATAGCCTCAATGGCACCAAAGGTGAAAAACTCCATTATGTACAAACATTCGACAAAAAGAAATTGAAAAAAAAAAAAAACCTCATGAACAATATCAAAACTTGTTAAAACCCCAATTCATAAACCTAGATTTGAATCTAAATTATTTTATGATGTAAATGCAAGAAAATATCATGAGATTACCTTGATTTGATGAGTGAAAGATGTTGGAATCAAAGTTATATATGGTTAAACTGAAATTTGAAAGAGTGAAAGAGATAGGGTTTAGTTCCAGACGACCAAGAGAAAGAAAATTAAACGCCAAATCATTAAAATACATGTTTGAGAATCTTAATTGACCTAGTGTCTACAGGGACATTTTGTATGACCTTTGTTGGTCAAGTGTCTAATGAAAATTCTCGCAATGCAAAATATAAAATTACCTCAAGTTCTTAGCCAAACCCCATCTGACCCACAACAAAACTCTAAGACCACTACTACTGACGGTGGAGAAATTTTCATATGCACTCGGCATATGATACATCTCTCACCCACATGTGAGCCCCCCACATAAATTCTACCTCATAGCAATTAAGCAATGCTAATTCACAAAAACCGAATTTCTTTCTCTATCTTTTTTTTTTTTTGGGTTAACATTTTTCTTTCTCTATTGTTCTCTTTCTCGGTTCTCCTTTTCTTTTGGCAACGTATGTCTGTTTTGGGTTGTTATGGGTTTTTTTTTTTTTTTTTTAAATTTTATTTATAAGCGGGTTTGTGTTTTTATAAGCCTCTTCCAAAATGGTGCACTGTACAGTATTTTTCAAAATAAACTCTATACTTGGTTGTTTTTTAAGTGGTCATTTTTCCAAACGTGGCAGCACCTCCTTAATTGCAGGAAAAGGCTTCTACTATTATATATAGTATATGATATGATATGATATATATATATATATATATAGATTAATATATTTTATTTTGATATGCAATAACTTAGCTGGAAAGCATGGGAGAGGGTAAAAAATATTATAAACTAATCTATTTTTACTATACTTACATTGTCTGCCACACTTTTGTTTTGGTGTTTTTCTTTTTATCTTTTCCTCTTTTTTGAATATTGTTTTTGTAAAACTTTGTAATTTGTATGATGTTAGTAAAAAACAGTCAATTATATTAAATATAGTGTGGGGGGTAAAAAGACCTTGATGGGTACATGGGCCGTGGGGCCATGCTAAGGAAGGCCGACCTATCCTTGGGTTTAGGACTTGATAATACTACGGGTCGGTCCATACGCCGAGGATCCGAGGATCCAGCCGAGGGTGTTTATACCCTCGGACTGACACCGGAGAACCCGGGACTTCATGGTGAAGGTTAGGGAATGACACGGTCAAGACCAATGGTTAGAGGAAGTGAACCCTTGAATGTCTTAGAAGCACCAATGTTGGAGAAATATCAAAGATAAAGGCTGCTACCTCCACATTAAAGACCCTGCACCTACCACCCTGGCCGCATTAATGGGGAAGTGACACTTGAACAGTGGAAGGGAAACTTCTGGTTACTATTCAAAGGCACTAAGAAAAGAAATATCTAGGCTAAGGGGGAGTTGGGGCAACACGTGTACAAAGTATTCCAAATAGTAGTATTTAAAGAGCAATCTAAGACAGGAAAGGGGGACGGACTTTTTGTAACCTAAAAAGAAAAAGAAACAAAGAGAGAGAGATAATAGAAGAACAACTCTCGGCTTACGTCCGAGGAAGTTGATTTACTATATTTCTTGTTGTTTCCAAGTATTTGCAATCTTTAGTTTGTCATTTAATCCTCACACACTTCTAACCTGGGTTTCAAGCCCACACTCTACAAATTCATATTGTTTAAGGCTCATTGGGCCTGAGCCCATAACTGTTCTTGGGGCCAGGTACAATTGTGCACTTACATATAGTGTGTGTGTTTGTTTCCCAAAAAAAAAAAAAAAAAAAAATATATATATATATATATATATATATTAAATATAGTGTTATCAAAGATTCTCAAAACAATAATTATATAAGAGATATAGTTACTCTAAAGATAGAACAATTTGTATCTAAACATTAAATCAACTTGAATTTCTTATTAAATTAAAAAAAGCTTCAATTCAATCTGGGAGTCCAATTACGTCCTTTTGATTACGTTGTAAAACATATAAAAATAAAAGTTGGCAAAAAAATAAAATTTTCCGTAACATTAATATGATTATTTATGTGCCTTGGACAAATTATTAATAAATATTATGTGCCTTGAATACTCACTTAAAATTATTAGTATTATGAGGTTTAAATACTCACTTAAAATTATTTATGTGCCTTGGATAAATTTTTAATATATATTTTGAGTTATTTTATTTTTGTTTTATTTTTTAAATTATTTAATTATTAATTAAATTATTTATGATATCACCATTGGTTTGACCCCTAGTTGCACCACATGAAAACCCTCCATGCCCTTTCTTTTGTTTCTACAAACTCTTAGTCTTCTAAGTATCTAAATTTCTCTTCGTAGCTTTTCTTGCTTTTGTCTTTTATATTTTTACTTTTATAGCCATGTGTTTGTTTATGTTCTTTCTTTAATAGTTTATATTTGAGTATGTTTCTTAGTATTAAACTCAGTAAAACTTCCTCCCTTTAATGAAGGTTCTTTGTTTTTCATGACTTTAGTGATCATTTAACAAAATGATCATGGTGGTGGGTTTTTGTTCATATTAATTTCAGAGATTATTTCATTAGCTATTTCTTGGCTTTTATATATATATATATTATAAATTTGTAATATGTAATTATATTTGAAATTTTGTATTTATATATTTCTCTCGTATTCACTTAAAAAAAAAATCTTTTTGGTGATTGATTTTATTATTTTCTTTATTGAAGGCAAGTAACCAAAAATAAAAACATAAACTTCTTCTAAAGAGACTTTCTAATAAAATATTTATATCTCTATTGCTTGCATGCTACATATCTTCCATCATTAATGCCTTATGTTTAGGTATGTCATGCAACAAAATCACAATAATTGTTGAAAAAACAAATTGTTATTTTAACAATGCAATATCTATCGGATAATTGAGGATATTAAGGACTAGAATCCTAATTTTTATTAATTCATATTTTTTATTTAGCAATTGAATTTTTTATAATGAGGTTAGGGGTTTTTGAGATTGAAATCCTAATTTGCAATCAAAGAAGAAGAAACAATTAACTGTTTAAATATTCTTACAAAAATCAATAAAAGTTATCTTTGTAAAACTTTCATTTACATCTTAGACAAATAAATTTACTAAAAATTGTTCTCACTTAAAGTTCATTCCCAAAAGAGTTACAGTATTTGTTGGATAGTTCTTAAAGAGTTACAATATTTGCTAGATAGAACTTAATTTATTATATAGGTTTAATTGCTACAATTTGTATATTATTAATGTCACATGTTTCTAAGTATACTATGCATTTATGATATGATGATTATTGTAAATAAACCGAAATTAAATAATATTTCATATACTCAATAGTTTTCCCGTGTATCGCATGGATCGACGACTAGTTATATTTATTTCATTATTATCTTTCTTTTGTGTTATTTATTTCAATATTTAACACTTTTCTATAATTTTCTTTCATACTTGTAAATGTTTCATCTAAATTTTTTTTGTTGTATTTTTTATATTTATAAGAGATCCTATTTGAGATTCAATTAAGCACTACTACAACTTCATTAAACAATAAAAACCAAAATTCTCAACATGTCTTCATAATGACAAATTCAAGTTTCAATATATAACTCAATGACTTGATGGATATTAGCAAAGCAAGATTAATTTCATATAGATAGTCTAAAGCTAAAAAGCAAATTACATCATTTCAATCCTCTAACTTTACTTTTGTGTAATTGAGTCCTCTAAGACTCAAATTTATTCAATTCAAGTATTTTGTCTAATTTTGTTAAAACATTTTCCGTTAAGTATGATATTAATTAATTAAAAAAAATTTATTACATAAAAAATCTAGAAATATTTTAAATAATTTTATAGATTTTTTTTTTCATGTGAAAATAATATTTTTTAATGAAATTTTTTTTAACAAAATTCAAAATTGGATAGAAGTCCTAAATTAAATAAATTTGAATTTTAAAAGACTCAATTAAATAAAAGTAAAGTTAGAAGATTAAAATAAATTTCAATCAAACTTAAAGGGTGTAATTTGTATTTTAGCAAAATCTAATAACAAGGTTAAGGTATAATTAACAAAAAGATATAAAATATATTATTTTTCCCCCAAAAAAAGAGAATATATAACGCAACACAGGGTGATGTAAAGTTGAAATCTAATTTCCAATTTTGATTTTGGTGGAGAGAGTGAGAGAGATTGTTTGGTGAGTGAACGAACAATGTGAGACAATGGACAGTTAATGCAGACAATATATCATGTGAAGATTAATTGAAATTTCAAACTGTTAAAAGAAAACTGATTGTCACAATGATTTCACAAACTTGCCACTTTTTTATTTTGATGAACTCTGGCCACATTTTTTTTTCGTGTGAGTAAAACAACTCAAGATTTTCACTGGGTTGGTTTAGGTTTACTATAGTCTATAGGCCCATAATTATGGGTACATTTTGTAAAATGGGGGAAGAGATTGCACAACCGCCTTTGGTTTGACTAATAATTTTGGGACCCTTTTTCAATGGGAACCTTAAATAATGACTTAAGTGGCCAAAGTCTACGGCTCTTGAAATTGAGTACAAAAATAATTACAAAATTTAAATTTAAATTCAAGGCAAATAATGGAATCCTAAATACTATGAACCATGAAATCAAGGCCATTTCAAATTAGCAATTTAATGCAATAGAAACAGCACTAATCATTTTGTTCACTTGATTTTTTTTTGGGTGCCTTTTTTTATATATAAATATATGAAATTATTTTTAATTTCTTTTCCGTATTCTATTTTTCATTTTCCTTTTTTTTATTATTTTTTTTTTTAAAATTTCCTGCTCTCTCAGTCTCTCTTACCCAAGCCACTCTTCATGGTTCAAACCCCGTTGGCTCATGGGCACAAGATGTATAAGGTGAATTGGAAATAATCTCGGCCGTCCATTACACTTTGACATCCTCAGCGGTTTCTCAACCGGAACAATACTGCCGTTCTCCGATTCTTTTTTTTACTATGGTTCCATTCATGTAGTCTAGGCCATTCATTGTGTATTCCATGCTTAGACTCACATAGGTGTATTTTGCGTGGAGTATTCCATTCATTGTGTATTTCATTCATGTAACCGCTCTTTGGAACTTGTTGCTTGATAAATCAATTGTTGGGAAGATGGTTAGGACTATTACTAATTTTGTCTCCAATCCTTTCATTGTCACCTTTTTTGAATCTTGATAAACACCACTTCTCCTAGATCAATCATATGGATCAAAAGGATATGGTCCATCTTTATCTTCATCACTAATTATCATGGCTTTCAACATTTCAAACTAATCTCTCGATAAAAGACCAGTAAACTCATTGCTAGAGAGGTCGAGAATTTGTATTTTAGAGAAAAGCATCACATTACTTTTATGGTTTCCTACGGAACCATGAAATCAATTAAATCTCAAGACAAGAACCATAACTCGAAAAGACAGGTATCATTCTCTATGTGTTATAACTAAAGTTTCTCAATTAAATTCTTCTTAAAAGGAAAACCATTATTCAAATATGTTGAAATTAAGGACTGCAACAGCCTTGTTTGTTGGTGTTGATTTTTTGCTGATTTTTATGAAGGGAAAAGCAAAGCAGAGACTGTTATTTTGTTACACAATAGGTATTTTTTTTAACTTTATGATTTCTTTCTCTCACACATGACCTCAACCAGGATAGATTGGTCTCAAAATTGTTCAAAGCCCTCTTACCATACCTTTAATGGATCCAAATTGATGTAGACCATCCTTTTTATACCTTCCAATCTGTTGCTCCTCATACTTTCCCTTGGCTGGCTACAATTCTTTTAGTGAGCTTGGTTCATACAATATAGGAAAATGCCCGCGCGACACTAATTGTGCTTCTCTCTCTCCATTAGTGTGACTATTAATTTTATATTGACGGGAAAGATTCTAGAATGTTCAGAACCATACCAAAATTTTTTCATCCTGATAATCGAACCATTCCGGACATTATCCAAAATGGATTTGGACCCAGATTATCTGGTGAAACTATTAAAGAAATATCAAATCTTTTTTTTTATTTTTTTATTTTTTTTCTGAACGCAAGAAAACACGTGGGTGAGTCCTGTGTAATCAAGGAGAGTGAATGGATGAGGCAGAACGTTTCTTTCAAGGTGGGGTTGGGACTTGGGAGTGTATTACTGGCCATTTCCACTATATATCCAATCTCTATTCCCCTTCTTACGATTACTTAGTAGAAAGTAATTTAGCAACAAAAAAAAAGAAAGAAAGATTCCTTAGTAGAAAGTAGAATCTATGAAGTGTAGTTTTCTTTCTCAAATTCAGAATTCTTCAGTAATTTTTGCCATTATAAATATTTCGTCTATCATTTTTTATTGAGCAAAATAAAATATTAAAAGTACAACTGAACACAATGCCATCCTTTGAAAATAAGCTAATATTGTACTAAATCTACTCTAATTTACTCTACTCTTCTTTCTCCTCAATCCAAATGGACCATAAGTCCAACATGCCACATGGTCTCACAAAAAAAAAAAAAAAAACACACACACACACATACATACAAAAATACTCTCAAATATAAAATACATAAAATAGAAGAACAAGTGAGCACAAGGCTAGCCCCAGAATTAAGCTAAACATGCCATTCAATCTCAAAATAACCAAACAAATACACAAAATACCATCAAAGGAGAGGCTAGACAAACAGAGAACCCCTTTAATACATCAATTTCTTCTTTGTCCAGGTCTTTGATTATTAGGCCTTCTCTTCTTGTCTTTTTGTTTTCCTTCAATGAACCTTACTAGCCATATAGGTTTTCTTATTTTAAACACAACATATCCCATAGCTAATCCAAACAACAAGCCACATCCATAGCCGATTAGCACAGCCTTCCAACCAAATCCGCTTGCAAACAATGAATCATTGTCTTCTTGGAATATTGATGGTGGTGCTCGTTGTGTCAGCTCATTAGTGCCGCATTTACTTGACAATGGAAATCCACACAATCCTAGGTTTCTATCATAAGAGTTGTTTTCAAATGTAGCAAATTGTTTGCCTTGAGGTATGGGTCCAATAAGCTGGTTTTGTGAAAGATTTAACATGGCCAAAAATGTTAGATTTGTTAGTTGCAAAGGAATTTCTCCAGTGAGGCTATTTGAAGAAAGGTCTAAGGATTCAAGTGCGGACAATTTTGCCAATGATGATGGGATATGGCCAGTTACGCTATTATGGGAAAGGTTGAGTAGTCGAAGGATTGTAAGCCTTCCAAGTACTTCTGGAATAACTCCTTCGAATTTGTTGCTGGATAAATCAATTGTTGTAAAGATGGTTAGGATTCGTTGTAGTTTAATTTCCAACCCTTTCACTGTCACCGCCACCGAATCCTGATATTGACAACTTTGACGCTTACAACCATAACCTGTATAACGTTCACCCAAATAATGCGGTTCAAGTCTGCCCTCATCATTAATCATCATGGCATTGAATTTTTCAAAATAATTTCTTGGTAAAAGACCTGTAAACTCATTGTGAGACAAGTCAAGAATTCTTAGCTTAAAGAAAAACACCCCACTAGTGTTATGATTTCCTATAGGTCCGTGGAATTTGTTGGATTTCAAGACAAGAACCTGCAGATTGGTAAGAGCTTCAGACCAGTAAGGAAATAAATCATTAATCTTGTTGTTTCCGAAGTCAAGAACTTCCAGATTTTTACAGTCCATAAAAGATTTTGGTAATAGCCCTTTTAAATTATTGTCATTGAAGACAATAGTTCTCAACTGATTACCCTTTGCAAATGTATTAGGTATGGTACCTTGGAAATTATTCATTCCCAAATTCATCACCCTAAGATAATAACTAAAGTTACCTAAACATTGTGGAATCTTGCCTTCCAAACTATTATTAGAGATATCCAAAATTATAAGAAAACTTACGTTGCAAATCGCTGCGGGTAATTCACCAGATAGGCGATTGTTTCCTGCAAATAAGTATGTAAGAGACTTGGCGTTTTTTATATCAGATGTAATTGGGCCTTCAATATCATTCAACGAGATATCAATTAGATTCATGTTCGGTAATCCCCAGATTCCAATAGGAACTTTCCCCGAGAGTGAGTTATTGTTGACCCCAAAACGACTTAAAGTGGAACAAGTGGCATAACTTGCTGGAATTTCACCAGTGAGATAGTTCTCAGACACGATAAGCGACTTCATAGTACCTTGCTTGCACATATCTGGTGGAATTGGACCGGTAAAGAAATTCTCAGAAGCTTCGATGAAATTAGTTTTAGCCGAGGAGGGAAGGTTATGAGGCAGCGGACCAGTGAAGCTGTTTCTATACAGAGAAAGGTCCACAAGCTTCGTGAAGTTGCCGAACTCGGCCGGTACCTGGCCAGATAGCTCATTTTGATACAGTTGCAGAGAAACCAGGTTATTCAAGAACCTCAACTCAGATAGATCGCCTTCAAGATAGTTATTCGAAAAATCAAACATTTCAAGCTTTGTGAGGTTTCTTAGACCGATAGGAAGTTTTTCTGTGAATGAATTGTTGTAGAGCTCAAGCTGCCACAGGTTGACTAGGTTCCCAATCTCAACTGGGATTTCCCCCGTCATGTTATTGTCGGCAAGCTCCAAGTTGATTAGCTCTTTAAGGTTTCCAATCTCTGCTGGAATTGTGCCTTGGATGCCGCAGTTTGATAGGAAAAGCCAAGTCAAGTTAGTAAGCAGCAAGACCTCGTTTGGAAATGGAGTAGGATTAAAAGGATTGTCTCCGAGGCTCAGCCAGACAAGACCAGTCATGTTTTGGAGTGATTTCCACGGGAAAATCCCAGAAAATCCACTTGCATTCAGATGTAGATACCGTAATTGGCTTAGAGAGGATATTTCTGGAACCGACCTTCCTGTGAACAAATTGTTGCCCAAATCCAAGTATTGCAGTTTGACACAATTTTTCAAGTCGTCCATAATTGGACCGTGCAAGTAGTTGAACCCGAATGAGAGCTTTTCTAGTGACTGGAGCTGGCATATGGAATCAAGAGGAAGAACCCCGGTTAAATTTTGGAATGAAAGTTCGATTTCTGTAATGGAATCATCGGAGTTGCAGGAGATTCCAGTGAAGTTGCATATGGAATTTCCAGATTCCCAAGAACTGAAGACATTGGTGTTTGATGTTTGAAGGGCGGATTTTAGTTTCATGAGAATTTGAAGGTCATTGGATTGGATTCCAGAGGAAAGGTGGAGGAAGCAAAAAAGGAGGATGAAAGGGTGGATAGGCGGACGCGACATGCCCTATGGTGGACTGAATGGCGTAAACTTTTGTCGGTATTATCTATTGTGATCTTATTTAGAGAATAATGAATTTAAGGCTGAAGATAGTGCCATTTTATGGCATAATGGTGCTATTTCACCTGAAAGTAGAAAGTATTGTCGTGACATAAACATTGTGATGGTGTTCAAGTTTTAATTAGTATGTCCCTGACTTGAGAATTGGGATATGTCGTTGCTTTTTAATCTTTGTAATCTCACATAACCAAAAAAAAAACTTTTGCTGTATTTATTATTATTATTATTAGGGTAAATTTTATTCACACCGGTGAGGTTTGGGCTAATACCAACCAGGTTTAAGATTTTTCAAAACTAATTTAATCTTTAAATCCAACTTAGTCTTTAAACATATAGTTATTTTTTCCAACGGTATAAGAGACTAAAAATTAATTTTAAGACCAAATTGGTTAGTTTTGAAACCTTGGCTGACATTAGCCCAAGGTGTGAATAGAATTTTACCCCTATTATTATTATTTTCCCATCTTCATTTATGATTGTTGAAATGGCTTGAATTGTAATGAGAGTGGATTGACATTAAAAGCAAGCATTAAATGCTATCTTGCATGAATGGTGAAAGAAAAAGTCAGGAACAACACTGACATAAGCTAAATTCATTTCTTTATAGCCGAAATGGATGACTCTTTGGCAAATAAATGCTTGCCATTTTCTTTGACCAAGTAAGTCTTATGCCTATGTTAGAAAGTGTGGCTTGATCAACAAAGCCAAAGACATGCAATTCAGCATGTAATTAAGCATGCGTGAAGAAATCTGAATCTTGCATTAAATGTTGCATGAACTCATGGCCGAATTTATTGACTTCTGAAGTCTTGAATTAGTTTTATGTCCATGTAACTATTGATATTTCGGCTAAACTTTAGCTATAAATAGATGGTGGGTATGAGATGGAAAAGTATTAGGTAGAGAAATACACAAGCGTAATTTCCTTCTCACATGATGCCAGACACTGACAGTCTCAAAAGAAACAAATAAACACATGAAATACCCTCAAATACATAGATAGAGACCATGAGAACACAAGATACCCCAGGGCTAGCTATGTCCAATTTGCCTCACAATCTCTTGACAAACAAACACAGAAAAGTTTTTTTTATTAATTTTTTATTTTTTATTTTTTAAACCATACAAAAATAAAAGTTGAACATATCTATCCTAAGAAGAAGAAAATAGCACCTTAATTCATACAAGCATGATCCACTCCTCACTAGCCACCATTCGAATGCCCTGATGTAATTTAAATGCTCACAATCTTCTCTCACTGCTAGTAGAGAATAGGGTCTTCATCACGTTCTACTTACCTTGCAAGTTTATAACACAGAAAAATTATAGAATATACAAACTACTAATATTGTTTCTAATTCTAAGATATGTTTATTTGAAATCATTAAATAATTTAATTCTAAACAGAAGTTTGTCAAGCTCACCTAAGACCACCCTTGAATGCATTAACTTGTTCTTCGCCCAAGTCTTTTATTATTAGGCCTTCTTGTCTTTCCATTTCGTTCTCCTTTAACAAACCTTACAAGCCAATGAGGTTTTTCTGTTTCAAAAGCAACATATCCCACAGCTAATCAAAACACCAAGCAGCCACATCCATAGCCAATTAACATAGCCTTCCAACCAAATCCACTTGCAAACATTGAATCATTGTCTTCTTGGAATATTGATGGTGGTGGCAGTGGTGATGCCTCTGTACTACATTGCGTAGACAATGGGAATCCACACAATCCCAAGTTACCATCATAAGAGTCATTTTGAAATGTAGCGAACTGTTTACCTTGTGGAATGGGTCCTGTGAGATGATTTTGTGAAAGGTTTAATAAAGCCGAAAATGTTAGACTTGTCAATTGCATAGGGATTTCCCCAACAAGTCTATTTGAAGAGAGGTCCAATGATTCAAGTGCTGACAAATTTGCCAATAAATATGGTATAGAGCCGGTTAAGCTATTATGGGAAAGATTAAGCAATCAGAGAAAGTTAAGACTTGCAAGTGCCTCTGGAATCTCTCTCTAGAATTTGTTACTCGATAAATCAATGGTTGTGAAGATGGTTGGGATTCCAAGTGGTGGAGTCTCCAAACCTTTCACTGTCACCCCTACTGTATATTGATAATAAGTTGAACCCGCCATATCATGAAAATAATTTTCACCCAAATATTCCAATTCTTGTTTACCCTCATCATTAATCATCATGGCTTTCATGTTTCCAAAATAATGACTTGGTAAAAGACTAGTAAACTCATTGTGAGAGAGATCGAGAATTTGTAGTTTAGAGAAAAACATCCCACTAGTATTATGAATTCCTATGCGGCCGTGAAATCTATTGGATCTTAGGACAAGAACATGTAGCACAAAAAGTGCTTCCAGCCAATAGGGAAATGAACCATTTATCTTGTTATTCCAAGGTCTAGAACTTTGAGACTTGTACAGTTGACCAAAGCTGGTGGCAAGAGTCCTTCCAATTGATTTCCATTAAAGCTGATGGTGTTCAATCTTGTGCAATCTGCAAGTGTTTCAGGGATGGTTCCTTGGAAGCTATTCATACTCAAATCTATCACTGACAGAGAATCGCCCAAGTTTCCTAAACACCGTGGAATAATACCACTCAAGTTGTTATAGGAGATATCCATATGATATCCAATATGGAAAGGTCACTTACAGTGCAAATCCCCAAAGGGATTTCCCCAGACAATCTATTGTTTGAGATTGAAAAGAAGTCCACCAAAGATGGTGGAACAGGAAGCTGTCCTTGTAGTAGATTTGCACGAAGGTCAACGAACCTTAGATTCTCCCATTGAAGTAGCTCTATACTTGATAAAAAGTTGTAAGCAAGATTTAGGAACATCAGATATTTCCCAGTTCCGAATTTGTATTTTAGGATTCGACCAGAGATCCTATTATCAGAGAGGTCTAGCCGTAGAAATGATGTATTTAGGAAATTTGGAAAATGAGTGATGTTGCAAGAAGCTAATTCCAAGTTATCAAGTGCGGGGAAGGTATGATTAAATTTTTTGTTGATGCTTACTGACAGACTATTATGTGAAAGAGCAAGAGTGCCTATTTTTTTAAACTTGGTGAACATTTCAAAATTCACAATGCCACTCAAGTTATTTGATGAAATATCAAGTTCTGTATCAGAAGTTAAAGAAATTAGAGAAGCTGAATGAATTTCATGAATCCAGAAGTCCAGGCAGCAGTAAAGATGAAACAGAGGACAACGACAAGTAGCTTAAATACAAAGAGTAAATGTAGTATAGTTTTAGTTAGTGGACATGTGACCTACACGTGACTGACTTAATTGTAAATATCTGTTGGTTAGTTAGGGAGTTTGTTAGAACAGTTAGTTAGATCAGTTAAGTTAGTCTTGGGCTTAGTTTAGTTACTTAGTTGTACTATAAATACATGTAATTATCTCAGTTTCATTAAGATCAATAAAATCATTTTTTCTTTAGAAAAATTTTCTTATGGTATCAGAGCGTATTTTCTCCCAAAATTTCTAGGGTTTACTCTTGAGAGTTTTTTTTTTTTTTTTTTTTTTTTTGAAGCTTCGTCAATGGCTGAAGCAACTAATACTTCGTCTTCTTCCTCAGTGCAAGATCCTGCACTTGTAGAGGACATCTCAAATCCTCTATTTCTTCATCACGCTGAAAGTCCTGGAGCCATGCTTGTGTCTGAACCGTTGATTGGTGAGAATTACCATGCTAGGGTTTGTTCAATGAGGAAAGCACTGGTTGCCAAGAATAAGTTTGGTTTTGTCAATGGTAGCATCACTCTCTCCTTACCATTGATAAAGACTCTAGCGGCGGTTGATGCTTGGATTCGCTGTGATAACATGGTAGGTTCTTGGTTGATGAAGACTGTTTCACTTCAAATTCGAGTGAGTATCACGTACAGAGACACTGCTCTGGAGATTTGGAATGATCTCAGGGATACACATTCTCAAGGGAACGGACCTAGGGTTTTCCAACTTCAAAAGGATATAGCTTCAATGTGTCAGAGTGAGTCCTTAATTACCAACTATTTCACTCAATCAAAGCTATTTTGGGATCAACTTCAGAATTTTAGGCCTACCCCTACTTGTTCTTGTGGAAAGTGTACCTGTAATTTGCCTCAGAAGCTTGAAGATCTTCGTCTTCAAGAATCAGTTATGCAATTCTTAAATGAGGTTCTCTAGGCTTAGACATATATTGACTTAACCTATGTACTAAATAGGTAATATAAGGCCTAGAAATAGTAAGAAACAGTAGCCTTCCTATCAGTCTTCTGTACATACCAGCATCAACCAATAACTTGCCTTCATCTTTACTTAATTTCAAATTTACTTCCATGGGAGTTTTAACAGGCTTGCATCCAAGCATTCCCACATCATTGATCACTTTAAGGGCATACTTTCTTTGACATAGGGAAATGCCTTTCTCAGACCTAGCCACTTCCAAGCCTAAGAAGTATTTCAAACTGCCAAGGTCCTTCAACTTAAACTACTTATCTAGAACAACTTTTAGGTCTGCTACAGATTGAGGATTATTGTTGGCAATGAGTATATCATCAACATATACCAAAAGTGCCATGAAAGAAGTTCCAGATTGCTTGGTGAACAAAGAATAATCTGCCTTAGACTGTAGAAAACCATGTTGCAGTAAAGTAGTGGAAAATTTAGAATACCATTGCCTTGAGGCTTGTTTAAGGCCATACAAGGACTTATTCAACTTGCATACAAACTCCCCCTTGCTGGGCAGGCCTGGAGGAGGGCACATATACACTTCTTTATGCAAGTCACCATGAAGAAATGCATTGTTTACATCTAATTCATGAAGAGTCCAGCCTTGCACAGCAGCCAAAGATAATAGAAGCTTAACAGTCACCATCTTGGCAACAGGTAAGAAGGTCTCAGTATAATCCAAACCCTCTTGTTAAGTATATCCTTTGGCAACCAACCTTGCCTTGTACCTCTCCACACTCCCATATGACTTGTATTTAATTTTGAAGACCCATTTACAACCAACTGCCTTTTTATGTGGGGGCAAAGGGACAAGAGACCAAGTGTTATTGAGTTCTAAAGCCTGAATTTCAGCTGCCATAGTAGCATCCCAATTAGGATCACCAACTACCTGATGGTAAAACTGTGGTTCTAGAATGGTGGAGATACTATTACAAAAATGAGAGTAAAAGGAAGAGAGTTTATGACTGGAAAGATAACAGGCAATAGGATATTTGGTGGAAGCAGCATTGCATTTATAGGCTTGAAGATAGGCAGGTGGTCTAGAGAGTCTAGTAGACCTCCTGGGAATAGGAGTGAGGGAAACAGGACTGGGTGGAAGGGATGGAGAAGCAAGTTCAATGGACAAGGAAGAAATAGGAACAGTGATGTCATTAGGAACAAAGACAGACAAATCCTCCGGAAGATCAGTGAAATGTTCCTCAAGAATAGAAGAATCAACATGAATTGAGGGGTCTGGTAAAGGAGCAGAATGATGAATAGAATCAGTGACAGGGAGTGGTGGAGCATCAAGAAAACAAGCATGATAAAAATGGTTAGACTGAGACAAAGGAATAGAAACAAGAAGAGACTTAAAAGGAAACACAGATTCATGAAAAACTACATCTCTGGAAATGAAACATGATCTGGTTTGTAAACTCAAAAGTTTATAACCCTTAACCCCAAAAGGATATCTTAGAAAAACAGACTTGATAGCCCTAGGGTCAAACTTACCTCTATTGTGAGAAAGAGTGGAGGCAAAACAGAGACAACCAAACACTTTTAGGTGGGAATAAGCTGGAGGTTTATTGTAAAGAAGCTCAAAAGAGATTTGTTGTTTAAAAGAGGATAAGGAATTCCGTTGATAAGATGGACAGCAGTGAGAATTCAATCACCCCAATAAGCAATAGGTACATTTGATTGAAGTCTTAAAGCTCTAGCAACACAAAGGATATGTTGATGTTTTCTTTCCACAACAGAATATTGTTATGGAGTGGCAGCACAACTATGTTGATGAATGATGCCATAAAGATTAAAAACTTCAATCATTTGAAATTCAAGGCCATTGTTTGTCCTAAAGACTTTAATGGACTTACCAAATTGATTCTTAATCATAACATAAAAGGATTGTAATAAGGATCTAGTTTCAGACGTAGATTTCATAAGGTAAACCCAGGTTGATCTAGTGCAATCATCAACAATGGTAAGGAAATATTTGTGACCTGCAACAGTAGGTGTAACATAGGGACCCCATATGTCACAATGTATCAAATCAAATGGAAAAGCAGAAACATGATTGTGAAAAGGAAATGGAAGCCTTTTATGCTTAGCTAGAGGACAAATTTCACAAATTTCATTAGAAAAACAATTGAGATCAGGAAGTACATTCTTCAAAACAGAAATTTTAGCATCTGAGGGATGCCCAAGTCTGGAACGCCAGACAGAAGTTGGAATTTTGACATTATTGACTACATAAGTTTTATTTGTACTAAAAATGGAATGAAAAACAAAATTAAAAACAGATTGGAAAGATGAAGGAGCCTTGGACTAAATTGGAATGGCACAAGTATCAGGAGGGCTATGTTGAAGAAGATACAACCCATCATGAACTTTACTCACACCAATTGTCCTCCAACAATTGAGGTCTCGAATGAAACAGAAAGTAGACAAGAAAATGAGACAACAATGCATTTTCTTGGTGGGTTGGCTGACTGATAATAGATTGAAGGAGAAAGATGGAACACAAAGCACATTGCTTAAGACCAGATTATCAGAAAGACATATAGAACCAATGTGAGTTACCAAAGCAGTCTCACCATTGGGAAGTGCAACCACACAATTAACAGCAATAAAATCAGTCAACAAATGAACAGAATACACTATATGGTCTGTTGCTCCAGTGTCAATAACCCAAGTATTACCATCAAAAGTTGTTCTATGTATAATTTGAGTAGAAAAAATTGAATGCCTCAAATCGGTACAAATAGAATTAGGCATACCTGCCATGGTGAGAGCATCTGTGGCATTGGAAGAAGAAGACACAACTGGATTAAGCCTAATCACATTGTTGGCCATGTGTACTTCCTTGCTGCCCACATTGAACTGAGCATCCTTGCCATCAGAAGTGAGATGAGTAGCTTGCATTTGAGCCCCCAACATAGTTAAAAATTGCTGACATTGCTCTTAAGTGAAGGGAAAACTAGTAGATGTATGCCCATTGTCTGCACAAGCCTCTTGCATATTGACTTGATTCACCATAAAGTTCTTGCCTTTAGGTTTGAAGCCTGGAGGTAAACCATGTAGCTTGAAACATTTTTCCATGACATGTCCAAGCTACCCACAGTGAGTACATATAGGCCTGTCTCTGCCTTTGGAATTCTTTCCCCCAAAGCCACTAGAATTACCAAAGAAACCAGGAAAATTGGGATTGGAATTGACATTGGAACCCTTCACTGCAAGAGTAGTAGACTCTATGTGAACAAAATTACCAAGCCCTACACTCCTCTGCCTCTCTTCTTGAATCAACAAGGAGTAGACTTTGTTAATGGTTGTCAATGGTTCCATTAACAAGATCTGTCCTTTGATCTGAGAACATGACTCGTTAAGCCCCATCTATGAGAAAGGCATTTCCCTATGTCAGAGAAAGTATGCCCTTGAAGTGATCAATGATGTGGGAATGCTTGGATGCAAGCCTATTAAAACTCCCATGGAAGTAAATTTGAAATTAAGTAAAGATGAAGGCAAGTTATTGGCTGATGCTGGGATGTACAGAAGACTGATAGGAAGGTTGTTGTTTCTTACTATTTCTAAGCCTGATATTACCTATTCAGTACATAGGTTAAGTCAATATATGTCTAAGCCTAGAGAGCCTCATTTAAAGGCAGCTTATAGAGTAATTCAGTATCTCAAAGGCACCCCAGGACAAGGGTTGTTCTTTTCAGCTCAGTCCTCCTTACACATCAAGGCATTTGCAGATGCAGATTGGGCTGCATGCATTGACTCTAGAAGGTTCATCACAGGCTACTATGTATTTCTTGGTGATTCTCTCATTTCTTGGAAGTCTAAGAAGCAAAATACAGTTTCAAGGTCCACAGTAGAGGCAAAGTACAGAGCAATGGCTGTTGCAGTGTGTAAAGTGACATGGATCTTGTTTTTGCTTAAGGATCTTAATGTAAAACACAATCAAGCTGCCTTACTGTTCAGTGATTCTCAAGCAGCAATTCATATAGGTACTAATCCAGTGTTCCATGAGCGTACAAAACATATTGAGATAGACTGCCATATTGTAAGGGATAAGGTGCAAGCAGGAGTCATAAAGTTAATGGATATTAGAACTCAACACCAGCTAGTTGATTTGTTGACAAAAGCTTTGACTTGGAATCAATTTTGTGGTCTTCTTACCAGGATGGGCATTTCCAATATTCATTCTCATGATGTCCATCCTGAGGGGGAGTATCAGAAGTTAAAGAAATTAGAGAAGCTGAATGAATTTCATGAATCCAGAAGTCCAGGTAGCAGTAAAGATGAAATAGAGGACAACGACAAGTAGCTTAAATACAAAGACTACATTTAGTATAGTTTTAGCTAGTGGACATGTGACCTACACGTGACTGACTTAATTGTAAATATCTGTTGGTTAGTTAGGGAGTTTGTTAGATCAGTTAAGTTAGTCTTGGGCTTAGTTTAGTTACTTAGTGGTACTATAAATACATGTAATTATCTCAGTTTCATTAAGATCAATAAAATCATTTTTTCTTTAGTAAATTTTCTTATTCTGAAATGTTCACAAGATTGGAGATTGACTTTGGAATACAGCCATATAGCCTGTTATTATCTAATGTAAGAAACTGTAATGAACTGCCAAACTGGAATTCACAAAAGTTACCAGTAAGCTGGTTATTAGACATGTAAGCATCCGTGAGTTTTGTGAGGTTGGGAAAAAGATTGGGAATTTCACCTCCAAAGTTGTTTTGACGGAGGTCAATAAGAGTGAGATCCTTTAGGAATGAAAGTGACACGGGTATTGGTCCTGCAAAATTGCAATTTTATGAGATTCAAAAGATTTCCAAGAACTATGCATAGCCAACTAAAAGTGATGATGAGATCTTACCACTGAGATTGTTGTTAGATAGATCCAAGCGAGAGAGCTCTCTGAGATTTGACAGTGATGATGGTATCTCCCCACTAAAATGGTTATTTGATATATCTAAAAGAGTGAGTTGTGTAAGGTTACCAACAGATGCAGGAACTGATCCAGTAAAATTGCATCCATTCAATACCAATTGCCTCCAGAATTTTAGATTGCCAATTGATTTCGGTAATTCTCCTGAAAAAGCCGTCTAAGATAAATCCAAGAATCTAAGGGGATTGCTCCAATTTGACAATGGAAAATCTCCGTGAGTTCAGAATTACCAAATAGATTCAGCTCACGTAGGTTTGGTAGTCAGAAAATGTTATCCGGTAACCTCCCATGCAATCTACAACTTTTGAGAGAAAGGAACATCAAAGAAGAAGAGAGATTCATGAAAGAAGTAAGCGAAACAGAAAACATGTCACTAAGATCAAGATGAAGGTCTCTCAGCTTGGTCAGATTCTGAACAAGCCTTTTCACAACAGAGGTTTCTATACTAAGATGAAAGATGGATAAATCTAGCGAGGCCAATTGGGGCATTAGAGATAAATAGATAATTCATATGGGACTTGGCCAGAAAATACAGAGTTAGAAAGGTTGAGATAACTCAAGCTAGCAAATTGACCAAACCGAGATGAAATGGATGAAGAATTGAAGTCATTCAAGGCGAGGTTGAGATGTTGTAGGTGAGAAAGAAGAAAGAGGGTACTGTTGGAAGGTATGGTGCCATAAAGCCAGCTACAACTGAGGTCAAGGCCAATCACGTCCCCCCTCACACTGTCACAGGTATGGGGCTGGATTGGTCTGGAGAATTAATTGCAAACTACTATACATTTTATGAAGTTTAGGACATGGAAATAGACACGTACTTGAGAAGACTTGGTTGGTTTCCTTTCTTTGAAAAGATGACAATAGAGGAGTGGTTAAGATGGGGCGTGTCAATTTTGACTCTAACAGTGAAACATGCATCAATTTGGGGAAGAGAGTTGCACAGGTTTTTTTAGGCTCTTGATGACATTGTGACGTAAGATGCCTTTCAAGTTTTCCTTGGCTAGGAATGGCCCTGCTGCTGAATACATCTCTCTATCACAAAGTGCTTGGGTGTGAAGGTGGAAGAGTTTAAGTTGTGAGATTAACATGTTATAATTATCTAAAAAATAATCTACTTACTATGCTAGTCTGCTCCCGTTAAAAAAAAAAAAGTTTACTTGCTGTGCTATCAACAAAATCAAGTACTTTCTCCCCAAAAAAAAAATCTAAATCAAGTAGTCCTCATTCAATAAAGAAACTCAGGCATTTTTGATAAAGTACCTATAAAATCCAAACTATATCATTAGTAAGGCAACGTTTGAAAGGTTGAAAAAGTTGTTGTTGGCATACTTGGATCAAGAAGCTGGCACCCGGTACTGGTATCTCACTGAACCGAGAGAGGAAGGTGTTACAATATTGCGATATGTATTTTGGGCTTTCGCTCTGTGCATTGAAGGATTCAGACATTGTAAGCCAGTGATCAGTAGTGATGGGACCTATTTGTATTGTAAATATCGAGGGGTGTTGATGATTGCAATGGCCACCGATGCCAACAACAAGGTTTTGCCTCTCACCTTTGCTGTTGTGGACAAAGAATCAAGGCCTAGTTGGAGGTGGTTTGTAGATTGCTTCAGGATTTCACTGGGGATGTGATAGCAAATAAGGACATCTGCGTAATTTCTGACTGACATAAGGGTATTCGAAACGCAATTGCAAAATGGCTTAGAGATGATAATGGACGAGTACGAGTATTTCATAGATATTGCCTTTGACATATTGCTAGCAACTTCAACACACATTTTCAGGACACCACTTTAAAGTCATTGGCCTTGAAAGCGGGGTATGCTACTCAGGAAGCTAAATTCAAGTTGTACATGCAACCTATCAAGGAAGCCGAGATCGAGACCCTTAGGAAGAAATCAGCCACCGAACAACAGGTAAGTGAACCCGACTCATCCATCATGCCATACACATATCTAATGAAAGAAGATCTAGACAAGTGGACCCAGCTACATGATGGTGGATACCGTTATGGGGCTATGACAACCAATGTCTCAGAGTGCTTCAATGGAGTACTCAAAGGTGCCCATGGCCTGCCCATTGCTGCAATGGTTGAATTCACTTGGAGCAAACTTGTCACATATTTCCATGATTGACACAAAAAAACTACTCATGATCTCTTGAAAGGCAAGGTGTGGAGTAAATAAGCGTTAGAAATCTATGAGCACAATCTGAAAAAATCTAAAACACACCAAGTAAGGCCGTTTAATAATGTCCATGGTATATATCAAGCAACGACTGCGTACGACATCCATAGCTTTGGAGGGGGACAACATAGTCATGAAATAAACATATTGACCAGAATATGTGGTTGTGGAAAGTGGCAAAATTGAAAGATCCCTTGTTCACATGCAATTACAATTCTTCAGTACTTGGGGGCAAGATGCAAGTACATATATTGACTCATATTATAGTTTGGAGAACGTCATTTGCACCTACTCACACCAATTTGTGGTGCCAAAGTTAGAGTCATTGTAGAGGGATGTGGAAGGTCCAAAGTGGGTGCCTGACCCAGACCTGTTGTGGGCCAAAGGTCGACCTGTGAAGTGTAGGATATGGAATGAGATGGATGGGGTCTGGCAAAAACCGGGAAGTCGAAGGCCAGATTCTGACTTGAGGGAGATTCAACAAAAGCAGAGCTGTGGACTGTGTTATCAACACGAGCATAACTGTAGAAGATGTCCGCTTTCTAGTGGGGCTTCGACAAGCAGTACTAAACGAACCTAGGTAAGTGATGCTTTTATATAAAATTTCATGATTGTATCAATTAACCAAGTTGCGTAGATTAGTACCTTTGTTTTGGCTTTGGGTATCTAACGTCAATATTTCAATTTTTGTCAGGTATGCAGATACTCAATTTTGGAATGGCATTGTAGATGTAAATCGTGGTTCTCTTTATTGTGTATTCGAACTTACTACTGGGTTGTATCGACACAATTATTATTTTCTTTTATCACTAAATGCTCTTGTAATTGAAGTATTATGTATCTAATGTACCAATTTCTATATTGTGATATTATGAATGTTTAATTTTATCTTTCAATTAGTTGTTAATTATTTCTATTAGCTATTATACTCATTTGTGTTGGTGCTTCTTGTTGAGATTATAAGTCATTTTTTTTGTTTTTTTGATAAGTAACTATAAATATGTTTTTATTAGCTGCTCTACTCATGCATTGGTGCTTCTTGTTAAGCCCTTCTTCATCTTAACTTTTTACTTATGAGCTTTCAACATTGGACTGGCGTAGCATGGGCAACTTACAATTAGCTTATCTGAGGTACGGTTTCATTACAATATTATGACCAGATGGCTTTTCCAATCCTTTCCTTTTGCATTTTCTTCCTCATCTGGGTAGCTTTGGATTCTTTTACCACATTCTTTTCATCAAGTCTTACTTTATTTTTACTCTGCATGACATTGTTCACTTACTTTGACTAGTTTTTAGTCTTGTTAAGCTGATGGTGGCATTACTTGTGAGGAAGGAAAAGAACCAATAAGGTGGTTTTCTAAAGGTTTTGCTTATGCTTCAGTTGACATACTGAATAGAGAGAGCAAAATATCTTGTGTTTTTGCACTACATTCTATAAAAAAACGAAAACAAATGAAAAAAAAACGAAAAAAAGGGAAAAAAAAACATAAAAATCGACTTTAGAATGATTGAGTTTGTCCCTACTCTTTGCCTGAAAACTCGAAGTATGGGAAGTCGAGTACTAAATGTAGAACTCGAGTCCATAGGACTCGATTTATAACTGCACAGAAATCGAGTTCTATGAACTCGAGTTATAGGTTGGTTTTAATTTTTTTTTTTATGTTTTTTTTTTGGTGGCTTCCTAGCCATCAGGCCCTGTGTGATAGTGATACACCCATTGCAGTCTCCTGAGTTAGGCCACTCATATTTATAAGTTAGTAACACATACATACGAAGTAGCCACACATACAACTCAAAAATGGACGGCAAGGGTGTTGGTGGTGGTGGAGGTGCCAAAGGAGGAGGAAGTGATGGGGGCAAAGTTGGTGTCCAAAGTGGTGGTGATAACTCATCAAAGGGCTGTGTCAGTGATACTAGAAAGGCACCTCATTATTTAAGAACCAAATTCAACCAACCATAAATTGAAGGAACTAAAATTGAACCAAATTCCATTTTTTCAAATTTCATTGATCAAATCCGAACTATTTAATTTGTGGGACCAAAATCAAATCTATATCAAATTCCAGTAACCGTAAGTGTAAGTTACCCTTTACTTACAATTCAATCTTCTAATGAATTTTAAACTGAATTATAAGTTTAACGTGTCTAGCTAATTTCTAATAAGTTTAACCATTCTAGTGGAAATGAAACTAAGTTTCAATTAAAGTGGCAACATTGACAAGGAGATTAATAATCACAATCATGGCATCAATGATCATTATTAAGTAGTACATAGTCTTTCTCATTACCATTTTCCAATTCACATCAAAAAGAGCATCGGACAGCACTTATAATTTTGAAAGTCGTAAATACTTCATCTAAACAGAAAAGAAATACATAGCATTTCCTTTTATTGGATAGGGAAAAGTCTAGGACTGAAGTTACTAACCTACATGGTGCATACATAGATATGCAGAGAAATACACCATCAAGCTGAAGACTCCTAAAACCAACACACCAACCAAAAATTGGTTCTAGGCAATATGCCTCACCATTGTTTATTACTTGGCAGAAACTTCAGGGTGCTACCAATACTAAAAACTGATAAACTTCTTTTCCTTCAAGCTTTCAACAGTTTCCTTGAGGCTCACCTCAAAAGGAATGTATTCAATACCCAAGCTTCTTGTCCTTTCTTTGGACACCTGATATGTTGGCACAAATGGCTTATCATCTGCACACCTGTTAAAAGTTATTTGGAAAAGGAAAAAGAAAATGTTAATGTTTATGTAGATAAACGACTAAAAATAATAAACAATATACTGTAAAGAGTAGAATAGTTGGAACCCAAATTTTGGTTTTATGAGTTATCTTCAAAGAGTTTGAATTCATGAAACCTATTGTCTGAATGCATACTAAAACTTGGCTAGTATTTAAATACATGTTTGGTTGGGTAAAGGAAGGGATCAAGATGGGTCTTTAGATAAATGCTCATCATTTTTGGTCAGATGGAAAATAGTTTCACAGGACAATTTTTTTGTGAAATGTCATATAGTTTCTATCCCCATCTAGTGCAGTCTTCAATTAGTAATTTCAAACAACCCAGTAGTAATCTCTCTCTCCATTTCTTTTATACTTTCGTGGAGCAGGATATACTAGTGACTTTTAATTGTAATGCTCCTATGTATTTAGTACTGGTATATTTATGAATTCACAAAACCTATTGTCCAAATGCATACTAAAACTTCGCTAGTATTAAAATACACCAACAATCTTCATAAATATCCTGCTCCATCCTGCAACCCCTTTCCTCTCTTGTTATACTATCAAATGTGATTGTGTTCTTATTTTTGCAGTTGACAGAGTGAATGTAGAATGCCGATTGAGAATGTTCAAATAACAAACCTCACCCCTAGAAAGTCAAACAAGTAACAATGTTCAATTAATCAATCTTGAGATGGGATGATATAATTAGGGTTGGTGATGCAAAGTCAGATCATAGGTGCCCCCGTCTCTGCCCCTTCCTTTCTTCAAAGTGGGGAAAACAAGCAATTTTTTTTTTAAAGGGGCGGAAGGGGGGGGGGGGGGGGAGAGGGAAAATTTTGGTTGGGTCGACGCATGGGCAACTTACATTTTTTTGCTAGTGCCAACACTGATGAGTGAGAGAGAAGGAGGAGGGGCAGCAATGAGAGTACTAAGGGGGAGGGGTAGTGCCTTTAAGCCTACTAGTTCCTTTAGGCTTTATCCAGAGGCCAACCGATAGTGTGAGCCCCAGGATAAAAGCTTCATATTACTTTCAAAGAAATGGTTTGAAAGATTCAGTTTATTAAGGAGCAACTATATATGTTTCAGGATATTAATCAATACCTGGTCTTTCAAAATATATGTTTCAGGATTCCTGGTACATCCTGGGACCTAAGCCTCCTCTTTCTGCAACAATAAGAAGGTAATGAATTGCCAACAAATTACTTTGATCTAGAGCTTTAGATTCTTGGATCATGAATTGCCAAAAGATTACTTTCAAGTTCAACAATACTGGGATTTGTCTGACATTATTAAAGAGACCATTAATCAAATGATAAGTTATGTACACAGAACTTTAAAAGGCAATCGTTTTATAAAAAAATACATAAGATAAAAAGGCAATGAAATACAAAACATCCAGTCGGACCATGACATGAGTTTAGATCATTTAACTCATAGAAACAGAAACATAACAAATTGAGATCAGTTCGATGAAACTAACTTTTTGATTCATTATTTTAATCTTTAGTTTACTTACAAGGAAACATATCTAAAATCACAAACCTCAATGTTTTCATCCCTTGTGCGCTCTCCTCTGTGTACATTATTACGGAAAATCAAAGCTAAATCCTCAGATATGAAACCAGTTCCATCTGTATGTATACGAGGTTTCTCATTTTTTTCCTATGTGTACTTTATCGTCTTCATCCTGCAGTTAACCCATAGAGGAAAAAGGGAAAAAATGCATATTCAAGAGAAATGGATAAGAAAAAAAAATTGAATTTAACCAGGTTCATAGAAGACAAGAAATTTCATTGAAAAGATAATTCCAAGATCATACCATGCAAAGTACATCTTCAATTGTTTGGATATTAATAGATGCTAAATCAACTTCTAGCCTTGTAGTCTTGGACAATATAAGAGAAAACCTGAATTCACAGTAAAAGTAACGTTCAAATCATTACAAATATATTCTTAGATATGGCTCCCAAAAGACTCTTTGGATTGTCAACATACCCCATTAAATAGTAACATTCAGGGGAACGAAGCTTTCCTCCTTTACGGCTCTTCTTTTCCTCCTTCATCAGTATAAAGAGTCGATGTTGCAAACATGATTCATCAAGCAAAATTCCAGATAAAATAATTCTGTTAACATGTCAGATTCAAATTAACCAAGTTAATGCAAGCATTAAATTAGACAAACCGCACTGCATTCCCGCAGAACTGAGGGTAGGAAAAAAATCACTGGGGGAAATAGGGAACAGGCCAAACCCATCGCTTCACCATCTAGGGATGCTTGGAATGACCATCAAGCTGTAGAGCAATATCTAATCAGAAATGTTCTCCCACACAAAACGCCCAAATTTTAGTAAAGAATTTGACACCTCATACTTAAAAAAATTATTTAAAAAAAAAAAATGATGTTTACCCTTATTCCTATTAGTTTCTTGGTTGTTGTGGGGTGGTGGAGGATTGTTATTGGACAAGGGTGGCCTGAAGGTGATTTGGGTTGATTGGGTTTCAGCCATGTTGGGTTAAATAGCAATGGTGGCAGTTGAGATGGGTTTGGAGAACGTGGTGTAGTTGGGTTTGGCTGGATTTGGTTGGTTTTGTGAGTGGGTGTAGCTGGGTATATTGCTTAAAATAGGTGGTAGTGGTGGTGAGTTTTCTGGTGGTAGCCATGGGTGGTGAAACAATGCAATTGTGGTTTATGGCTTGGCTTTGGGGTGAATGGGTGAAAATGGTTCAGCGGTGGCGAGATTGGGATGTGGGAAAGCCATGGATGGGGCGTGGAAATGTGGTTTCAATAGCGATGGATTTTGGGAGAGGAATGATGGTTTAAAATTCAGGATTCAAATTTCAAAATGTAAATTGCCCATAAAATGTCTATCTAAATTATAAGATAGTATAACGTATAAAATTAACATGATAATTTGAAATACACTCCAAAGAAATAGAACTAAAACCAACCATTAGTATTGTTCAATGCACGTTCTCATCACAATCCAATGGCAGTGGCATGACTTCAAAATGCATCCAAAATAACATAGAGAACACAGGTGTCTTTCCCTTATTAAGGGAACCTAGACTTAAAGAACTAAATACACACACACACACTTGACTGCACAAATACTTCAATTACTATGATTATATTTTTCATAATGCTGTTTTAATAAAGAATTGATTACTCAAAAGATCATAAAGAATTTTTTTTTTTTTTTTTTTTTTTAAGAATGAAATTATCAATTGTAAAAAAGAATTTTAGCACTAACCAATAGAGCCTGATTTTCAGGATTAATATTGTCCAGGAACACTCTTCTGTGTAACCTCTGCTGCTCAACTTGAGGATTCTTGGCCAAAACTTTACGCATGTCAGCAACAATATTCTGCACAGAGAGAGGCAGTCAAATCAACCAATCAGAGAGGAAAATTAAGTAACAATTCATGGCAGCAAAAAGCAACTATAATACATATTAAAGGATAGATAATCTAGCTTTGTTCCTCACATTAATCTTATTGACGTCCAAGTGACTAATGGGTAGATGTGTTTTGCTACGCCAACCTTCAATTTTTGAGTGAGATTTCTCACAACGTTCACTGTAAACTTATGGTTGGGAATATGAACAGCTTCACGATCTTCACCTCTCACAATTGTAGGTGACCACCAGCCCACATGCTGTAGGGAATAAAATTGATCAAAATCCATAGAAGAAAAACCTGTGAATAAAGTATTCTGTTTCAACTTATATGAGCAACGAGTGCATTCATACACTATGCTTTTTTGTGTCTCATTAATAATATAAAAAGAAAAGGAATTAAAAACAAAAAAAAAAAGAATCTGCACATAGATATAAAATTTTCACTTAGTTCTTGAGCTTGATAGCCTCTTGTTGTTTAGGGTGATCTTCAACATTTAAATACCAACGTCAACAGTACCAGAAACTTCATAGCCTTCAATCTTTGTTTGAATCCATTCATTCACAACAAAAGGCCGAGTTGCATGAATTATAGCACTTGAAAGGAAATTTGTGAATATCTAGATAGAATAAGCAAAAAATATGTTAATTTTTTTCAATAAATAGATTAATACAGATTAGTAACATTAATTAAATGACAAAAATAATTATGGTTGTACCTCACGACCGGCAAGAGTCAACAAGACGGTCCCAAGACCTCCAGCAGTAAGCCATTTCTGGGAAGAGAAACCCAGCAATTTTGAACATAGGACATCTCCGATTGCGATTCTAATAAACTCAAGCAGTCAAACAAACTTTTCTCTATTCTATGAACAACAACCTTAATTTGACTAATCCAGGGTAACAATGACTATTAATTTTGATAGTGACGTTATTACAAGGTGACGGCACATTAAGAAGCTGACGGAAGTTCACTTGTTACATACTGAATGCACGTTAAGAAGCTGACGGCAATACGCTATCCGTCAACTACTGTCATTGACACCTCTTTAGCATTCATAGCCATGCCCCTTACGCAGCAACATTAAGCTGACGGATCACGTGGACGAGTCAGGGGTGACGACCTTGGCTGTAAGGTCTTTGGCTGATGTCCTTGGCTGATGGACCACGTTGGCGTACGTAAGCTGACGACAGTATAGGAGTTACACGTGGGCTGACGACCTTGGCAGGTGAAGGCTGAAGGAATAATCCAACTTTCATTTTTAGCCTATCTTGACCTCTGCTTATGTGAATATAAGGAAAGTCCTTGCGCTACGCGTTCGACTTAGTTAAAAAGATTCCTATAAGGAAAGGGCTCAATACAATAGGCAAAGATCCGCGAATTACTCTTTTAAAAAGGAAAGTACTTCTTCACCAAGGCGCATATTTCGGCCACACACCACTATATATACCCCAAGACCCTCATGACCCAAAGGTATGCACAATTACCTCGACTCTGGCACTCTAGGGTTGTTTAAAGATTCTAACTTGATCGTCGGAGGGTCTTTGGCCGGCACCACACCGGTGCTCTCTGTCGATCACCTACTTTTTTCTTCGCAGGTGTTGCTTCAAATCGGTGGAGTACTAGCAGCTTACTGGTGATCTCTTAGGCATCATCAAATTGTATTATTTTTGTTCAGGGACTAATGATACGCAACATAGTGTTTTGAAAATTTTGAGGTGGAATTGTTTGTATTTTTTCTAGAGATATTGTAGGGAGCAGGTAAATTCATTTACTAAACTGGAATTCCATCTGTGCTCATCTAAGAAAGATCAGGGGATAGGAATTAGGATGTAGAAAATGGGTCCTTTGAATAAGGTTTGATAGCAAAGCAGTTCTGTTATAGAGTTATTTGTAATCCAAAATGTTTGCTGCATAAGGAGTTAATGGCTAAGCACTGTAAAGGAAAGCATTTTTAGTTTCAGGTTTAAGCGCTCTGACTATTGGGTTGGAAAGTTGTCCTGTCTTGTAGATAATCAGCTTTGGCTTAAAACTAAATCGTGTATTGGAGATGGTACTTCAGTTTCGCTGAATCATCTACTTGGTTTAAGTTGAAGGGTAGATTGAAAAATGAGAGTTTTTATGCGAACTGTAGATCTAATTGATCACTAGGAAACTTCACCAACCTACAGTGGCGGGTGAACTATGTAAGATTTCATTGTATATGGGGAAAATTTAAGGACAAGTTAATCTCGCCACACTCTAATTCTGGTCCGGACTTTATAGTGTTTTCTTATGAAAAGTACTAGACCTTGGATGATAATTATGGTACTGTTGTTTCTGCTTGGCTGAATTCCTTTTGGGCCAGATTTGAGAGTTTGATATTACCTTTGAAACGTCTTATTTTTCTGTGGAAATAATTAATAATGGTTTGTTTGTGAAGTTAGACCTAAATTACAAAGCTAGAAGTAGTTTCTGATTCATGTATGATGTCTTGTGAATATGAGGAAATTGTGAATCATTTGTTTTTCTCTTGTCCAGTTTTTTTTTTTTTTTTGAGAGAGAGAGCTCTTGTCCAGTTGTATGAGCATTTTGGTTTTGCTTCAGTGTGTGGTATTAGAGTGGATTTTTTTTATATGTACATTTTTTTTTTTAAATTTGGGGGTGGGGGTAAGTTAGAATAGGTTCTTTGCAACCCCAATTAGTGAGGGTTAGGTTTGAGCAATGCTTTTCATGCAGTGGTTGAATTTGCTGAAGTCTATGTTGAAAGAAGCAGAGTGGTTGAGAGACAAGTCCGTGCCATCTGTGGTTTCTATTACTCCTTTGTTTTTTTTTCCAGCTTTGTTCATTGGTGTCCTTGCAACGTTACACAAAAGCTTTATCCACTCTTGAAAGAGCTTCACTAGTGGAAAAACCAAGGCAAAAGCCGCAAGAGAGGATGAAGGTATTGTGTGAGGTAAGTGTCTTTTCTGAAATTGTGATGGATTTTGTTCTTACTGCCGTATTCCTTTCTTACATTTTGGTCCTTGTTTTCTGCTGCAGGCTTTGAAATGTTTCTATTAAATGATTCTGAAACTTTGCTACGTTCATGTGGCATTTCAATCAGTACCAGCTTCACTCAAGTTGATGGCCGTGTTCTGCCAGGTCCAAGGGTATTCTCTTTTATGTCATATTGAAGTGGGCTCCTGATTGTGTAAATAGTCTTTGATTGAAATTTGATGATGCCTAAGAGATCACCAGTAAGCTGCTAGTACTCCACCGATTTGAAGCAACACCTGCGAAGAAAAAAGTAGGTGATCGACAGAAAGCACCGGTGTGGTGCCGGCCAAAGACCCTCCGACGATCAAGTTAGAATCTTTAAACAACCCTAGAGTGCCAGAGTCGAGGTAATTGTGCGTACCTTTGGGTCATGAGGGTCTTGGGGTATATATAGTGGTGTGTGGCCGAAATATGCGCCTTGGTGAAGAAGTACTTTCCTTTTTAAAAGAGTAATTCGCGGATCTTTGCCTATTGTATTGAGCCCTTTCCTTATAGGAATCTTCTTAACTAAGTCGAACGCGTAGCGCAAGGACTTTCCTTATATTCACATAAAGCGAGAGGTCAGATAGGCTAAAAATGAAAGTTGGATTATTCCTTCGGCCTTCACCTGCCAAGGTCGTCGGCCACGTGTAACTCCTATGCGTCGTCGGCTTACGTACGCCAACGTGGTCCGTCGACCAAGGACATCGGCCAAAGACCTTACGGCCAAGGTCGTCACCCACGACTCGTCCACGTGATCCGAGTCGGCTTAATGTTGCGCTTGCGTAAGGGGCATGGCTATGAATGCTAAAGAGGTGTCAATGACGGTAGTTGACGGATAGCGTATTGCGTCGGCTTCTTAACGTGCATTCGGATATGTAACAAGTGAACTTCCGTCAGCTTCTTAATGTGCCGTCACCTTGTAATAACGTCACTATCAGCTGCCCCCCACTCCATTATCCCGTCAGCTATAGGCGACGGGTCATGGAGTTGGTGTTACTGGGGAAATGGTGTTTGCATGGTGATTTGTGCCATGTTCATTAAATGGTGGGACACATGTCGTAAGCAGATTGGCTCCGCGTCTGGACGAGTGTGTCACTTCGTCTTTCGCGCCTCCTCTCTCCTATATATATCTCACTATTTACCTTTTTTCCACTTTTTTCGCCTTGTTCATCTTGAGAGAAAAAATTCGTCACTGCCAGTTTTACCACACCGTCGATCGTGCAACCGTCACCTTCTTGAGACCGTCCTCCTACACGTAAGTTTTCTTTACTTTACCTTTTTACTTTTTCTAGTGACGCCCTTTAGTGAAGTCGTCTGCCTAGGATCTTAGAAAAACCCGTCGTGTGTAGGTAGTCAGATGTCTAGGGAGACGCCGAGTGATCCATCGTCAATCCGCGACGGAGCGGGTTACGACGAAGTTTTTCCATCAGGTCGTGAGCCCGCGGAGGGCCTATCCTGGTCGTTAGAAAGAGACTCGTCAACTCCTTCTGACGGTGAAGTAGAGAGTTCTAGAGGAAGTGAGGTGTATGGTGATGAAGAAGGGGTAGCC
The DNA here is from genome assembly GCF_040712315.1 of Castanea sativa. Classification (NCBI taxonomy): domain Eukaryota; kingdom Viridiplantae; phylum Streptophyta; class Magnoliopsida; order Fagales; family Fagaceae; genus Castanea; species Castanea sativa. The sequence continues at coordinate 5,764,991 of NC_134018.1, read as the reverse complement.
GACGAAGACCAAGGGGTTCGTGGAAGGGAAAGTAGCAATGACGGGGGTGAGAGTGACGGTGACGAGGAAGCCTCAGTGAGCACCTCGGGATCCTCTGGTGATGACCGTCCCTTCATCTTACCCTCCGAGTGGTCCGTCAACAATTTTCTCCCGACAATGTCGGAGAATGTTTTCAAAAGTTTGCGGTCCCGTTACCAAATACCCGACGACATTCCCATCCGACTGCCTGAGGAGGGTGAGAGGTGCTACTCAGGACGAACCGCGGACGTCGGCATGTATGATGCCATGTTCGCGGCAGGACTGAGGTTGCCGCTGACGGCATTACACCGTCAGCTGGCTAACTTTCTAGGGATTTATGTCAGCCAGATTGCCCCCAATGCTTGGCGAACCTTCATTGGTGCCGAGATCTTGTGGGGTAGTCTAAGTGGTGGGAACCGTCAACTGACCTTAGACGAGTTCTTTTGGTGTTATCGTCCTCAGCACATTTCCTCGTCAAAAAGAGTGTATCATTTTGCAGTGAGGGATAAGGAGTTGAAGTTAGTGTCAGATATGCCCGACTCCAATAGGAAGTGGAAGGGCAGATACTTCTTTGTAGAAGGGACAAATTGGGTATGTCGTCAAGAGGAGTGGGAGTCAATGCCCAATGGTTTTGATAACACATGGGCTTACGTTAGAGATTCAGGTTAATCCCGTCGACTCTTCTCGCCTCGTCTACTTTTTTGCTATCCTAACCCGTCACTTTTCATTGCAGCTAATAATCGTCCACGTATTACCGAGGAGCAGGAGGATTTCATTCGTCGAGTGACGGCCATTCCATTGGACGAGAGGAAGTGTCGGGATCTAATCACGTTAGATACTCTTCACTTATATTGTGGAGGTCCTGAACCGACGGAGGAAGCTTGCAAATTGAACGCTTATTCACGTCGTCGTAAGTGCCTTTTACCTTCTTGCCTTTATCCTGACGTTGTCTCTTTCTAACCCTTATTCTTCGCAGAGATGGAGTCAGCTAAACAACGGATTCGAGCTGCTGCTGCGGCCAAGAAGAGACAGCAGGAGAAGGTTGGGGACGAGTCAACCCCACCGTCAGCCCACAGGCCCGTCGGGAAGGTCGCGGCCAAGAGGAAGCCTGACGGTAGAAAAGACCGTCAAGGGAAGAAAGCTGCCCCAACCCCTGGGGACAAGTCTTCACGAAGGCCGTCGCCTCCCAGGCCCGTTCATGGGGCAGGTAAGGGGCCCATGACTTCGTCAGGCCCTATCTCCCAGGGGTCTGCTCGTCGCCTTCTGACCCACAAAGATTACGCTGTAGAGGTGACGGAGTCCATTTTGAAGGATGAGGAAATGGACCTTTGTGCCGAGCAGACCATTGACGAGATAAAGGCGTCAGGCCTTTTTGACCTTACCAGGGTGAGTCTCGCTTTCTATTTTGATGCCCGTCCAACTTTTTATGCCCTGACGTTGTCTTGCCCCCTTTTTCTTTCAGGCTATGGTTCGCATGAAGGCACTGTCAAGCAGGTGCTCTGCCAAGGAAGGGGTGATCACCCGTCTGAACGAGCACGTCAAGTACCTAGCTAACGGTCAGGCGCAGTTCAAAGAGGCGAACCACATCTTGGGCACGGAGCTGAAGGATTATAAGGAAAAGTTGACGGAGGAGACCCGCCGACGGGAGATGGAAACGGAGGCCAAGGTGACGGGGGAGAAGGAGTTGAGATCCATCCTAGTCCAAGTGGAGACGGCTAGGAACGACGCTGTGACGGAGTTCAAAGATTCGTCGGCCTTTATAGACGCTTGTGCTGCCTACTACGGTGATGGGTTTGAGGACTGCTTGAAGCAAGTAAAATCCGTCTATCCGGACTTGGATCTGTCAAGGATTTCAATGGATGAGTCCATCCCGTCAACCCCTGCAGGCGACGTCGTCCATGAAGGTGCTGACGACAATAATCAGAGAGACAACAGCGTCGTCCTAGCCCAGCCAGCTGCGGATCACTCCGTCACTCTGACTCCAAATCCTCACAATGGCGACCCAAATGCCGTCAGCCCTTCTCTCTCTTGTGCCCAGCCTTTCACTGCTGAAGATAATGGACAACACTGACGCCCTCTCATGAGATTAAAGTTTTTTTTTTTTTTTTTGAAGAACTGTAGACGAAATTGTAGTACTTGGCGCCCATTTTTCTGGGCTTTTGTAAAGACATTGCCTATTTTAATTTTAATGTCATTTTATGCTTCAAGCATGTGTGTTTTTTTTTATTAAGTCAAGATTGTCCGTGATGAACTCGTCAGCTTAAGGGTGACGGTATTTTTCTTCAATCCAATTTTTTGAATTGATGACGGCGTCAGCCTCTTTTTCATAAAAACAGGGTCGTTTTTTATCATTCCGTCAGTTACATGGGCGACGCCGTTGGACAGAATTGTATGCTTGAGTTTCCCAACGGCGTCAGCTTCTCTTTCAGCGAATCTAGCTCGATGTATTCATTTGGAAATACGCCCATTTTTCTACAAACGATGCCGTCAGCTAACTTTGAACATAACACCGTTATTATGCCGTCACTTTGAATATAACGCCGTCATTTTGAACATAACGCCGTCACTTTGAACATAACGCCGTCATTTTGAACATGACACCGTCATTTTAGGTGTAAGATTGTCCACTTTGTGGACTTATTTATGACGCCGTCCACTTTGTGGACTTAGATGTAGATCGTCCACTTTGTGGACTTAGAGGCAGACCGTCCACTTTGTGGACTTATAAGCAGGCCGTCCACTTTGTGGACTTGGATGTAGGTCGTCCACTTTGTGGACTTATAAGCATGTTGTCCACTTTGTGGACTTATAAGCATGTCGTCCACTTTGTGGACTTATAAGCATGTCGTCCACTTTGTGGACTTAGACATAGGCCGTCCACTTTGTGGACTTAGACGTAGGCCGTCCACTTTGTGGACTTAGATGTAAAGGACCTGTTGTTTTCTTCAAGACATAAAAAAAATTCACTAGTCGTTTCTGAATGAACCTCCTCTTATTATGATGAATGCATAAGTAAAATTTTGTTCAAAAATAGGAAAGATAAGTTTTCAGCCCTTTGGGCTTAAAATATACTGTAGGCAAGAATAAGCTAAGACAAATAATTAAGGATCGTAAACTGGTTAGGAGGAGTAACGTTCTGCTTGCTATCTTCTACTGGTAGTACTTTCTGAGGTGGTCGGCGTTCCATGGGTGTCGCAGTTTCTGCCCGTCGAGAGTCTCTAGGTGATAGGTGCCCTTTCTTCGCCATGATACGATCTTGTAGGGTCCTTCCCAGTTCGGGCCGAGCTTTCCTTGTGTGGGATCTCTGGCCGCGCCCATTACTTTCCTTAAAACAAGATCTCCGACTTTGAAGTCTCGGTGCTTGACTCGGGAGTTGTAGTGCTTGCTTACGAGGTCCTGGTATCGCGCGAGTCTCTGCTCAGCCACCACCCTTACTTCGTCAATTAGATCCAGTTGTAAACGAAGCTCTTGATCATTTCTTCCCTCGTCGTGATTGGCCACCCTATAACTTGTGAGTCCTATCTCGGCTGGAATGACCGCTTCACTTCCGTATGTCAGCTGGAAAGGGGTTTCTCCGGTAGGGGTTCGCACGTCGTTCTGTATGCCCACAACACGCTGGGTAGCATCTCAGGCCATACGCCCTTTGCCCCCTCGAGCCGAGTCTTGATGATTCGCAGCAAGGATCGGTTGGTGACTTCTACTTGTCCATTTGCTTGAGGATGGGCTGGGGAAGAATAATGGTTCTTGATTCCTAACTCTGAACAGAAGGCCCGGAAGGAGTCGTTGTCAAATTGTTTACCATTTCCTCATATTCACAAGACCTTGGAATTCCATACCTGCAAACAATGTTTCTCCATACAAAACCCCTTATGTTCTTTTCAGTAATTGTGGCTAGGGCTTCAGCTTCAACCCATTTGGTGAAGTAATCGATGCCGACGACGAGGAACTTCAGCTGCCTTGCTGCCATCGGGAATGGTCCCATGATGTCCAACCCCCATTGGGCGAATGGCCATGGGGCAGTTATGGGGGTCAATTCTTTCGCCGATTGCCGAATGATGTTGCTGAACCTTTGACACTTGTCGCAAGCTCTCACATAAACCTGGGCGTCATTCTGCATTGTTGGCCAGTAGTATCCGGCCCGAATCAACTTTTGTACCAATGACCGTGACCCGAAATGGTTGCCGCATATCCCCTCGTGTACTTCTCTCATAATATAGCTTGCTTCTTCGGGGTCCACGCACCTTAGGTACGGTCGAGAAAAGCCCCTTTTGTAGAGAACATCCTTTATCAAGACAAACCGTGCAGACCGGACCTTCAGCTTCTTGGCAGCCTCCTTTTCATCAGGCAACGTGCCATCTTTTAGGTAGGAGATCAGGGGCGTGGTCCAATTGTTTTCGGAACCAATTTCCTGTATGCAGACAACGTCAATTAGCGGTGAGGATTGAATGAAAGAAAGTACCTTGTCGATGGGGGTCATAGTTTCCGCAGATGCGGCTTTGGAAAGTCGGTCGGCATGTTCGTTTTCTCCCCTTGGAATTTGGACTATTTTGGTTTGGAGCCCGTCCATCCTCTTTTTTGCTTGCTCCCAGTACCTCTTCATTCTTTCGCCCTTGCACTCGTACTCGCCGTTTACCTGGCTTGTGACGACTTGGGAGTCGCAATGAACAACCACGTTCGTGGCCCCTACACCTTGAGCAAGGTCTAAACCTCGCTATCGTGGCTTCATACTCGCTTCATTGTTAGTTGTAGGAAAGTCGAGGCGAATCATGCATTTGAGCTCGTCGCCTTCCGGAGAGTTAAGCACGACCCCTACCCCGCCAGCCTTCTTGTTGGATGACCCGTCAGTGAAAATGTCCCATTGGGGATTCTTCTCCTCTTCGCCTTCCGCGCTGGTGAACTCGGCGATGAAGTCGGCTACCGCTTGTCCCTTGATGGCGGCGCGGGGGCGATATTGTATATCAAATTCACTTAGTTCTATGGACCATAACGCCATTCGTCCGGCAGCCGAAGGGCTGCCCATTGCGCGCCGCAAAGGTTTGTCAGTTAGAACAACTATTGTATGGGCTTGAAAATATGGCTTGAGCTTACGGGCCGCTGTAACCAAAGCGAAGGCAAGTTTCTCCATGGGGGGATATCTCTTTTCTGCACCGTGCAATGCCTTGCTCGCGTAGTACACGGGTCGCTGGATCTTATCGTCTTCTCTGATTAAGGCTGCGCTGACGGCTGCTGGGGAAACGGCCAGATAGAGGAACAGTTCCTCTCCTGGTTGCGAGGGGCTTAGCAATGGCGGGGAAGAGAGGTAGGCCTTTAAATCTTCGAATGCTTGTTGACACTCGGCAGTCCATTCAAAGGATTTTTTCAATGTTCGGAAAAAAGGTAGACATCTATCTGCAGCCTTCGACACAAATCTGCTAAGCGCGGCGACCCTACCATTGAGGCTTTGTACTTCCTTGATATTTTTAGGAGGGGCCATCCCCATAATGGCCTGAATCTTGTCTGGGTTGGCCTCGATCCCTCTTTGGGATACCATGTACCCCAAGAACTTTCCTGCCGTCACTCCAAAGGCACACTTGCTTGGGTTGAGCTTCATGTTGTAGGAGCGAAGAGTATCAAATGTTTCCTTAAGATCCTCCAGATGAGCTTCTTCTTCTTGGCTCTTGACTAGCATGTCGTCGACATACACCTGGACGTTCCTTCCAATCTGCCGCGCAAACATCTTGTTCATGAGCCTCTGATAGGTAGCGCCAGCGTTTTTCAGGCCGAAGGGCATGACCTTGTAGCAAAAAAGGCCTTGGCTTGTCACGAACGAAGCCTTCTCTTGATCAGCCTCATCCATTTGGATTTGGTTATACCCGGAGAACGCATCCATGAAGCTTAGCAACTGATGTTTAGCCGTAGAATCCACCAAGACGTCGACCCGCGGGAGGGGGTAGCTATCTTTGGGGCATGCTTTGTTCAAGTCTGTGAAGTCAACGCACATCCTCCATTTCCCGTTGTTCTTTTTGACCATTACGACGTTCGCCAACCAATCGGGGTAATACACTTCCCTGATAAATCCCGCTTCTTGCAGTTTGCGGACTTCTTCCGCTATTGCTTGGCCTCTTTCTTGGGCAAAGGTTCTTTTCTTCTGTCGGACGGGCGGAAAAGATGGCGATACGTTCAACCTGTGCACCATGACCGACGGGTCGATTCCCGGCATGTCTTCGTGGCTCCATGCGAACACATCTTTGTTTTCTTTCAAGAAAGTTGCGAGTTTCTGGCGTACCGCCGGGTCGGCCAGGGTTCCGACTTTTGTTGTTCGCTCCGGGTAGGCTTCGTCGAGATGTACGTCTTCGAGCCTCTCGACGGGCTCTGTCGCCATCCGACGTTCTTCTATGTTCATGGCTTGAATGTGATTGTCCATCTCCATCATGGCCACGTAACATTCTCGTGCGGATTCCTGATCTCCTCTCAATTCTCCAATTCCATGATCAGTGGGGAATTTTATCATCAAATGGTATGTCGAGGTCACGGCTTTCCATGAGTTAAGGGTTGGACGCCCTATGATGGCATTGTAGGCCGACGAGCAATCGACTACCAGGAATGTTATGTTCCGGGTGACCTGCTGTGGGTAGTCTCCAACGGTTACCGCTAAAGTAACAGTACCAAGTGGGTGTACCCTCGCCCCTCCAAAGCCAATGAGTGGGGCGTTAACCGAAATTAGTCGCTCCCTTTCAATTCGCATCTGCTGAAAAGCAGGATAGTAAAGGATGTCTGCTGAACTACCGTTGTCTACGAGAACTCGGTGTATGTTGTAGTCTCCTGCCCGTATGGTGACGATCAGAGCGTCGTCATAGGGATGGTGAAGGCGCTGGGCATCTACTTCCAAGAATTCAATGGGGGGATTCCCAATCCGTGACCTTCCAAGCGCAGGACTTGCCGACTGGACGTTCTGGATCGTTCTGATGTATGCCTTTCGGGCTTTCTTGGAAGATCCGGCCCTCGCGGTGCCTCCTACAATCATCCTTATGTCTCTTACGGGTTGCCTGGGGCGATCATTATCTTGCCGAGGGGCTTGATTTTGTGGCGGGTTTACCCTCTCTTTGTTGACGAACCTTTGTAACCTCCCTCGCCTAATGAGGGCTTCTATTTGCTGTTTCAGGTCGTAGCAATCGACGGTGTCATGGCCGTGGTCTTGATGAAATCGGCAGTATTTATCCCTTGGTCTCCTGTTGGGATCTCCCTTCAGTTTTCCAGGGAAGGCCAAGTTTTCCTCGTCTTTAATCTGCATCAACACCTGGTCGATGGGCGTATTCAAGGGAGTGAAGTTCGTGTACCTTCCTGTAGGCGGCTTGGGTCGTCGATCATCTCGTCCCTCTCTGGTTCTCCCCCTTTTTCGTCCATTATCGGGTTTCGTATCTTCCTGTCTCTCCCTTTTTCTGGGTTTGTAGTCGTCCCTGGCCAGCAAGGCGTCCTCCGCGTTCATATACTTAGTCGCCCTGTAGTATACGTCGGACATAGTCTTTGGGTCGTTCTTGCATAGAGAGAACAAGAACTTACCCTCTTGTAACCCGTTCATGAATGCTGCCACAAGTGTCTTGTCGTCTGCCTCGTCTATCGAGAGGGATTCCTTGTTAAAGCGGGCTATATAAGACCTTAATGTCTCACATTCTCGTTGTTTAATTCCCAGTATACATGCAATAGACCTCTTGTGTCAATGACTTCCAATGAAGTGTGATACAAACTGTGCACCTAATTCCTTAAAAGTGCCGATGGAATTAGGCGTCAACCTGCTGTACCAATCCCTCGCAGGCCCTTTCAAGGTGGTGAGGAAAGCCCTGCACATGATTTCGTCCGGTACACCCTGAAGATGCATTAGTGTTCTGAAAGACTCCAGGTGATCCTGCGGGTCCTTGGATCCGTCATAGTTTTCCACATGGGGCATTTTAAACTTTGAAGGGACGGGGCATGAGTTCACCAACGCTGTGAATGGTGAATCCGTTCTATGGACTAGGTCTTCCAGATTGCTGGATACCCGTCCCTTAAGGGCGTTCATCATTGCATCCATGCGCTCCCTCATCTCCTGCATCTCGGCTGTGATATGAGGTGGCAGGGAGTCCGAGGCGGATGGCGGGTTTGTCTCCGGCCGCTCCAGCCTAGTCGGTGCGGTACTACCTTCAGCTCGACAAGCATTCCTCCCCTCCCGGCTCGCTAATTCCCGGTCCTCCCCGGGCGCACTTTGGGGCGCCGTCCTCTGCCGTAGTTGCTCTACTAAGTCGTGATTCTGTTTAGTAAGGCGCTCGACGGCGGCAGCCGCCGTCCGAACTTGCCTTTCTAGCGCCGTAGCATGCGGTTCGTCGCCTTGGTTGTTGGATCGTTGCCATCGATCGAGTGAGTACCATACAACTTTTTGTCTCAGGAATAGAGCAAGGCTAAATGCTTGTCTTTCCCACAGACGGCGCCAACTGATGATGCCTAAGAGATCACCAGTAAGCTGCTAGTACTCCACCGATTTGAAGCAACACCTGCGAAGAAAAAAGTAGGTGATCGACAGAGAGCACCGGTGTGGTGCCGGCCAAAGACCCTCCGACGATCAAGTTAGAATCTTTAAACAACCCTAGAGTGCCAGAGTCGAGGTAATTGTGCGTACCTTTGGGTCATGAGGGTCTTGGGGTATATATAGTGGTGTGTGGCCGAAATATGCGCCTTGGTGAAGAAGTACTTTCCTTTTTAAAAGAGTAATTCGCGGATCTTTGCCTATTGTATTGAGCCCTTTCCTTATAGGAATCTTCTTAACTAAGTCGAACGCGTAGCGCAAGGACTTTCCTTATATTCACATAAGCAGAGGTCAAGATAGGCTAAAAATGAAAGTTGGATTATTCCTTCAGCCTTCACCTGCCAAGGTCGTCAGCCCACGTGTAACTCCTATACTGTCGTCAGCTTACGTACGCCAACGTGGTCCGTCAGCCAAGGACATCAGCCAAAGACCTTACAGCCAAGGTCGTCACCCCTGACTCGTCCACGTGATCCGTCAGCTTAATGTTGCTGCGTAAGGGGCATGGCTATGAATGCTAAAGAGGTGTCAATGACAGTAGTTGACGGATAGCGTATTGCCGTCAGCTTCTTAACGTGCATTTAGTATGTAACAAGTGAACTTCCGTCAGCTTCTTAATGTGCCGTCACCTTGTAATAACGTCACTATCACAATTATAAAGCAAAAGTGGATCCCCTTGCCTAGAGCCACATTGAGGGAAAGAATTTTACTCAGGAAACCATTCAATAGAATTTGATAAGAAACTGTGCAGATGCATTGCTTAATCTAAAATTCATTTTTTCTAGCATAGTTTATATTGTAGAGGACATAGTCATGCTTTTACGACTAGCCACTCAAATGATTTAGCAAGAGGCACAACTCTACTGATCTGTTAACAGCATAATTTTCCAAATTGAGAACCAAGTGTTCAAATAAGTCATCAGCATATAGATAGGCAGAAGTTTAAGTGTCCTCTTTGGCCCCCAAGCAATTATAGTAGATCTATTACAGTTCCAAAGAAATTCAACCAATTATCATTAGACATCAAATGAAAATAAGTTACTTGTGACTAGCTACAAAACATGTAAGTCTACCACAAAGAAAAATCTAGGCCAAAGTGCAAATAAAAAAATTACATAAACTTAGCATATTAAAGAAGAATTTTATGGATCCAAGTTATAGGGTGATTATAAAAATTCGTTAAATTGCTTGAGGCGATAACAATGGATCAAGCTTCATTAACCAAGTCTCAATTAAGGGTTGCAACTCTCAATTTCATTCCCAAGTCAATGCACAAACAAAGAATATTTGAGAGCTTAATGTTGCCAACCATTGTCAGTTTTCATCCAAATATCCTAAGATGACAGAAGCTTCATCAAAAAAGAGCCCTGAGTTATTAGCAGTAGTACTAGTAACAAAAATACATAAGGAAATTCCAAATCCGGAGGCCAAATGCTAGTCCCCGAATCTGGTTTGTGGTGAGTGACAACAAAACCAAACTAATTTTATATTTGAGTGAAAAAATACAAACAAATTCCTTGATAATAAAACTTCAAAAAGGAAATTCCATAAACTTGCCTTATCAGTGTTTGAAGTGCCCCCATTAGTAAGGATCATAAAATCAGTAAATTTAAGCACCATTCTTTCTAACTACGTACAAGATCATAAATTGCAGTATTTTACTAATTTATTTTTGTGGCACACAAACAACTGCAATATATTGAACATGAATTACACAATTCTAACATGTAAACAAGCGTATAAATCAACATAAAAGTTACTTGGAAGCTCATTTTTTGAAAACTATTGACTTACATTTAGTCTTGGAACATAAAAATATTAATAAAATATGCCATAAGCATTCCTAAAACTATTCATTGATCACCTATTATGTTAGATAATAAAATCATTCAAAGGCAAGTAAGGAATTTGCAAGTTAAAATTATATGCTTGATAAGCACTGCTAGTTGCTTCTCTTTTATCAATTTGTTGGAATTTAATGTTCTTTCAAAATTGTATGACAGGAAGCTCCTCTTTTCTAGACATCCGACAAAAGATTAAAAGCCACTGTCACGTCACCTATTAACATATTAAAAGCCACTGTCGAGAGCCACATCATCAGATTGGTTCAATTTCATTGCATGCATCTTTGATTGGACTAGATTTTTAGAATTCAAGCAAACCTAGGGACTTGATTGCTTAGATTAGAAATGTAGTGATGTATTTGGCACGCAACACATATTATAGGATGTTAAAATGCATCGAAGCCTACAAAATATCATTATGATCTTACCACTACATTGTGCCACACACCAGCACAATATACACAAAGGGCAGTAAGCTGTGGTAATGCTTGCAGAAACTCATAATTGAGACTTTCCCATGCTATAGCAGCCACCCACAAAATTGATATAAGAGTATAAGACATCCAAAAGTTATCATATTGGGCAAAATATACATGCTGAGTTGAACACCATTTGTAGGCAGATGGGGTGCTGACCCTATGGCACTTGACACTTATGCTGTCTTGTGTAGTGTCTGGTATGTGGGGGAGGGGGTACCGCATCTCCTTGGTCAGGCTCCTTGCGTTGCTGCAAAGACGAAGTTACAAAGAAACAATGGATCAAATGAATTTTAATACCAACCATAACAGCATTCACGAAAGTATTCAAAGCTAGTAAATGACCAATCATACCGTGGGGCCAGCCTTGTGTCCTGCTTTGTGACCACCTGTCCCACAAGGAGGTGCTTTTCTTGTGCGTTTAGGCCAACCTAGTGGGGGTGAGTGTAACCCAATTATTTGCTAATTCTCAACATGCACAGCTGGCTGATTTGCTTGACTCCTAACAACTGAAGATCCTACAACTGCGGGGGAGGATGGTGTAGCAGACGAAATGTGAGTGAGGGTCATAGTCATAGAAGCTGTATGCAGTCCAAGAGTGGGCATGAATGACATGGAGTCACTATGGGGTGGTACATGGTGTATATGACCAATGCTGTATGAGGGAGATTGAGTGTGCATGACAGGAGGGGTGTCATTGAAATCAATGCCGAGATCAAAGGATGGCGGAGTAAGGGATAAATGAGCGGGGTCAGAAAATGCACATAGGGTGGGTGAAGGGATCTCGAGGTGAGAAGATGCATGTGCAGTGGGTACAGGGATCTATAGGTCAGGAAATGCGGGAGCAGTACGAGGAGGGATCTCTGGGGAAGGAGATGCAGGTGGGGGTGGAGGGAACTCTAGGGCAAGTGATGCATGTGGGGATGGATGAAACTCTGAGGCAGGAGAAGCATGTGGGGGTGGAGGGGGATCCGGCCTTTGCTGTTGATAGGGTGCAGCACACTAGCCATGGCTATGACTGGCAGGAGTTGAGCTTGTGCTTGGTCGTCCATTCTGTTCTGGCACTTCTGAATTTGCCCCATCGGCATCTTCCAAGGGAAGATGGGCAACTAGACGGTAAAGGCGATTTACTTCCTTCAGCATAGTTGTAATCAGCTTGTGCTCAAGACTACCTACTACATAACGCGTCAACATCTGTTTGTGCACGGCGACCTGCAATTTTCGTAATACAATTAGTACACCTAACGCAAAAATGGTAATACGCAACAAAATTTGGAAAGAAAGGTCAAAGCGATTACCGTAATAAGAAGTGAGGCGCTAGTGTGGTTGACGAACCTCCATGTGACTTTACCATACCAGCCGAAGTATGGATGAACACTCGACATAGCACCCTCTAGTCGTGCTCCATTACATAGTTCCTATGCTCTCGTATTCCATACTTGGATGTGGCCAAAATGTCTGACCCTCCAATCCACTTTAGTCTTCCCCCTCAGGTCTATCTTATGAAGGGCATCGTCAGTATCAACATTACAGGGAATTTCTTGCACCATTCCAAACTGATGAAGAACACGATCCGGTGTATGTTTCTCTTCTAGCCAGAAATATACAAGCGGCACCCTCGCCGTCCACATGTCTCGTCCTGCTAAACAGAACGCAGGCAAGTGGCCTAATTTGGCTTCATATGGTTGCCACACCACCTGATGTAAAAAAAAAAAAGCGTAGCACATTATGCAATGTTCCATTATTTTCAACTGACATATTTTACAATTATAACAGTATACAGTATTCATAAACATTACAAGAAACACAATTTGGGTACCTGGTTGGAATACATAGAATCTAGAAGCTGACGGTACCGAACCAAACAGAGTTCGGCAGGGCTATTCTTCGTGCTCACAATCCAAACTAACCTACAATGAAGAAAGAGAGAATCAATATCTACTAATTATGCAATGTAATAAAAAAATAAAAAGGATATGTATGCTGATGGAAGCTTAAAAAATCCATATTGTTGATTTTTCCTTGAAATACTACTACTACACTACATACGCATCCTTAGTTGTAGAATAATACTTGAATAGTGCTAAGTTCAATTATTTTTTAATGCTAAGTTCAAAAAATTAAGTAGTTGAATAATGCTAAGTTCAATGTGTCATATCGTTTAAAATTATGGATCCATTTCTAATAGAGAGAATCGGTCAAGGAAGAGACTTACTTAATAGACAATGGCGAAGATGGTGATGGTGGGCCATATGCATCATCTGGTGGGAGGTCCATCCTTGGGCACAAAAAAGGGAATCTGAACCATGCCCAATATTGAACAAGTATCAAGGCCCCACCAATCTGATTGGCCTTTTTGTCGGTTGCCCTGCATAACTCTCTGTACAACCATGCAAGGCAAGCGCTCCCCCAACTGTACCGAGGTAGATTATGAAGGTCCCTCAACATTTGCAACCACATCGTATGCACCCTATCACCAGACTTATCGGCGAAAATTGTGTCCCCCTAAGAGTGCTAGAATATAACACCGTGCATACTGATGCACAGTAACCTCTTCTGCACCATCGGGCAACCCTTGGTCAATTTTTTCAAGTAGCTTCTTAATTTGGATCCTCTGTCCTTGAAGCACCACAGAATTAGTAACAATTCCAAGCATTTGCTGACATTCAACAGCCCACTTCAAGTCACAAGTTCCAACCATTGCCTTACCATCGATTGGAATCCCCAAAAGAACCTCCACGTCTTGTAATGTGATTGTCATCTCACCATGTGGAAGATGGAAGGTGTGGGTTTCATGCCACCATCGCTCAACAAAGGCCGTTATGATGTTATGATCAATCTCTCTAAATGGGGTCCTATATAGCCCCTCTAATCCAATTCTCTTGACAATGTCGAGGATGCGATCATCCACCATCGGGCTTCATTTTTGGAACTCCTCATTACGACCACGACATTTCAATACCTCCGGATCCTGCACTTGATAGAACCATGGTGATGAGATGCAATATGCCATAACCTTTGTATAAATGATTATAGCTATTGTTCACAAAATATCCCATAAACGTTAATTGGAATTGAAGTGAGTTTATAACAACTTATTTAACGAAGCCTCCTTATCTTTTTTATACAAAAACCAAAAATACAGAAGCTATATATCAAGATTAAGGTTCTACTCAAGAAGAATTACATCAACAAAATCAGGAGTATAGTTTGAAACGAAAATACTAAAGCTAGATAATTATTAAGAGACCATTTTGCAAGAACATAAGCAATTTAACTCAATCCAACTAATGGGCATGACTATGCATTCAAAGCTACTAATACCATTGACAAACTTAGAATTTTAGAAATGAAAAAAAAAATCAACATAATGAAAAAGGATAAGAAGAGAATATAGAAATTCAGCAGGTCCTCGGTTTTAATTTTACCTTGCCTTCCCAAACAACGGACAATTAATGTTCTTTTAGAAACCTTAACACACTCGGTATCTTGGGACTAGGACCGAACTCATCAACCACCTCAGCAGCAACAGCAGCCATACTACACGAAGTTTAGGGAGTCAAGAGTAATATAAGCACATGTTCAAGATAAATTGGCAAGGATCTCAATGTATAGCCTAATGCCTTGCACAAACGATAAGTATGACAATCAACCACAAGGGATAAAGATACATATAAAAATTTAGTATACTACCAACAATTGTAAATGCAAAGCTTTATGTTAAGGGGTTGGTGATCAAAACCAAGTATACAAAGTAATTCAAAGGAAACTATAAAGTAATTCAAAGGTGCCAATTGTATGGGTTTGAATTACTTTGAATTACTGTGACCAAAACCAACTAACAATCACTCCAAAATTATGGCAATTCATGAAGTAAGTCGTAAGTGCATTTGGTTTAGATTGGTAATTCAACATGTTTGAAAAATTTGTGGATTATCCTTAATCAAAGATAACCCCCATAATAGTATACAAATACAATGTTGCTTGTATCACTCATATTAGAGGGAGCTATATAAAATGTAAACAAAACCAAAAATATTTCTCCAAATACCACAATGCACACAAGCTCCATAAGAGATAATATTTATGCCAATAAGATAGAATCAACTGAATAGAAAAACTAGCTAAATAGAAGACAACAACTTAAAACTAGTAGGTAAGTTCGGGTGACATTGCAAGGAGAAAATTGGCATATAACACCCATCTTCAAACATATTGGTTAGTTAACATCATTTTCAAGCTAATTAGCAAACTAACATCTCAAGTTTCTTAGACTCGATTTCACTGTAGCAACTCGAGTCTCACAAACTTGACCATCATGTGAACTCGACTCTTTAACACTTGATTTCCCTAAAACAAAAACAGAACTAGAAGGAGAAAATTGGCATATAACACCCATTTTCAAACATATTTGTTTGTTAACATCGTTTTCAAAGTAATTAGCAAACTAACATCCCGAGTTTCTTAGACTCGATTTCACTATAGCAAACTTGAGTTCCATGTGAACTCGACTCTTTAACACTTGATTTCCCTAAAACAAATATAGAACCACAAGGAGAAAATTGGCATATAACACCCATTTTCAAACATATTCGTTAGTTAACATCGTTTTCAAAGTAATTAGCAAACTAACATCTCAAGTTTCTTAGACTCGATTTCACTGTAGCAAACTTGAGTTCCACATGAACTCGACTCTTTAACATTTGATTTCCCTAAAACAAAAACAGAACCACAAGGAGAAAATTGGCATATAACACCCATTTTCAAACATATTTGTTAATTAACATCGTTTTCAAAGTAATTAGCAAATTAACATGAGTAATTAACAAACATATTTGTTAATCCTAGATGAATTTTCATGTCTACAACTAAAAACTTGTATTTTTGCCAACATTTCTAACTTAATATTATTTCAATAGTTATTAAAAAAAAAAAAAAACAGCTAGGTGTATAACAACATCCTCAGCCTCATATAGTTCCGGCAAGGAATTCAAAATTTAACTATTCAGGAAGCTAAAGAGATCCACAAGCATTTCAAAAACTTGTATTTTTGCCAACATTTCTAACTTAATATTATTTCAATAGTTATTAAAATAAAAAAAAATAAAAAAAAACAGCTAGGGGTATAACAACATCCTCAGCCTCATATAGTTTCGGCAAGGAATTCAAAATTTAACTATTTAGGAAGCTAAAGAGATCCACAAGCATTTCATAAGCCTAACCCATTTTGCAAATTCTGATTACTACAAGTCTACAACTAATGAAATTTGTATCTAATCGAAAACTCATTTCACATTTTCACCGATCTAACTAACAATCTTAAACATCACCTCATATGATCATCCACAAATAACCCACTTTCAATATAACACATTTTACAAAAGAGAGATAATCTAACAATCAAATCTGGGTCCAAACTACCCACTAAGTTTTTTTCTCACTAAAGAATGTTAAAGGCTGAATTTTTCTCCAAAACCCATTTCCTAAAGTGTCTAGTAAACATGAATATAGCCATTAATTCATCTTTAGATTCAATAACTAAATATTCATATCATGGGATCAAGAGAAAAGTTTAAACCTTTGGTCAAAGATCTAAGAAGCGATCAATAGCAAAGGCAGATGTGAGAATTAAGAGACAAATGCAACCAAAGTGTTAGAGAGAGAGAGAGAGAGAGAGAGAGAGACATACCTGTGAGGAGAGAGAGTGAGAGTGAGAGACTGTGAGAGAGACGGTGTGAGACTAAGTCAGTGTTTGAATTTTTGTGATTTTGAGAGTGAGATGAGTGTGATCTGTGGTTTTGAGAGTGAGAGCGAGAGACTGAGTGTGCGAGGTGTTTAAGAGTCTATTGGTGAGAATGATCTGGGAGTTTGAGTGTTTGGGACACGTGGACGGCTAAACAAAAATTGAGTGCAATAGACTCGAGTTCTTAAAACGACTCCAATGCACTCGAATTTTATATCTACGTGGACATCTTGTCTACCTCAGCCGGTGCCACAATGGGGAAATCGAGTACAATGTACTTGATTTATTAGCCCAAAATCGAGTCCATTGGACTCGATTTGTTAGAAACCAAATTAGTTTCAAATGTTGGCTAACTAATAATAATGTTTGGATTTTATAGTTATTTAAAAATTTTGGTCAAGAAACTCAGGCATAGTAATAAAAAAATCATTCGAGACACTTGTAGCTGTAAATGTTCTTTAAAAAAATAAAAGAAAGATACTCCATCGTGCAATGAATAAGAGGAGGCATGTTTTTTCTTCTAATTAAAATTTATGTGATTTCATAACTAAAAAGAGTTAAAAAAAAATCCATTAGAGCATTTGCAGCAGTGTAGCTAAATAACTATATAGTTATTTTACCTTTTAGCTACACCAAAACACAAAAAAAGGGTTGCAGTGGAGCAATACCTAAATTTTTTTACCTTTTTGCTACAATGCACATCTATACATACATGTGTACTGTAGCTGAGAGCTAAAAAATAAAAAATAAAAATTCCTCAACTGGATTAAAATATTATATTTCCTTTTTTCTTTTCTTTTTCTTTTCTTCTCAGCACTCTCACAATCTCTCAACTTTCAGACCTCTCATGCCGCCGACACACACCGCCACAGACCCAGCTCCGACCACAGCAACCCCCACCACCACCACCACCACCACATTAGTCATAAACCCAACCACACCCACACTCATCAAACCCATCACTACCAGAAAAAAAAAAAAAAAAAAAAAAAAAAAAAAAAAAAGAAAAAGCAAACATTGGCAAAACCCACGGCCAAAACATCACCAAAAGTGCAAAACCCATGGCCAAAATCCATTACTGAGAGAGTCACAACCCATGAACCAAAACCCCCTGTTTCGTCTCGCCCATTTTGGCCATTCCGGACAAAAAATGTATTTCGGTCCGAAATGGTTTCTTCTGCAATTTTTTTCATTTGAACCAAAAAAACAAAAAACAAACAAACAACACAAACACACAAACCATGAACCAGAAGTTGATAGAGGCGTGGTGGTGGACCTAGTGGCATTGCTTTAGTTGGGCTGAGTGGAATTGAAGCTTGGTTGGATAGAGAACGGTTGAATAAATGGAGAAGGAGATGAGGAGAAAAAGTAACAAAAAGATGAAACAATAAATAATAAGAAATGGTTGAAAGTTAAAAGGTGTAGCTGAGGGTGGAGGAGATAAGAGGAGTATGTGTGTGGAGGAGAAAAACAAAGAGGAAAAAAAAAAAAAAAAGAAGAAGAAAGAAACGTGTATTTGGATGAAACCAAATAAGATAAATAGGAAAACTAAAATAAAGAATAATAAGAAATTAAAATTAAGAAATGTTACCATAATATTTTCGCAATAAATTTTAAGTGGTAGGTTATTACTATCTAATATTGGTGAGAAAAAAAATAAATTTTTTGATGGTGGCGATTGAGGTGGCGGTGGCGGTTGCAGTGGTGGTAGTGGTAGTGATAGTAGTGGTGGCAGTGGTTGTGATTGTTGTTTATTGTAGAGAATATATTATTCTATCATGGGGGGGTAGCGGCGGTCGTGGCAGAAGAGTCGGCGGCAGTGGTATTAGCAATGGAAGAGTCGGTGGCGGCGATAGTGGCAGCGGTAGTGGTTGCGGATGGTTGTGATTGTTGTTTATTGTAGTAGAAATATTATTTTATTGTGATGTTTATGTTATTTTATTGTGTTGAAAACTAAAATAGATCCACTGCAGCAGCATGTTTTGTAAAGTGAGTATGTAAATAAATAAAATCACTTTTTGTAGAGCTAAACAGCTAAATTTTTAGCTCTACTGTTGTGGATGCTCTTACTGAATATATGCGCTGTGTGTCTATAATAATAATAATAATAATAATAATAATAATAATAATAATAATAATCAAGATTCTCTGTCCATAGGTGCAAGGGAGTAACACTACCCCAATCTTAAAGTGAAAAAACACTCAATTCTTTTGAGATTTGAAGAAAATATTATTTCCCTCCTTCCATTAATATTGGTAACATAATATATTCTAAATTTTAAAAAGATTCTCTTTACAAAACTTTAAACATGACAAGTAAAAATATAGCTTATGGAATTTAGGATAAAAAGACAAAAGTTTTCCAACATTAATGGTCTGCTTGGATTGAGAGGAGAGAGAAGGGGAGCAAAGGTGGAGTAGAATAGATTTTGCAAAAAATTAAGCTAATTTTCATTCAACTCTACTCTACTCCCCTCTATTCCCCTCCCTCTCCTCAATCCATAAAAGACTTGCAACAGTGTTTGGTTAGCTAGATTTCATTGACCCACAAAGTGTTCACTGAGCTTTTGAGAATGAGAATTACAAGATTGGGGATGGGTTAGGATCCAATGCTTTATTCATCCCAAAATATAAATATTTAAAATTCAAACAATGGGATTTTTTTATTATATTTTATAGAGGATTCAAACAATGGGATTTTTTCTTTTAGTATAAACAACAGAATTTCATTAATAAACAAAAAGCTATACAACTAGAACCATACAGTTCGAGCTAGAGGAGACACCTATAAACGAAAATAACAACTGAGACAACATTATAATAAAACTGCTAGATCTAAACCATGTGCCATATTTTATTTAATTAATTCCCCATAACAACAAACAAAGACAAAATGAAAGAATGCCTATGCAGAACAACGCCCAAAACTTTTTAGAGAACCTCAACTAAAGCTACCAATACTTGCTTCTAAATATTCTTAAGTGTGGGCAGTAGCAGATTTGGCTAGGGAGATAGGGTTAGGTTGCGGCACGCCTTGTCGAGCTTCGTTGTGCTTATTCCAAATCATCCAACTAGTTATAAAAATATTGTAATCTCCTGGTATCAATTGTTGTGCTTATTCCAAATCACCCAACGAGCTTGGTTGTACTTATTCTGAAGCAGGGACAGACCCAAGTGGGGGCCTAAAGGGGCCTGGGTCCCCCCTAGGCCCAAAAAAAAAAAATTAGCAGCTTAAATTTTTTTAAAAAAAAAAAAAAAGACTTGGGCCCCCTCCCAAAATTCATGAGTTCCAACTTCCAAGCCCAGCTGGCTTGAGCCCATGACCCATGTAAATCCAAAAAAAAAAAAAGAAGAAGAAGAAAACTCACTAGTAAACTCAGCCGAAGGAAAAAAAAAACAGAGAGATACTTGGGGTTTGGCGAGACAAAGAGACAGAGAGATAGAGAGGCATGAGACAGAGAGATAGTGAGGCTGAGCCACTGAGCCCAGACGCCAACGCGACGGCGCGAAGCCATCATCAATCATCAGCCATCACGTCGACGCGACGCGACGTGACTTGCGAGACTCTTGCCTAGTACCGCAATACGGCAGTACCACCCACGCTGACGCCGATGCCGATGCACCATCATCACGCGAGCCGTCAGCTATCGCCACCGCCGGTCGCTTGAGGCTTGAGCCTTCTCAGGTACTTAATCTATGATCCTTTCCTTCAAGGATCAAAACCTAATAAAATGTTTATGAATCAACTGTTTTAACAATCTGCGCTTGTAGAGTGTTTGTGTTTTTACTAATGATGAGTGAGAGTGATGAACTGATTACTGATGTTGGTGATTGTGAATTGAATTTGTGTTGCGGCTTGTGGTTTTTTTTTTTTTTGGCTTTTTGGCTTTGTAACTCTCTATGACTTTGTGTTTGAGACTCTCTCTCTTTTGTATTATATAGATAAGAGAGAGAGAGAGTAGAGTTTGTAGAGAATAGAGATTACTCTGATAAGGATTGAGCATCCACAGCAGATGTGCCAAATGCCAAATATTTGGCACACCAAAAAACCCCTTTTATCCAGATGTGCTAAATGTGTCAAATTTTTGCAACATGCTACAATACCCTCACAATTTGGCACGGTACGAACAAACAATGGCAAAATATATATTGTTATTTTATTCCTGTTTTCTCTCTCCTCATCACAGATATCTCTCTCTTCGTCTTCTCATCTCTGTCTTCTCTATTCATCTTCCACAGCACGCTGATCACCAAAGGTCACCACTCGACGCCGCAGACCATTTGTCTTCTTTATTCCGCTTTGGGTTCTTTTTTTTTTTTTTTCCTTTTTTCTTTTTTCCGTTCACCTTTTTTGGTTGTGGTTTGATAGGTGGGTTGGGCAATGGGTGGGTTCAAATGGGCAGATCGGTGGTGGGTGGGTTCTAGGTTGTGGATTATGGCGGTGGGTGGGTTGAGATGGTGATGGGTGAATCAGTGGTGGTGGGTGGGTCGGCTGGTGGTGGGTGGGTCGGTGATGGCAAATCAGTGGTGGTGCCCATCTTTGTTCTAATTTTTTTTTGTTTTTGTTCTTTTGTTTTGGTGGTGGATTCGGCAGCGGTTGTGGGTTGATTTTGGCGGTTGTGTGTTTGTTTTTTTTTTTTTTTGGTGATTGTGGCCGCAACAATTTTTCTGGTTGTTGTTGTAGTTGTTGTTGTTGGTGTTTTTTGATGATGATGATGGGGGAGGAATTTAATATATTATTTTAATGTGTTGTAAATATTATTTTAATGTATAAAATTGAAGAATAAAACATCTGATAAATGAGATGTTGTAAAATGATGTGGTAAAATAATAAAATAGGTTCTTGGTGTGTCAAAATGACATTTTTTTTGCAACATCTACTACGGATGCTCTTTAGAGAATATTTGTTTGACTGTTTGTTTGTGGCACAACTACCCGTCAACAAAGCGCAAACTTTGTGCTTTGTTGACCGGTAGTTGGGCATAATAGGGACAAGTGACAGACAAAAAAAAATAATAATAAAGTTAAGAAAAGTTTTTGTTAGTAGTGCTGTGTAGAATAAATTTAGAGTGTTGGTAGTTTCGAGAGAGTAGGATATAGTTTTGACATATCGAAGATGATTTTGAAGATTTGAAAGAGCTCCCTTTTCATAGATGATTGTATTAAGAAACAATAGTGTTTCATGTCTCTTGTTTTTGTTAGTAGCTAATTGTATTTTAATATATTAAAAAACAATGATTTTTGGGTATTTGTCTTGGTTAATAGTTTATTAATACTATATGGATGCGTATTTGAAATTTTTTTTTTTAGCTTATGTCCGGCCCCCCAGCTTGAAATCCTGGGTCTGTCCCTATTCCGAAGCTACCAATTGTTTGATTAATTGCATAGTATATGAGTTATTTTGTTACTCTTTTACTGGATTTTTTTTTTCAATTTTCTACTTTTCTTTTTCACTAATGGTTCTTTTCCTTGATCATTGGTTACCAAAGTACAGTCTCTATCCCATTGAAATACAAAATTGATCATATGTTCTCTTTTTTCATCACTTTGATTAGTTTTGAGTTATGTTTAATATTTAGTTGTATTTTGAAGTGGGTATTTGAATTTCACACAATATTTGAATTTTAATTTCAACGAGTATACCAACTAATTGATTAATTTATAAATATAAACAATAGGCTTTATATATTAAAACCACACCAACATATACACATATGACCACAAAAATTATTATATAAAAAGAAAACAACATTTTTTAATATAGTTTTTCAGTTTTTTTAATTTAGTTTTTGTTCGTTTTAGTTTTTCAAAAGTTTTTTCTTTCTTGAATTTATAAAATTTTTAGATACAATTTTTGTTTTTAATAATTAAGAGAAAGGTTGGATTTTGCTATGACATTTTTATGTTTTGGATATTAAAGAGAAAAATTTGAAATAATTTTTCTAGAGTTTAATTACCAATTTTAGCGATAAATTTTATTTAGGAAATAGCATTTTTCCTACCCTAACTTTTAACTTCTTGAGAATTTTCTTTTTCTTTTTTTGTTTTGTTTTGTTTTTTATCTTCATATTGTAGATTATTAATTAATTATACGTATATATACATGAAAAAGTGAAATGAAAAGTATATTTCATCTTTCGACTTTCGTACACATTTTTATGTATCAGTTATCTCAACGACTAGGTCAACATACAAAATCTTCACTTGAAAAGCTTGATAGAAATATATTAGGAAGGCAAATCTCAAAAACAAAACCTATTGTGAAATAGTAAAAGAAAAAAAAATGTTTTCATAAAAAATGTCAAGAAACGAAAGCGCCTAAGACAAATAAATTGAATTTTTATACTTCAGTGTTTTACAAAAAATAGATTCTGGGCGTAATTAATTTCTAAATTTCACCAGCTATGGAAACCAAAGTTCTTCTCTATTTTTTGTTTTTGTTCCATGAGCTCAATGTTTGCTTACTTTTCAGAATTGGATTCGGATGTAGCTCTACATAATAGAGTTCAATTAGCATACACAATCCTTGGAATGTTTAGCACAAGTGGGTAAAAATTGAAAGATTAACTTGAAAATAAAATAAAAAATGAAGAGTCAAAATGAAAATTTTTAAACATAAAGGGCCAAAATGATAACAATCCCAATCTTTAGAGGCAAAAGTATACTTTAGTCTTTATTTTCAAAGGATGGTTAAGGTTTCATGAATTTGGAAAAAAATTTTCTAAGTGATGAGAAGCTCCAGGGATATCATAAAAACAAATTTCAAGAGTAAAAAACTAAAAATTCCATGAGTTTTAAAAAAGTTTTTTTATTAAGGAAAATTCTCATGGTTTTTTTGAAAGCCATTTCCAAGAGGAAAAATCCCACGTTTTTATAAATTCGTTTTTCAAAGGAAAAATCTATGGTTTAGGAAAGTGCTTTTCAATGAAAATTCCGTGGGTTTTTGAAACAGAATTTTCAATAGGAAAACCCAATTTTTAGAAAATCAGTTGACAAAAGAGAATCCCTGAACTTTTGAACAATCATTTTCTAGAGATGGAAGAGATGGGCCAGTTGCCTGGCCGTTTCGGCCCAATTTTTAAATTTTGAGGTCACATTTTTGTGCACATAATTAGAGGCCTTTCCAAACTCTGATTTGCTCATTCTTGGTACCGTTGGAAAGCTCGCGCATATATTTTGATTATTTTCTAAAGATACTAGTTTGGTGCAATTTAGTGTTTTGGTTAGAAAGTTATTCAATTGGGCTTGGTTCAAATGGGATAGTTTTAAAGTTGATATTTCGTCATCCTTGTGCAAAACTTCGGTGAACATCCAACAAAGCTATATGTTCTATGGCATAGTGAAACATGCCTAGTGTCCTAAAGTCCCAACTTTTTGAATCACCTATGCATGAACTATGGGAAATTTGTTTGCAAAGTTGTTAATTCGAGCTAGTTTTAGGCCACAATTCTTGAGTTTTGCCTAATTCTTCCCATTTTTACAAACTTCATTCTCAGCCTTGCGAATTTTGATTTGACATAGACGAAGTGTCCTTGTTGTTTGTTTGTTTAGACACCTATACACTTAACCTAATTAATTAACCAACCTGCTACTTAGGTTTATTATTCAAATATAGGTTAAACACAAACAATCATATCACTAAGTACGGAAAAGTAAAGAAGACAAACGATATGATGACCCAGGAAAACCAATGAAACCGCCCAGTTTCAAGGTAAAAAACCTAGGGAGGATTTAACCTAAACTATCCTCAAGGCAATAAATTCATATATAGAATGGACGTTTTACAATTAGATTTTTCCCTAAAACTAAAGTTACCTCTTGTAGTACTTACTCACATGATCACACGTAACTCCGAATCCACAAACTCTTCTATATGAATTTGTCACACAAAATCACCCCCCATTTGTGACTCTAAGATCCCACTCAAAATTTTAGATCATCAGCAGTTGTTAATCTTGTAACAGCAACTTCTACAACACCAGATCTTGAGTTTCTTCAAAGAATAACACCAGTAGAAGATTTTAGAGAGTTTTGGGTACAAAAACCCTAGATTTACAATTAGATTTTTCCCTAAAACTAAAGTTACCTCTTGTAGTACTTACTCACATGATCACACATAACTCCAAATTCACAAACTCTTCTATATGAATTTGTCGCACAGAAACACCCCCCATTTGTGACTGTAAGATCCCACTCAAAATTTTAGATCATCAACAGTTGTTGATCTTGTACTAGCAACTTCTACAGCACCGGATCTTGAGTTTCTTCAAGGAATAACACCAATAGAAGATTTTAGAGAGTTTTGGGTACAAAAACCCTAGATTTACAATTAGAGGCACAAGATGACTCTTCTTTCTCTAAAAATCTCTTTTAAAACGTGTCTTAAGGTTTCCTTTAAATACTAGGAGAATTAGATTTGAAACCCAAATCACAAGATGAGCTTAATTAGCTGTTGAGCTAAAATTAAATTCTGTAGAAACGCATCTCGATTGATCAAACTCTTCAAAATTTGAATTTTCTTTTCTGTAGTTTGAATGGTCTTGTGTTCTGACTTATAACACCTTGAACATTATCTAATAAATCCTATAGACTCTATAATCTATACCTAGAAAAGTTTGTGTTCACAGTTTACCAGTTATTCTAAACTTTTAGAACCTAACAATCTCCCCCTTTGGCAATCAGTAACAAAACTTATATACAAAATGAAATGCTCAAATATAAGAACAACCCAAATACAATAAAATGCCCAAATACATCACAAATTCCAATCTAATACTTCTAATTCAAAAGTTGAAAGAAGAGGTAAAAGGTCTTAATTTGAATGTACCCATCTTTCTAGAAACACTTAAAAGAGCACATCAAACGTATGCGTGGAAATAAAGATAGATAAGTAACGAATAACAAATATGCAATAACAACAAACAATAAATGTGCAAACTAACTCTCCTTCTAAGTTAGATACATAAAAAGAAATAAATAGTAAAAAAAATATAAAAAAAAACTTTTATTTTCTCCTTCTTTCAAAAACAATTTCACCTTTACAACATGATTCCCAAATTTCATCTATATTTCCTCATTTTTGTCACATATTGACGAAGAAAATCCAATCAAAAGGTAGACAGTAAACATATACTACAGAGGTCAAGTGAAAATTGAGAATCAAGGAAATACAAAAAAATTTCAGCTCTATAAAAAATAGAGGCAACTCTTCGTATACAAAATATAGGTTTTACAGTTTACTCCCCCTTTAAAATATGAAAAACAAAACAAGTTTTGAGGAAAAACCGTTTTGGGAAAGATTTAGGAGGTGTAGAAAAATAAAGAAATACAAACCAAACTTAAAAAATAAGTTAAGGATATGCATGGATACAAATATTCTCTCTTTCAAATTTTCAATACATGCAAACTTGACACTATATGACCCATAAACAGGTGCATGCAAACACTTTAGACACAATCAGTTAAGGTTATATGATATAGATCTCAAAGATATAAAAATTCAGAGTTCAATGTGTTTTAGAGAAAATATTTGCACAATTATTTCGGGCTTGATTCTAAAAATTCACAAGTAGCCATGGTCTTCTTTACGTTGATGTCCAATTATTTCGGGCTTGATTCTAAAAATAAATAAAAAAAAGACTCTAGTACGATCACCCCCTCAGCAATTAACATAGGAAAAAAAATCCCATGAATAAGTGTCTAAGTTACAAAAAAATTAAGAATTTCTATTTTAGGGTAATCTTGGATTTATTATTGGCCACATCAATCCAAGTCCCTTTTAAAAATTACTTAGGGGAAAAAAAAACCACAATGAAATTTTCCTTTTCAAAATCAAAATTCTTGTGTTATAGTATAATTTACAATGAGAAATACTTCACTTTAGATTCTTTTTTTTCATAACAATATATTATTAATCTAAGCAGTAAGCAGACGACCACCCTCAATACTATGTCCAATGTGCCACAGAGTATCAAAACAAACACAAATGAACACACGAAATACCCTCAAATATAAATATATAAGTATAAGACAACTGAGCACAACACTAGCTCCAAAACTAAGTCCAAGACACGATACAATTTTAAAACAAACGCAAAGAATACCATCAAATATACATACGTCAAATCTGAACATGATTATTAGATGGATAGGAAAACAACACCATAATTCATATAAGCATGATCCACTCCTTAATGCCCAACTTTCTAATGAAAAGTTGCAAGTCAAAGCTTGTAATCTTCTTCAACTCATAGTAGATAATAGGGTCCTCATCACTTCCAACAGTACCTTGCAAGTAAATAGAGAAAAATTATGGAACATATAGGAAACTACAAATGTTAATGCTACTTCTAATATAACCTAATATAAATCCATAGCACAATATTAATGCAAAGAGAAGTTTGTCACACTCACCTAAGAGCACGCATTAATCCGTAGCACAGTATTAATCCACGTGGCATCAACTTCTTCTTCGCTTAGGTCTTTGGTTGATACGCCCTGTCACCCTTCCCTCTCGTTCTCCTTCAATCAACCTTAAAATCCATTGCGGTTTTCTTGTTTTAAACACAACATATCCCACAACTAATCCAAACACAAATCCACATCCATAGCCAATCAACACGGCCTTCCAACCAAATCCTTCTGCAAACATTGAATCATTGTCTTCCAGGAATATTGTTGCTGGTGGCTCATTAGTACTACATTTAATTGACAATGGAAATCCACACAATTCTAAGTTCCCATCATATGATTCATTACCAAATGTATTGAATTGTTTGCCTTGAGGTATGAGTCCAATAAGGTAGTTTTGTGAAAGGTTTAACATGGCCAAAAATGTTAGAAGTGTCAATTGCATAGGAATTTCACCAGTGAGTTTATTTGAAGAGAGATCCAATGCTTCAAGTGCTAATAAATTTCCCAATGTTGATGGGATATGGCCGCTTAGGCTATTATGGGAAAGGTTGAGCAATCGGAGAAATTTAAGCCTTCCAAGTGCAGCTGGGATCTCTCCTTGGAATTGGTTGCTAGATAAATCTATCGTTGTGAAGATGGTTAGTATTCTCAGTAGTTCTATCTTCAACCCTTTCACTGTTATCTCTATTGAATCTTGATAAGAACCTATAGGCACTACAGGACCTCTTTTATATATGTTTTCATCACTATAATCTCGTGCCAAATATTGTGGTTCTTGTGCATTTTCATTGCTAGTCATCATGGCTTCCAAATTTTCAAAATAAATTCTTGGTAAAAGACCAGTAAATTCATTGTGAGAGAGATTGAGAATTTGTAGTTTAGAGAAAAACACCCCCTTATTTTTATGATTTCTTATTGGACCATGAAATCTATTATTACTCAAGACAAGTAACCGTAACTTCGAAAGGGCTTCCAACCAATAGGGGAATGAATCATTAATCTTGTTATTTCCGAGGTCTAGCACTTTCAAATTTGTACAATTGACAAATGATTTGGACAATTTCCCTTCTAATTGATTTCCATTAAATGAAAGAGTTTCTAGACTATTATGCTTTTCAAATGTATCTGGAATAGTGCCATGGAAGTTATTCATT
Organism: Castanea sativa; assembly: GCF_040712315.1. NCBI lineage: Eukaryota > Viridiplantae > Streptophyta > Magnoliopsida > Fagales > Fagaceae > Castanea > Castanea sativa. Next base: position 5,736,810 of record NC_134018.1, on the reverse strand, counting down.
TGTAAATTCATCACTAAGAGACTATGACTAACGTTTCCCAGACACTGTGGAATCTTACCACTCAAACTGTTATTAGAGATATCCAAAATTTGAAGGTATTTTGCATTGCAAATCGTAGATGGGATCTCCCCAGTCAGTTTATTGTTTGACATAAGAAAGGCGATCATAGTAGAAGGTGGAACAGGAAGGTTTCCTTGCAATAGATTGGCATGAAGATCAAGAAACACTAGATTCTCCGCAACTTCAAACATCCATTCTGGGATTTGGTTTTGGATTCTATTATTAGATAGGTCCAAGTATTCTAAATAATTTGACCATTTAAAAAATTTTGGGAATTCAATTATGTTGCAAGAAGATAAGTCTAACTTCTGAAGAGTGGGGAAGGTATAGTTAGAGTTGGTTTTGACGCCTAACAACCGACTATTGTTTGAAAGGTCAAGGGTTACAAGTTCTTTGAAATTTGTGGACGTATCAAATTCCACAATGCCACTCAAGTCATTTGATGAAAGATCAAGATCTATAAGATTCACAAGATGAGAGATTGATTTTGGAATAGAGCCATAAAGCCTATTATTTTTCACTCTAAGAGAAGTTAGTGAATTGTTAGGCTGGAATTCACACATTTGACTAGTGAGTTGGTTGTAAGACAAGTCAACTTCACCGAGTTTTGTGAGGTTGGTCAAAAATGGAATTTTACCACCAAAACCTCCAAAGTTGTTGTGACTGAAGTCAATAAAAGTGAGATCCTTTAGGTTTGACAGTGATGATGGAATGTGGCTAGTGAAATTGTTATATTGGAGCATAATTGTAGTAACTTTTGTGAGGTTTCCAAAAGACACTGGTATTGATCCTGTGAAATTAAAATTAGTTGGTTATAAAATAAGTAAACTTTGGCAAGTTTTTGTAGGTTAGTAAAAAAGTGAAGAGTTCTACCTTTAAATTTGTTGTAACTAAGGTCAATAACATTGAGATACTTCAGATTTGAAAGTACTGATGGAATTTGGCCGGTAAAGTTGTTATGTTGAAGCATAATATCAGTAACTTTGGTGAGGTTCCCAAATGATACTGGTATTGATCCTGTGAAATTAAAATTAGTTGATTATAAAATAAGTAAGCTTTGGCAAGTTTGGTGAGGTTGGTGAAAAAATCAAGAGTTTCTTCCTCCAAATTTGTTGTAACTGAGGTCAATAAGATTGAGATCCTTTAGATGTGAAAGTGATGAAGGAATATGGCCGGTGAAGTTGTTATTGTTTAGGAAAAGTTCAGTAACTTTGGTGACGTTCCCAAGAGACACTGGTATTGAACCTGTCAAATTAAAATGAACCAATTATAAAATAAGTAAACTTTGGTGAGTTTTATGATGTCGGTGAAAAAATCGAGAGTTCTACCTTCAAATTTGTTGTGGCCGAGGTCAATAAAATTGAGATCCTTTAGATTTGAAAGTGATGATGGAATCTGGCCAGTGAAGTTGTTATCGTTTAGGAAAAGTTTAGTAACTTTGGTGAGGTTCCCAAACAACGCAGGTATTGGTCCTACAAAATTGCAATTTGTGAGATTCAAAAGATTTTCCAAGGATTATGTTTATTCCTAGTTGAAATTGAGGATGTGATCTTAACACTGAATTGTTCCCTGTTAGAATTAAGGAAGAGAGTGTATTAAAGTTTGAAAGTGACGATGCATGGGATCTTACCATTGAGATTGTTCACACTTAGGTCCAAGTAACCGTTTGGATTGAGGGAGAAGGAGGGGGAGTAGAGTAGAGTAGAGTAGATTTGGCCCAAAATTAGCCTATTTTTAGCCAACTCTACTCTACTCCCCTCCACTCCCCCTCCTTCCCCCCTCCATCCAAACGGGCCCTAAGAGAGTGCCTTGAGGCTTGAAAATGATGATGGTATCTCACCACTCAAACGGTTATCTGATAAGTCCAAATAAATAATTGTGTAAGGTTGCCAAACGATACAGGTAATGGCTTGCTAAAATAACAATTATACAATCCTGAATGATTTATTTAGTGCTTCAAAACAAATGATTTATTTGGAATTAGGTATTTAAAGAAACTTATTTAAATTTTAATTTTTAACTAGCCTATAACAACATGCGTAGGCATGAATGAATTTAGAAATGATCAATAATTAGATACAAATTTATATTCCTACCTAAGTTGAATGCTACTAATAGCCATTTTTATATTTTTGTCAACTCTTTAAGAAAATAAAATCCCCTAAGGATTATTTGGTAGAGTACGCAGATTATTTATTATTTTATTTTCGAAAATAATAAAATATATTTTGTCACTTTTTAACTTTATTTTTGTTATTGTGATACAATAAATTTATTTCATGAATACATTTTTCAAATAAGATATGAACAACTAATTTTTTAGAGCATGGTAAAATTTTTTATTGAAATTTTTATTTGAACTAATAATAATTTTTTATATGGAAATCTTGATTAGTTTTAAGTAGATTGCAAGTAGTTTCAATTTTCAATTAGGTATTAAAATAGTTTTTACTATCTTAGAAAGAAGTATTACATATTCAAATTGTTAGATAGAAGTGTAATAAATTTTAATTTTCCATACATATTTTTTAAGTTAAGATTCATGCATGTATTTGTAAAGAGACTAGACATGAAATAAGATATATAATGACTTGGCACAAAATTAAACTCATTTAAAACCTACAGACATATGCCATCAAATTAGAAGACAATTGTAGAAACTTGGAATGCAATTAGAATCAAATTTGGATTCTTGATTGAACTTTCTCTCAACTTTTATTTTTTAATATAATATATATGACATATGTTTGAAATGATATAAGGTGTAAAATGTCATTTTAACTCTTGTTCAAGAAAAATCTTTAAAACTCAAACACCCACAAGAATTGTTTAAATTTATATTAAAATGTCATCAACATGCATCACTGAATTTTTTATTTTTTGGAGAATACAGGCTGGAAATCTATATATATATATATCTAAAAGCTGAAACATAGAGTTTAATATTGCTTCACTCCTGTTAAGCCATATCAGGGCCACATTGTCAACCTATTTTCAATATTTTCCCTCATTTTTAATTATTTTTCTCCTTAATAATTTGCCACTTTACAATTACATCTTCTCTAACATTTACTTACTTTTGCCTTTTTATCTCTCCACTATTTTATACCTTAACCTTAAAATTTCTCCATCCCTTCATCTTCCTATTATTTTGACTCTTCTTCTCCCCATTTTTTTTACTATAAAAATTTGATATTTTCTCAACCATTCAATCCATATTTTTCTCACACAAAAACGCTCTCTTTTTTAATTATTTTTCTCCTTATTAATTTGTCACTTTAAAATTACACATTCTCCAATATTTACTTACTTTTACATTTTTATCTCCTCACTACTCTATATTTTAACCTTACAACTTTTTTATCCATTCATCTTCCTTTTAATTTGACTCTTCTTCTCCCCATTTTTTTTTACTATAAATTTTTTTTATTTTCTCTTCCAATCAATTCATATTTTGCTCACATAGAAAGGTGAACTCTCTCTCTCTCTCTCTCTCTCTCTCTCTCTCTCTCTCTCTCTCTCTCTCTATATATATATATATATATTATTTCTTTTGGTGGATGTTTAATTCTTTAGATTGATGAATTTTTATGTTTAACTCTACTTTAGGTTGATTAGAGTTGGTTCTATTTTAATTTTTTTTCTTTGTTTGTTACATGCTATCCTATGAAATTACAGAATGATTTAATGTTATTCTATTACATAGCATGACTTAGATAGTTTGGTGTTTACAACTATACATTTTCTTTTGAATATTCTTCTACTCATCTTCTTTTATATAATTTTGTTATCATGACTTGTTATAGTTTGGTGGTGCGTTTTTTGAGTTATTTATCACATGTACTCTCTATCCCTCTTATAGTTTTAGTCTGAGTTAATATTTAGATATTTTAGAAGTGAGATGATTATGTATATGAATGTCTCTATAAATTATTTGAGTAATATCAATCATAAATTTATGATGAGGGTTGGTTATCATGATAATGTTCTTAAGAGAATGAGAAATTCAAATAATTAATTTTGGCAATTAAAAATTTTAGTTAGGGAAAAAAAAAACCATAACACACTAATCACCATACAAAACTTTGAATAATATAGATCACTTGAAAAAAGAATGTATTTCTATTTTTTTATATATATAAAAAAAGGAATAATATCAATCAAATGAACCTAAGTTTTTCAAAAAAATAAATAAATAACTCAAAATAATATAATGATATATATGTAAAGATGGAGAGATAAAAAATAATTTTAGAAATAATATCTCACGCATCATGTGAGTTTGCGACTAGTAATAACTAATAGCCAAAACGTTTTATTTTTTGTTGACCATTTCTCATTGCACCACATAGCTACATAAATTAATGCCACATATACATTTAAAAACACCAAAAAAATTGTGACTTTTCATTTTTCAATTGGCACATTTTTGGTTAATACTTAATAGGCACATATTCATTCAATAGGTACCTTTTCGGCCAATATGAATCTTTTGTTTTTTTGTTAACTACTCTTTAGCTTTACTTTTTTTTTAAACCCCCACATTTTTACACATCAACATTATTTATATAAAAAAAAATTCTAATTTTATATATCTAAAACCCAACACAAAATCTGATTTTATATTTGCAAAACCCCGATACATAAACGCAGACCCCTTCTCCTTCCTCTAAAAAAAATACCCAAGGTTAAAGGCCAAATCAACTCCCCAAATCCCCGGTCTCCATCTTTGACAAACAAAATGCAGACCCTTTCTCCATCCTCCACCGTTTCCCTTTTCCTTCCTCCAAAACAAAGAACCACGGCCAAACCCATAGACCCCTTCCCCTTCCTCCAAAACAAAAAACAAAAACCCAACTATTAGCAAACTAAAAACCAGCGTAAGAAACCTCCTTCTCTCCCACTCCAAACTCTATCCCAATGATCCAAAAAACCCAATTGCTGCTTTGAGGTACACTCATTTCATCTTCTTAATTGTTTCCCCCTCAGCCTCAGGCCTCAAATCTCTCTCTCAATTGAAGTTTTCTGCTTTCAACTTTTCCGGCCCCAACTCCACCAAACCCGTTTTCCATTTTTCAACTTTGAAAGCATTTGATAGAAGAAGAAGAGAAGAAAGGCAGTGGATCTTATTGTGGGCAAAAGAAAATAAAAATAAAGAGAAAATGAAAGAGATGACAAAGAGCTACAGAGGGCACTATGAGAGATAGAACAAAAAAAAAATTGATGGACAATGTCAATGAAGAGAAGGGAATGACAATAATTAAGAAAGGAAAACAAAAAAAAGACCAGTACTATAACTATAAGAGAAGGAAAACAAATTAAGGATTTGACAGTGAAGAAAAGAAAAATGAGAAAAAAGTTCGGGTATGTTTGAATATCATTTATTGCTAAAAAAAGAAAATTGAAAACACTATAGTAAAATAATTTTTAAATGTGAAAATAGTGTCGTGGGATCCAGTTTTGATGAAAAATTTGCTGGAAAAAGAAGTTTGTGAATCCCATAAACAGTGCATAGAACCGACTATAAAAACTTGCCACTCGAAAATGTGTAAAACGCGCTATCCAAACGCACAAGAGGAAAGAAATGAAAAAAGAGTTACAATGGGAGGAGACAGTCACGTGGGGAGGGGTAGATTTTTGCAAAAGTGAAAAAAAGGAAGCTTCCTAGGAGATGCGTGATATATAAACACCCTTCTATATTTACTAAATTACAAAAATACCAATTTGGGTTTTTTTTTGCCTTTAAATTTTCCAATTTACATCACTTCTCAGATTTCCTTCAACAACAACAACAACAACAACAATAATAATAATAATAATATTATTATTATAGAACTAATTTATATATATTAGCAATAACTCAAAATAAGTCGGCACTAAAATATTCTATAGAAAATGTTAAGGACACAGCTTTTTTTTTAATATATATATATATAATAAAAATTTTACTCTAATCTAATCTAAGTATATATGTGTGTGAAGCTCCTTCTTGGAGACTTGAACCCCGACCCTTACCCCCCACATTCCACAAGCAATTATATTAGTGAGTGACTACCACACTAAAGGTGCGCAGTAGTAAGGACACAACTTTTGTGTTGTGGTGTTGTGGGATTTTTAGTATCCTTAGCATTGCTCATATTCTATTCTAATAGACAAACCAAAATGGACATCAATACGGCATTCATAACATTAAAATGAAACTTCTTAAAAGGTATATGTTATATAAATGACTTACTTATTTTAAAAAAAAAAAATACTAAATGTGTTACATTTAGTATTAATATTATTATTATTTCATCTTTCACATGTATTTTCCGTTGGTTTCTAAATATCTGCCATTAGCCTTATAAAAATAATTGGTATGAATTTGTTTCTAAAACAAAAATTGCTATGGAACAGACAATAAAGAACAAAGATTAATGCTAAGGCAAATATAAATTTTTACTAGATTTTGCTAATAAATCATTACTCACAAAAAATTAAAAATAATAATTCAAAGGTTTATGTATTATGTTTTCTTTTTAAGCCTACTTTTATATATATATATATATATATATATATATATATATATATTTATTTATTTATTTATTTATTGTCCCACGATTATAAATTATAAAGAAAATATACTATAAAAAATTGCAATTATCTACGAATATATGTTTTAATTTGTAAGTAACTTTATTATGTCATTTTTTTTTAGTTATACAATGGTATTATGATTTGTTTCTAAAAAAAAATGTTATATGACTATAACTTATTTTAGAACGAATGCAATGTTATTGGATAGTTATATCAATAATTTTCAAATGGCATCTTACATTGTATTATTAATGTCATCTCCCATTTACAAGCATTTCATACATTTATGCTAAATATTCTTTTTTTTTTTTTAGCTATTATTATGCTAACTATTTCAACTTAAATATAATAATATTTTCTTCTAGACTCATTTTATAATTTTTCTCGTGCATTGCATGGGTTTAGACTCATTATTAAAACCAAAACAAATTAAACTTAATGGACATCAAGTAGGCTAAAGGAGCAACGTCACCAGGGAGCCCCTCTAACCAGACCTGTAACTCCTTAATATTTTTCAATGAAAAGTTTATTATGAATTTTTTTATTTAAAAAAAAAAAGTTTTTCTCAAACCAACCAAAGAATTTTAGATTTTTAACAACGTGTTAGAATTCAAAAAATAAAAAGGTGTGAATTCGTACTTACATCGTAAATTGAGTTCGCGTAAGTTTTGTAAGCTGAAAATGTCAAGATCTGGCAGACTTCCACGCAAATCACAAAGTTCGAGTGAAAGGGATACCAAAGAAGAAGACAAATTCATGAAAGAAGTAAGAGAAACAGAGGACATGTTAACCCCATCAAGATGAAGTTCCCTTAGCTTGGTCAGATTTTGAACAAGCCTCTTCTCAACAGATGTATCGAGACTAAGATCATCGACGAGTATGGAAGAGAGATCTAGTGAGGACAATTGGGAGAGGTGGGATAATTCAAGTGGGACTTCGCCACCAAAGCAGGACCGGGAAAGGTTAAGATATCTCAACTTAGCAAAACGACCAAACCCAGATGAAATTGGCCAAAAATTAAAGCCGTTGAAAGCGAGGTTGAGGCGATGCAAGTGAGGGAGAAGAAAGAGGCTAGCGTTGGAAGGAATGGTGCCATTAAGCCAGCTAAAACTGAGGTCAAGGCCAATCACGTCCCCCCTCACACTGTCACAGGTAACCCCATCCCATGAGCAACAATCAGTGCCCTCCTTCCAAGACTCCATCTTTGGATAAGAATGATGACCAAATAAATCACAAATTTCAGAAGAATATTCCGAAAGAGAAAACAATTGCTTAAATTGGAGCAACGCAGAACTCTGGTCTTGGGAGCACAGTAGTGGAGAAGAAGAGTTGAAAGAAGATGATGATGATGATGAAGTAAGTTGAGAATAGAAAAGCAACAAGAGGTAAAAGAGTTGAAAGAGCCATATGAACCACCTCATTATTCCTGATAAGTTCATAAGCAGAAATGTGATATGTGGAGAGCTGGGATGCTAGTATCTATTTTATAGGAAAAAAATGGGACAATTTTGCACGCTTATTTATTTTTATGCAAAATAGGGGAAGGGAAACGTAAACTCAATGCTTAATGAATTGGGACTACTTGATTTAGGCAAGACTTAAGAGCGTCAAAAACTTTTTGTGCAACTTTCCTTCTCAAAAAAGAGGAAGTCAAGTCTCTGAATTCACATGACCGATTTTCTTTATTTGGGGACCCTTAATTCTTTTAATATAGGAATAGTAAAGAGTAAAATGCAAGTTATTCATGTCAAGTCTTGCTAACTACATTCTCCTTTTCCAATTTTATAAAGAAAAGAAATCTAACAACTTGTCCAAAAGCAAGTTATTATAGATTCAAGTCTTGGTAATCACATCATGGCCCTGTTTCACATTTTCATTGGAAAACTTACATGTTTGGCTCTTTGTACTCAAGTCCCTAATAGTTTAGGAGTCACGACACTTAGGACATACCAAAATGGGGCCCCAAAAATAAAATTGTGAAAAGGGGCCTTGTGATTAAAGAGAGAGAGTCTAAGACTTCACACTGCAACTTCCTCTAATTTATTTTATTTATTTATTTTTGAATAGTGTAACTTATTTTAGGAAAAGTTGACTGTCTTTTCATTGGAAAACTTACATGTTCGGCTTTTTGTACTCAAGTCCCTAATAATTTAGGAGTCACGAGACTCAGGACATACCAAAATGGGGCCCCAAAAATAAAATTGTGAAAAGGAGCCTTGTGACTAAAGAAAGAGAGTCTAAGACTTCACGCTGCAACTTGCTCTAATTTATTTTAATTATTTATTTTTGAATAGTGTAACTTATTTTAGGAAAAGTTGACTGTCTTTTCATTGGAAAACTTACATGTTTGGTTCTTTGTACTCAAGTCCCTAATAGTTTAGGAGTCACGAGACTCACTACATACCAAAATGGGGCCCCAAAAATAAAATTGTGAAAAGGGGCCTTGTGATTAAAGAGAGAGAGTCTAAGACTTCACACTACAACTTGCTCTAATTTATTTTATTTATTTATTTTTGAATAGTGTAACTTATTTTAGGAAAAGTTGACTATGTCTTTTCGGAAAACTTACATGTTTGGATAAAAATTATTGCGTTCGTTTAAGTCAAGGCACGTTTCAACTTTTTTTTTTTTCCCTCTGCACGCGTTTCAGCTTAGGAGACAAAGTTATTGTTCACATTGTTCACGTACTGTTCATGTACTGTTCATGCACTTTTCAGCCACTTTTTCATTAAAAATGGGTTCCACGGCATTATTCACATATTTAAAAATTATTTTGCTACAGTATTTTCAGTTTTCAGTTGTATCTAAACAATGTGTGAACAGTAACTTCGTCCCCTAAAGCTGAAACGCGTGCAGCAGAAAGAAAAAAAAAAACGCGTAAATCCAAACGAATTCACATTGATAGAGGACTGTATCTATTTGTGATGTAGTTTCTCTTTTTTGCAAAATATCTGTGTTTTTTTTTGGCAAAATGGGGTACAAAAATTGTGATGTGGGGCCTTGTGAATATGAAGACAACACACTGTAACTTGCTTTAGGACAAGCTAGGGCGGAAACTCTTTAACATAAAATATTAAAGAAATTAGGTAGTTTGTGTGAAAGAAACAGCTCCTTTGGAAAAAATGCATGAGAAAGAGGGTGGTTGTTAAAGACTAAAACAGGGAAACAGTAGTCCCATCATTGTGAGAATGGACCATGCAATTTTTCAAGTCTCGATTCAACGAACTTGCAATTTAAGTCACTTTACTTCTTTAGTTTTTTTTTTTTTTTTTTTTTTGGCTAAATAAAAAAAGATCCTCAGGCTGAACTTATCAACCCTATATCACGTGACGGTAAAGATAATATTACGTCTACTATCAAGGTCTTGATAGAGCTATTATTGTGGCCAGACACAACACATTTATTGAAGCGTCATTGCATCTCTACCTAATGGTGTAACTTGCATGTTGCATCTCTACCTAATATTTTTGGGAAGAAAATTGCACAAAAAGTTTTTGGCAATTGATAACTAGTAACGCGTGTCTAAAACTCTAAACTAAGTAGTCCACTTCAAATTCAGTCATGAAATTCACGTGGATATTATTAAAAAAAAAAAAAAATTAAAGAATCTTGTTAATGTTTGTTAAAACTGCAAAAATCTATTGGATGCATAATGCAGTGAATTAAAGGAGGCATGTTTTTCCATTTCATTAAAATTTATATGTTTTCTTTTTTGAGAATCTGGTAAGTAAATATTTTTATGTTTTCATTAACTAATTAAGAAAAAGCTAAATACCCACCACTAAGTATATGTTGTGTATCTCTGACTTGCAATGAGAAACAAGATTATTTCAATCCATGCATTGTTTTAGAAGGTAAAAGGGGTTAAAATGATAGTTAAGTAGTAATGATTAAATGACATTTTTTGAAGTGTTTTATGTCTGTGATTTGAATCCTACTTACCTATCTTAAAAAAATGAATTGAAAAAGAAAGAACTAATGTAATTTATGTGAATTAGAGAAATTACTCTAATATATATCAACTCAATATATGAGATAGACACAAGACAACGGCCAAACATCAAGAAATATTCACAAGTGTGCAAGGCTCCACTAAAGTTTAATAATCATTCTCTAAAAAAAAAAACTCAATAACAAATTAAAATTCCCTTGACTATTCTCAAAAAAACAAAAATTAAAAGTTTAGCATTGGCTAATCTTTAATATCAACAACTGTTGTGAAAATAGACTCACTAACACAAGATTAAAGAAGAGAGAAGAAAAATAGACAAAAATTATTTACATGGTTCGGCAATATGCCTATATCCATAAACGACAACAAAGAAAGTTCTTCTATAAAATAAGAAGATTACAAAAGTAGAACAATAGCAACACCTATTGTATTTGCACTAGTCTTGCAACACTACACTTTCTCACACAGTACAATTCCTCAAGCACTAACATAGTGTGTGTGTATATATATATATATACTAACAAAGTCGGCTAATGTATCCTTATACAACCAGGACTTGATTTCTTTGTGTGGTGATGTATAACTCCAAAACGAAATTGGACATGATTTCCTACTTTCACTAGAGCAAACTCTCCAAAAAAACATTTATTAATGCAAATTGTAATACTCTTCTTACAGAGAAATGCCCCTATTTTGAAACTCGATTTTCTAGCGAACTGAAAAATAAAAATAAAAAATTCTGGAATTTGAGTTCATGGGACTTGAGTTCCTTGAAAAAGTTTAAGTGGAACTCAAGTACTTTACATGGAACTCGAGTTCCAAAAAAAAAAAAATTCTAAGTCCACATTCGCTATTACTCGATGTTCCAAAAATCGACTTATACATTTGAAACTCAATTTTTAGAATATCAAGTTTCAAAACAGGGACATTTCCTTAATTAGTTTCAGACATAGGGCATTTTGTTGGAAAGTTTGTAAGAAAGTGATAAAATCCCATTTTGGCCCTCTTCTTACACTATGAAGATTTGGTTAAGAGTGGATTCTCATTAACTTGGAAAATAACGTTTACACAGATGTTTATATACAAGCAAAGAGAGGGAAAAACTAACAGACAAGCGTAACTAACTTCTAACTAACTAAATACACCGTACAACTAATCACACACATGCTGCTCACGAGTTCACTACCCAAAGTTAAACTACATGTAGCTTTTATCAAAACTGCTTAAGCTACGTGTGGTCTAGCTTTCATTTCTGATCTAGCTTCTTCTTTTTGTTTCTTTGATTTCTGATATACACAAACCACCTCAACGATAAACCTACTACTCCTCAAAATCTAAAATAGAGAAATAAGGGATGAGCTCCCCAACTATTGATGTAAAAAATCCACTATGAATTTTATTTTAAGAGAAATTGACTGTTACTTATTGGTTCACATTTTTAACCAGTAATAAATAAAATGTAACAAAAAAAGAAAATTGCAAATAAAATATCACAACAAAAAATACATCATTATAGCCTTAGGCCTAAAAAAACCCCGACTCTGACTCTAGATCATGAGAAATTTTAGTAATACTTTTCAAAGATATCAAAGTAATTAGTAGAAAATGTTTTCTCAAAAATATTTATGACTACTAAATTATATATTCACTAAATCTTTCATCCCATTTTAGAGCATTCCCAAAGAACTGAACAAAAATTCAAGCAAAACGTTTTCTACAAAATTGCCGAAGGAGCCAGGGGAATTTAATTTATTTTTTACAATCAATTTCAATTTGCAATTTTAAATGTCAAATATTAGTTTATAATGGTTGGATCAATGATCACTCTTCACTTATATACAATCACACTTTACGTTTTATTCCAATCAATATTTTGGTGATTACTTTTTTAAATTTCTAGATTAGGTACACACAGGGAATAGTCTAAGTACCAATGTGGTCGATACCATACTGGTACCGGCCATTATGTACCGTACTGGTACACATACCGGTATCGAAACACCAACATTTCATACCAGTTTAAATACCGGCCATACCAGCCGATTTTGGGCAATACCAACCGGTACTGGGCGTATCGGCCAGTACATAAAAAAAGTTTTTTTTTTTTTTTTTTAGTTTTGTAATTTTTGAATTTTTGTTAGGACAGAATGGTAACTTACTTACATTAACTTATTAGTATTTTTTTTTGAAGGGGTATTATTTGTTTTCTTAGTATGCAATGAACAATTAAGCTTTCCATTTTTTATATTATGTTTTTTTTTTCTTTTAATTGATGCTAAAATCTAAAATTATAAATAATTTTTTCTGAATTGAGGTAATGTTTTATGGTAAACTTTTATATTTATTATTGTAGGTGCACAATTTGTACCCGGACCCAAACGAGTGATAGGCTAAGCCCAAAGAGCCTTATACAATGAAATCTGTAGAGTATGGGTTTGAAACCTAGGTTAAGGATATTGGGGAATTGATAAACAGGCTAAAAGGCCGCAATCTACGCAAATAATAGATGAATATGACAAAAACTCTCCTCGGACGTAAGCCGAGGACCACTTGTATGGCCTTTCTTTCTCTAAGCAAAAGATTACAATTTTTTGTTTCCAAAAGAGGTCCCCCCTCTTCTTTCCTCTCTCGTCTTCTTATATCCTTCTTCTTCTTCCCTGTTTCATCCACGTGTTACACAGATTTTTTCTCATAGATACTTGTCTCATCCACCACCTTCTTAAAGTCTTCAAATAATAGCTGGAAGGCTGAATATTACTGTTCAAAGGTCATTTCTTCATTAATGCGGCCAGGGAGGTAGATGCAGGGCCTTTAATACGGTGGTAGCAGCTTTTTCCTCATATATTTCTCACATGTTCTTACTTCTAACGGGTACTTGGATCACGCCTTTACCCAACAAATCTTCTAGAATTCTGTCTCTCAACCCTTTAGCACGTCCCATGGCCTTTACTGGGCCCGTCCAAGGAGATACTCCTCCTCGGACAACTCCTCGGCCCCTTGTAGCGCGGACTGACTTGTGGGCTTCGAAAACTCTGATTGAACAGACTTATACCAACTAACCAGGCCCAAGGCCCAAACATGCATTTAAGCATTTTTACCCCCCAAAATAGCCCCTCAAAACTTCATTTTTCCCCCCATCCAAGGAGAGAAATGGAGTTTTGAACCAACAGCGCACCATCCACACACTTTGCAAACCGCCACACGTGTAGGGGTCCTTTCGTTCCTTCAAAACCGCCTCTAATGCTTCTAAACCCGGCACACTCGCATTAATGACTGCAAGTTACGTCTTGTTCCCCACATTCAACGGTGAGATACACATCCAACGGTCCAAGTTCGTTCTAAAAAATTGGGCGGGATAATTCTGATTCGAAGCCGCCTCCCACACGCCAAAATGCCTAGGAAACCGTATCTCGATCCATTCTTTCAGAAATCAATCAAATCTAAGAGTTAATCACTATCTTTCCTCTCAAGAAGCTAGTGAAGAATTGCCTAATTATTTCCCGTAAGTTCTCAACTTCCTTTACTCATTTCTCCTCGGCTTCTGTCCTCGACCACCAACTAAACCCCTCCCCTTCTCTAAATTTTCATTCTTACTCCCACCAAATGGGTAGATTTAAGTGTTTAGTAGATACCGACGCCGGTATGGAGGGTTTTCGGGCCAAATATCAAATTCCCCAAGACGGAGGCTTAAGATATTGCCCAATAGAAGTCATAGGTAACACTAGAAGAGAGGGAGAAGTTATCATCCCCATCATCGCCTTCCTAGAAGGTGGGATGACCCTTCCCATGAAAAACATAACCAGCGAATACCTACGCAACCATAGGTTATTCCCAGATCAATGCACACCAAATGCATTTAGAGTCTTAGGTTGTGTCGACACTTTAAATGAACAAATGGGTCTGAACCTCACATGGCACGACGTCATTTACATGTTCGAGTGCCATAAACTTAAAAGCATAGGATACTATCTTAAATCCAAATCTAGTATTGTTAGGCTCATATCCTGTCTTCCTAAATGCAACAAAGGCATGAAAGACGACTATCTCATCGCCTCGGGAAACTAGTCTGACGGCCCTCACTGCCCAGTCGAATATGGAGACCCAGGTGTGACTCCATAGGAGTTAGATTCCCTAACCTGTGACTTAGTCCCATTAACTTTACCTTTTTTGGTTACATTGCATATTACTACACCTTTCTTTGATATTTATTGCTGATTTAACCATGCTCGTCTCCATGGATGTTTTCCACAGATAAACAACACGTACGACTGCGTCTAAGTCTTTGCAGCATCGTAGACCTCAATCGCGTTCTTCGATCCGAAGTCTTTGTTATCTAGGACCTACAAGTGAGAGCATCCCACCTGATATTAGGATACGATCCTTTATCAGACGACTTCCAAGAGATTGACAACGGGATCACCGCAGGAGACAAACGACGCAGAAGGATAGATATTTCACGACGAGGCTTCCTTTCTGACCACGACCTCCCAGACGACCCCTCCATCATCCTATACTCTCGCCCCATCGCAGCAATTCCTCTCTCAGCACATTCCCAAACAACAGCCGTCCGAGAAGAGTCTGTGTCCTCGCAACAATCGTTTGACGAGGAGATTGACCAGTTTCGCCTTGAGGAAGCTAAGAGACCTCGAGAAGATCAACTCGTCATCCTCTCAGACGAAGAGCACGTGCCTGCAGAAACCTCTGGCATAAAAGGTTTAATAATAGCACAACCCGACTCTAGCTCCGAAGAAGACGACATGTCCACTCTTAGGAAGCTGATGTCGAAGAGGGGCACGAAAGCCTCTAAAAAGGACGCGGGTGAGTCACAGATCCCTCCCCTTCTGCCACCGCCCCCTCCTCCCTCCGATCCTAAGATTCCTATTTCAGAGCCTAAGAAGAAGAGGAAAAACGAAGCCAAGGAGGCAGAAATGGAGAGGCAGAAGAAACTAAAGCAGCAACAACAACAAAAACCGAAAGCAAGCAAAGGTAAGGGACGTGCCTCTTCGGTAGAGAGTGGGGAGAACCGTGACCTGGCCGAGGTACGCCGTACACAGGCCAATTGGACTCCCGAACTAAAGCTAGATGGGGCCCCTATCTCCTACCAATCCAGCATTAGGGCGTTCCAGCAAGGACACACTCATCACCTGGCTGAGGCTTTGGAACGACCCCTTCTCCTACCAAAGGACATGGATGCCCTAGATAAGATGACCCAACCACATCTTTTTCTCTCTCTCAAAAGGGACTTAGCTTTGGTGAGTGTCTCGTGTTTACCCCCAACTTATTGCTTTCACTACACTTTAACAAAAAAATCATTCACATGTACTTTGAATTATGCTTTAACAATAATGCATCTATTTTAACACTTTAACGTAGGTCATTCAAGAAGTCTTTGCTGCAGAAAAGTGGGTGGAAGACTCTCAGAAGGAAGCTGCAGCTGAACTTGAGGTCAGACAGGAGATCGAGAAGTCCTTAGGCCAAGCCCTTGCGGAAAACGAGAACCTGACCAAGCAGCTGATAGAGGAGAAGAGGGAGAGAGATGGTGCCGAGGCCAGCCTAAAAACGATGAGAACTCAGGTGGAGGGGCAACGCAAACTTCTGTGTCAGAAGGACGAGGACTTGTCTAAAGCCCAACAAGAAAACTCCAACCTAAAGAAGGAGCTTGCTCGAATGAGGGAAGGGGCTCGTACCCTCAAGGAAAGCATGGAGGCTGCGAAGAAGGCTGCTTACAAAGAAAGGGTTGAGGCGACAGAAAATCAGTTGACAGAGGAGTTTGCCGAGCTATGCCAGGAGTACTGCCAACAAGTGTGGGCGGAAGCTCTAAATGTGGCAGGGATTCCCACAACTTCCGAGTTGAGGAAGCCTGAGAACATTTGGCTTCCTCAGGACATCCAAGTGCTCGAAGAGCTTCCTCCTGTCCACCTACCCCCGAGACAGCGCCTTTAACGCATCCATCCATGATTCCACTGCCCATTCCAACTCCTAAAGAACCTGCTGGTTCTGACAAAGAGAATGAACAAGGCGACGAAGCCGAGAAGCCTCCAAGCAAGAATGCCGAGCCCAATGCTCCTCCACCAGAGGCTAAAAACAAAGGGAAACAAGTCCAGACCTCATTCGAAGTAGAGCTAAAACAAACAGAGGAGGACAGCAAAGCAAAAGAGGCTGCGAGCATATCCAAGCAGGATCCCCCCACCAAGGTGTAGGACCTAGGCTAGTTAGGACTCCTTCCCCTTTTCTTATGTAATAATTTTCGTATTAGGGTTTTCATTTCCAGTGTATATTTTGACAAAAATTAATGAGAAATTTGAAAGGTTTGATCTTCAAATGACTTCCAACCTTCAATACAAAAATACTAATTCGCTTCTCTTTAGCACAAAATTACATGAATGGAACAATTAACTCCACCTTCTAATACATAGTAAGGTCTTTACAACATTTCGATTAGCAGTAACTTCAAATAACAATACATACACTTAGCGTATATATGTAAATTATGCCTCAAAACCATAATACATGTAATACAACAATACACAATCTAAAACTGAACTTAGCATTTAGTTTGGAGCATAAAGCAATCCATCAAACTTACTGTGGCTCATCAACACATCAACACTCATGAGGCACGGTTTCTGCTAATTTTCTCGAAGTAGAGGGTATGAGGACCCGACGTAACTAAGGTCTGTTTAACAGTCAACAGGATATCAATTTCCATGAGGTATGTGGTCCGAGGACCATGCATGACCAAGTTTCTGTTTAATATTTAGAAATAGTGAATTGAAATGTTAATTTGCCCAAAGTAGAAGGTCCGAGGACCCATCATAACTAAGGTTCTGTTTAACAATCAACAAGATACCAATTTCCATGAGGTATGTGGTCCAAGGACCATACATGACCAAGTTTCTGTTTGATATTTAGAAATAATGAATTGAAATGTTAATTTTCTCAAAGTAAAAGGTCGACGACTCGACTTAACTAAGGTTCTGTTTAACAATCAATAAGATACCAATTTTCATGAGGTATGTGGTCCGAGGACCATGCATGACCAAGTTTCTGTTTGATATTTAGAAATAGTGAATTAAAATGTTAATTTTCCCAAAGTAGAAGGTCCGAGGACCCGACATAAATAAAGTTCTGTTTAACAATCAATAAAATACCAATTTCCACGAGGTATGTGGTCCGAGGACTATGCATGACTAAGTTTCTGTTTGATATTTAGAAATAGTGAATCAAACTGCATAATGATAATTTGAACAACGAATGACAAAAGTGCTTTTTATTAATAATAATACCTTCGTAAGTTATTTACATTCCAAGGGCGTTGTACAATTTTTTCATCTAGATCAGCTAAGCGATAAGACCCTATGCCCGCTACAGAGATGATCCGGTATGGTCCTTCCCAATTTGGTGCTAGATTTCCCCACGCTGGATTTTTGGAAATACCCATGACTTTCCTCAACACCAAATCTCCAGGCGCTAGTGACCTTAGCTTCACATGAGCATCATATCCTCATTTGAGCTTCTGCTGATAATAAGTCATTTGGACCATGGCGGCCTCTCGCCGTTCCTCAACCAGATCCAGGCCTTTTTCCAGAAGGCCATCGTTATTTCCTGGGCTAAAAGAACTCGTCCTTAATGTGGGAAACCCAGATTCCAAAGGTATCACCGCCTCGGCCCCGTAAGTCATGGAGAAGGGTATTTCTCCAGTGGATCTTCGTGGCGTAGTCCGATATGTCCACAAAACGTGTGATAATTCCTCTACCCATCTACCCTTTGCGTCATCCAGCCTCTTCTTAAGTCCATTGACTATAACTTTGTTAACGGCCTCGGCCTGCCCATTTCCCTGAGGATAAGCTGGAGTGGAGTATTTATTTGTGATGCCCAAGTCATTACAGTATTTCCTGAAAGATTTACTATCAAATTGCACGCCATTTTCTGAAATAAGTGTGTGAGGTACCCCAAATTTAGTGATAATGTTCTTCTAGATAAATTTCTTGGAGTCCACATCCCTAATATTTGATAAAGGCTCAGCTTTGACCCACTTGGTGAAGTAATCAGTTCCCACGAGTAGCCACCTTTTGTTTCCCACAGTCCTCAAAAAAGGCCCAACTATATCTAGTCCCCATTGAGCGAATGGCCAAGGACTAGACAAAGGATTAAGGACACCACCAGGCTGATGAATATTGGGAGCAAACCTTTGGCATTGGTCACATTTTCTTTCGTAGTCCTGAGCTTCTCTCTGCATATTGGGCCACCAATATCCCTGAGTCAGAGCTCTATGGGCTAAGGATCTCCCCCCAGTATGGCTTCCACAAATTCCCTCGTGCAATTCATCCAAAAGTATCTCCGTCGCTTCAGAATGTACACATAGCAGGTATGGTCTGAAAAATGAGCGTTTATACAACTTCTGATCCTCGGACAATCAGAATCGAGGCGCCTTTCGACGAATTTTATCTGCTTCAGACTTCTCCTCGGGCAGAACATCGCTTTTTAGAAAAGAAACCACAGGGTCCATCCAGCTAGGTCCAGGCCTTATCAGATGGATATGGGCGGCACTTGTGGTGGTTAAAGTCGGTTTCAACAAGTCTTCAACGAGGATAATCCTAGGCAAACACTGAGCCGAGGACGTCACCAAAGTGGCCAACGAGTCCGCATGCGTGTTTCCACTTCTAGAAACATGCGAAAGGATGAAAGAATCAAATTTGGATTGTAAACATTTGACCTGGGTCAGATACTCTTGCATTCTTGGTTCTCTAGCCTCCATGGTCCCTGTCACTTGGTTCATAACTAATTGAGAATCCGAGGACATATGAACTTCCTTTCCCCCAATTTTGCGTACCATATCTATACCGACTAAGACAGCTTCGTACTCAGCCTTGTTATTAGTGGCCGAGAACACTAATTTCAATGATTTCTCAAAGGTAATTCCTTCAGGGGATACCAAAACAAGTCCAATGCTTGATCCCCTTTGGTTTGCTGCCCCATCAACATACGCTCTCCAAATTGGAGGCCCTTTGCATGTAATCATGCCAATTGATTTTTCATCCATGCGCGATTCCTTTGCAGTTTCTTCTAACGATGGTTCGGCAAATTCTGCCACCAAATCGGTGAGAACCTGACCCTTTACCGAGGTGCGCAACTCATATTTGATATCAAAAGCTCCCAGAATAGTTCTCCACTTGGCTACCCTCTCCAAGTAGTTAGCACTTCGCAATACTGACTTGAGAGGCAGTTGAGTCAAAACCACGATGGTGTGGGCTTGGAAGTAGTAAGGAAGCTTTCATGTAGCATGGACTACGGCCAGAATTGCCTTCTCCAAAGGCAAATAACGCACCTCAACTTCATTCAAAGATTTGCTAACATAATAAACCGGTCTTTGTACTCCACCCTCGTCCCTTATCAGAATCAAGCTGACTGCATGGATAGCTACAGCTAGGTATGCAAACAGGATTTCATTGACCTCCGGCCGAGACATGATGGGTGGCCGGGAAAGATATTCCTTAAGTTGCTGAAAAGCTAAGGCGCACTCCTCGGACCATTGGAATCATTTCCACTTATTTAATAATTGGAAAAAAGGTCTACACCTATTAGCAGACTGAGAGATAAATTTGCTGAGAGCAGTAGTCATCCCGGTCAATTTCTGAACTTCCTTCGGATTCTGAGGTGGTTGCAAGCCCTGAATGGCTCTGACCTGTGCCAGATTTACCTCTATTCCTCTATGAGTCACCATGTAGCCTAGGAACTTTCTGGAGCCCACCCCAAAAGAACACTTTGAGGCGTTAAGGCGCAGCTTATACTTCCTAAGTGTTTGAAAGGTGTCGTCCAAATCTTTCACATGCATAGGTACTGTCTTACTCTTCACTACCATATCATCCATATATACCTCAATGGTCTTCCCAAGCTGCGATTCGAACATCTTGGTCATCATCCTTTGGTAAGTAGCCCCTGCATTTTTCAAACCAAATGGCATCACTTTATAGTGATAATTTCCCGTAGGAATAATGAAGGCAGTCTTCTCCTAATCACCCAACGCCAATGGTATTTGGTGATAACCTTGGAAAGAATCTAAAAAACTCATCCAAGGATGCCCAACCGTACCATCCACTAGCTGATCGATGCGAGGCATCAGGAACGAGTCTTTTGGGCAGGCTTTGTTCAGGTTTGTGAAGTCCACACATACTCTCCACTTTCTGCTCTTCTTTTTTACTACGACAATGTGCGCCAACCATTCTGGGTAGAAAACTTCTTTAATAACCCCAACCCTTTTAAGCTTGAGCACCTCTTCCTTGACGGCCTTGGCATGCTCTTTCGAAGAACGCCGAAGTGGTTGACTTCTGGGAACAACAGCAGAGTTAACGTTCAAATGATGGCAAATGAAACTTGGGTCAACCCCCGGAGCCTCATAGGGATCCCATGCAAAATATTGATATTGTTTTTCAAAAACATCACCATTTCCATCTTTTCTTGGTGTGGTAGCCGTATCCCAACTTGAAAGAACCTTTCGGGGTCATCATTTATGAGAAATCTTTCCAAATCTTCACACGTGGCCTCCTCTGCTGTCACGGTACCGAGTGCATCTAGAGTTGTTAATTGCTATAAGTCTTCCACAGCTGAGGTCGAGGATTCTGATTTGGCTTGATGCAGCACTGCGGCCAATATACACTGTCTTGCTACTAATTGGCTACCAAGAATTTCTTCAATCAATCCACCAGAGGGAAATTTCACTTTAACATGTAAAGTCGAGGAGACAGCACCCAAAGCATGCAGACAAGGCCTGGCGACGATGGTCGTGTATGGAGAATATGCGTCAACCACAATGAAATCTACATTGACCGTTTTCGAGCCCGACTGTACGGGTAATCGAATTTGTCCCTTTGGTATAACAGTCTTCCCTTCAAAACTTATCAATGGCGAATCATAGGGAGTGAGATCCTCTAGCTCTAACTTAAGCCCCTTAAATAAGTCGGGGTACATAATATCCACACCGCTACCCTGATCGACCATGACCCTCTTGATGTCATAATTCCCTATCCTTAATGTGACCACCAAGGCATCATCATGTGGTTGAATAGTCCCAACTTTATTCTCATCAGAGAATCCCAAAATAGGAGTACTCCTTTTGATCCTCTTCGGCCTCGAGCTAGACTCCTCGTCCTAAGAATATGACACCGCCATCACCCTTGTAGGACAGGAACCGGTCCTGCCAAATGCAGCAAAGATGACATTAATCGTTCCCAAGGGCGGCCGAGATGAGTTGTTCTTCTAATTATTTGAACCCGAATGATTTCCTTATCCGTTGGGTTGATACAGGTGCTGCTTCAATTTTCCCTCGCTAGCAAGCTACTATAAATAGTTCCAAAGGGTCCGACAATTCTCAATAGTATGACCCACATCCTGATGATACTGGCAAAAGAGGTTCTGATTCCATTTCGCAGAGTCCCCCGCCATCTTACTGGGCCACTTGAAGTAAGGTTCCTTATGAATTTTCTCCAGCAATTGGTGCACTAGTTCTCGGAATATGGTATTAACTACTTGAGGAGTGGCTAAGCCAGATTGCCCAGAGAAATCTCTCCTCAGCTTATTGTTATGGTACCTGTCCGACCTGAAATCCCTTCTCACCTAGGGGATAACCTTCGCCTTACCCTTACCTTGTTGTTGGTCTTCCTCAACACTTTTGTACTCGTCGATGTGATCCATGAGGCGACGTACACTTCGCACAGGCTTTTTGGTTAGAGATTTCCTTAAATCGTGATCATTTGGGAGGCCCACTTTGAAAGTGTTAATCGCCACTTCGTCAAAATCTCCGTCGATTTCATTAAACATTTCCCAGTATTTGTCAGAATACACTTTCAAAGTCTCACCCTCCCTCATGGCCATGGATAACAATGAGTCCAAAGGCTGAGGGACTCTGTTGCATGTAATGAATCGAGACGTGAATGCCCTGGTGAGTTCCATGAAAGAATCGACAGACCCCCGCTTTAGTCCGTTAAATCATCTCATAGCAACAGGTCCTAAGCTAGAGGGAAAGACTTTGCACATCAAATTTTTTTTTTGAGAATATACCGCCATCCTCTAATTAAAATGGCTCACGTGTTCGACTGGGTTTGTCCTGCCATTATAGATGGTGAAGATGGGCTGAGTGAACCGCCGTGGGAGCCTTCCCTTCTCGATCCTGCGTGAGAAGGGTGATTTTGAGAGTTGGTGCAACGCTCGGCTCATAGTATCGTTTCCCAAGCCCCTGGAGGGGAACTTCTTATGCTTACGACTTGGAAGCTCATCCTTCTCGTAAGAGAAGGTTTCGCTAGGGGGAGTCCTGAACCTTGGACTGTAAATGCTTCCCTGGGACCCCCTAGAGAAAGGATTGGACGGAGGTGAAGCCCACCTTCGTCTGACATGGTGTAGCTTTTTCTTAAGGTGGTCAATCTTTCTTTGTATGACCTTGGCATTATCCTCATGGGTGGCCCTGCTTCCACCGCGCGAATGGCTTGCATCAAGGTGTGCTATATGCACACTTTCCTCTCGATCCCTCCGATGCTCAAGACTCTCAAAATGATCTTCGCGCTGGGACCCTTGAGACTCTGCATGATGCGAACCTAAGCCTGCCATGATGTTCCAATTCCTTCAACACTAGATTCCCTACAGACGACGCCAATTGTAGGTGCACAATTTGTATCCGGACCCAAACGAGTGATGGACTCAGGCCCAAAGAGCCTTATACAATAAAATTTGTAGAGTATGGGTTTGAAGGCTGGAAGGCTGAATATTACTGTTCAAATAATAGCTGGAAGACTGAATATTACTGTTCAGAGGTCATTTCTCCATTAATGTGGCCAGGGAGGTAGATGCAGGGCCTTTAATGCGGTGGTAGCAGCTTTTTCCTCAGATATTTCTCACATATTATTGCTTCTAACCGGTGCTTGGATCACGCCTTTACCCAACAAATCTTCCAGAATTCTGTCTCTAAACCCTTTAGCACGTCCCATGGCCTTTATTGGGCCCGTTCGAGGAGATACTCCTCCTTGGACAACTCCTCGGCCCCTTGTAGTACAGAATGACCTGTGGGCCTCGGAGACTCTGATTGAACAGACTTATACCAACTAACCAGGCCCAAAGCCCAAACGTGCATTTAAACATTTTTACCCCCCACAATTATAATATATATATATATATATATATATATATGTACACACACATACGTACATACATACATACATATATATATATATATATATATTTATAAATATAAAAAATAATGGTAAAATCAAAACGGTACACCAATATTGACCGGTATTGAAATATATCGTTCTACTAGTCAAACTAGTACAACCTCTGGTACGAGATTGACTCCCTTGCTAAGTACCCACCTAGTCAAATTAAGCTATCAATAATGTTGATTTGAAATGGAAATATATTTCATGGTTAAGACTTTATTTCATAAACTTGATAATAGACAAAGTGATACCTTATTTAAAATTTTAGGAAAAATGCTCATACACCTCCTAAACTTTGAAGTAATGGCCAAAACACCCTCTGGACTTTTTTATTGGCTAATTTACTCTATAAACTTTACATACTTGCCAAATCAATCCTTCCAGTTAGTATACTATCAAAACTAACGGAATACAAACTCAAACCCCTTAATTTAAAACTCAATGGATTAATGGAAAGAACAAAGAAAAGAAGCACGGTCTAACCGGATAAAGGATGGCTTCTCTAATATCTCTTAAGGCCCAAGAAACTCCATTATTGCTTCCCACTTGATATCTCTTAGCACCACAACTTTCAGCCCAGCTCTCTCAACCCCATATCATCCAAACCTCTTTGCACCTACGCACCACCCAATAACCACGACTCAAAGGGCCTATTGCCGCAACGGTAGTGGCGTCTCTCACCGCCAAAGCACCTTCGCTCAGTACAAATTTCACCTTGAACCTTCTTCAAAGTCACAGAGTAACAGGAAGAAGAACCACTCCAATGTGCAAAAGATGAATAGTACTTAGCTTAATAATGAAAATGAGAGTGACCCATTATGCGGTGAACCACCAAATGTTTATTTGATGGGTTTGTGTGAGGAGGGCAAGGTTGAACAAGTTGTGTGAGTGGTTTCCTTCAGTGTGGCTGGAGGAGTTGTTTTTCCACTTGGGCTGACAACTGGCCTTGGCAAAATTGTGCCTATTTTCCCCAGTATTTTTTTTATAATGTTTAGTTGTTGGTAGTTTGGTGTGGTTAAGGACTTCTCTGTGTTTTTTTTTTTTTTTGGTAATAGTCGATGTGTAGTCCTGTGTGTTGTAGTTAGTGTCTGGTTACTCTGGTTTAAGTTTGCAGTTGTAAGTGTGAAGACTCTGATTTATCTTGTACGTTTTGTCATCAATAAAATTTCCACTGTTATGCAAAAAAAAAAAAAAAAAAAAAAATTGTGGAGTATATGGGTCAAGGAGTTTGTGTCGATTATGGTGTTTTCTGTGTGTTGTTGGATTCGTGTGGGAGATTCGAAGCGCCTTCAAGTTGGTAAGAGTGTTAATGGGTTCTTGAAATGTTCTCTGTCAATCCGGTCAAGTCTTGCTTTTCTTCTTTGCATCAATCCACTAGGTTTCAAATTAATGGCCTATTTGGAAGTTTAGAGAGGGAGGAGAGTAGAGTGGAGTAGAGGGGAGGAGAGTAGTGGGGAGGAGAGTAGAGGAGAATGATTATCCTCCATCTTAATTGGATGTTTTTAAAATTAGTAAGGGGAAAAAGAGTAATAAGCCTTTTCTTTTATTTGGATGTTTTTAAAATTAGGATGGAAAAAAGAGAAAATGATTTAAATAGACAAATTTATCCCTATTTGAAAATGAACTTGCAACATTGGTCTATGATTAATTTGTTAGATTAAATAATTATTTAATCAACATTCTCATTCCATCAAATACCACTAATAAAATAACAAAACTACTATTAACTATTATAAAATAATTTTTATTACCTCAAAAAAAATATAATAAAAATAAAAATAAACTTAGAAAGCGGGTGATCCATATGAAAGCTACTAATCCTATATTTTACTTTGATTCTTTTTTTTTTTTTAAATATAAAGTTATCAACAAAAAAATAAAATATTAGTATATCACTACTTTGCCACTTTAGAAAAAAAAAAAAAAACATAAAAAACATAAAAGAAGAAAAGTATACACCAACAAACATGTTCGTTTTTTTTTAGTATAAATTTAAAATTTAAATATAAAAAGAAGAAAAAGAAAACAGTGATAAGAAATGGATATAAAAAGAAACAAGAAAAAGCTTTTTGTGGCTTTGGATTCTTTTGGCAATTCGTGCCTGCCAGCTTTACTGGGGGCATTGTCTACAAATGTATAAATTACATTATCTCAAAACGAAGAGAGAGTGAAAATAACATCTGGGTGTGTGAGATTTTGGTCTCCGAGAGAGAGAGAGATGTTGGAGGATTGGAAGGTGGTGTTGGTGGTCTTCAGCTTCTGCATTTTGGGTTGGAGACCCAGTTCCATTAATGGCGACACAGATCCAAATGATGGTCACGACCCAGTTCAATCTGAATCGTTTTGCTTCTTTTTTTTTTAATTTTTTTTTTCGTTTTGATTTTGTGGTTAGGGTTTCAATTTCTAATGGAATTTGTATTTCATCGTGAGCTTGAATTTTTCTTGTTGGGTTGCCTTATTTGCAGAGTCAGTAACAAAGGTAAATAGCATGGCTACATATTACTTTGTTTGGTTGCCTAGAAACAATGAGATTTAAAAAAAAAAAAAAATTTCATTCAACTTAAATTTTCTCATGAAACAAACAAAGATTATTTATATAATTAGTTTGTAATTTTGTTAATTTAGAAAGGGTAAATTGAAAATTCATTTAGGCAATAATTTATCTACTTTACTCTTCTTCCCAATCTCTTCAATTTGGGGAATTAAAAATGAGGAGTTAGAGGGAGTTGAAACCTCTCTAAACCCCTCCCCTCCTTTTTTAAAAAACTCCCAAATCAGGTAATTGAATTACTCTCCTTTTCTCTATTCTACTCTCCTCCTTTTTTAAACATCCAAACAGGCAATAAGGGATTTGAGTTTGTTTTTTTAAAGCTCACGTGTGTCTCACATGACCATTCCGTTTGTTAAAATTTTGTTAAAATTAACAGTAGCCTAACGGAATTACTGATTTGGCATATATGTAAAGTACATGGAGTAAATTGGCTAACAAAAAAATTTAGGGAGTGTATTGGCCACTACTTCAAAGTTCAAGAGGGTGTATAATCATTTTTTCCTGAAATTTTAAACCACATGATACTAAATACACTTTTAGATTTGTTATATTTAATCGAAACTACCAAATTCCAAATAGAAATGATCCTAATACAGTCTAAACAGAGTTTTATAAAGAAGCAAACAGCACTGTGATACATACAAACAAGATCTAATCCCGGACAGCCGCCATTTCTAATGATCTGCAGCAAGTTAAGGCTCACAATTTTCTTTGACGCTTAGTAGATAACAACATCGTCATGACCTTGTCAAACAGCTTCCTGGTAAGCAGTGCCACAGAAAAATGAAAGAAAATAGGTGGCCAAATAGCATATATTAATGTTACATATTCTACAAGCTTATTATTCTAACCAGAAATTTGTTACACTCACCTTGGAGTACTTTCTAAATTCAGCAATTTCTTTATTTTTATTTTTATTTTACATGTCCAAGTGTGTTTATAGATAGAGAGTGATAGATACTGTGATTAAAAGACTTTGGTGCATTATTTACAGATTTCGTGTGTGTTGTTATTGTGTCTCAGATTTTGGATTTCCCATGTTTGTTTTCTTATTAAAAGCTGTATGATACTAGATCTCCCATTTGTTGCATTTTACATGTTTGTGGAAATGTGTGTTAGAATTATGCGATTTATTTTTGCATTCTATAGAGTTTGTGGGGCTTCTCTAGGTGTTTATATTCCATTTCCTAGACAATGCCCAATGCACATCCCGAAGGGACATGAACTATTGCTATTGTTGTGAGCTTAGGTAAGAATTGAAATCCATCATCCTTTTTTTATTTATTTTCCTTTCAGTTTTGTTTCCTCAATACTTATTCGTTATTTGTACTCATGATTCCTGACACTAGCCATTGATAAATTTATCAATGATATGGAAACAGAGAAGCTCTAATATAGCTTTTGATGGCTATTAGTGTTATTTCTTTTATTTTGTAATTGTTGTATGCAAATACATCTTTCTTTTCTTTTTCTTTTTCTTTTTTTCGTTTTCCTTTATTAGATTTTTTAAAACTTATTTGTAAATATTGGAAAACTAATGCTCTGACTATGTGCTCATTATATTTGATAATTTTAGATACGAGTTTTTGCATATGTATATAGGGTGGATTGACGGAATAATGTTGGAAGAGAGAGATGGCTATGTTTTCTGGTGATTTTCTATAATAGTAAGTTATTAACAAGCACTTCGCTATCTTGATATTCACACGCTTATAACCTTAATATTTCTCTATCTTTCCCATTTTGTCATCTTTTATTTTCTTTGTGGTGACTTTCCATTTCTTCACCAGTTTTTATCTTTTATTTATTTTTACACAGTTGGCTTGTCTTGGGCATTCTATTCTCTGGCTTTAGCCATTAGATAAAAATATGAAGAACTTAAGTTTATTTGTTTCAGCTCGAGACAAATAAAATCGGCTTACACCTTTAAACAAAGTTTTTCTTTGCATCGCATTGATTTGCAACTAGTACATACATAAAGATAAGCCAACTGAGAACAACACCAGCTCCAAGATTAAGTCCAACACACGACACAATTTTAAAAAAAAACACATAGAATACCCTCAAATGTACATACATAAAATCTGAAAATGATTTTTTGAGGAATAAGGAAACGACACCATAATTCATACAAGCATGATCCACTCCTTGATAGTTGCCATTCTAATGAACACCTGTAAGTCAAAGCTAGTAATCTTTTCTGATTCATAGTAGAGAATAGGGTCCTCATCACTTTTTACAATACCTTGCATGCAAAACAGAGAAAAATTACAGATTATGAACTTCACAAAAATACTGTTTTAACTTCTTAGATAAGTTTATACAAAACCACACAATATAAATTCAAAGAGGATTTTGTCACACTTACCTCAGAGCACACATTAACTTCTTCTTCGCTTGGGTCTTTGGTTGTTGGGCATTGTCACCTTTCCATTCTGTTCTCCTTCAATCAACCTTACTGGCCAATGCGGTTTTCCCATTTTAAACGTAACATATCCCATAGCTAATCCTAACACCAATCCACATCCATACCCAATCAACATAGCCTTCCAATCAAATCCATTTCCAAACATTGAATCATTATTGTCTTCTTGGAAATTTAATGCTAGTGGAGGAGGTGGAGGCTCATCAGCACTACATTTCCATGACAGTGGAAATCCACACAATCCCGAGTTCCTATTATATGAGTCATTTTGAAATGTAGCAAATTGCTTACCTTGAGGTATGGATCCAGTAAGTTAGATTTGCGAAAGGTTTAACACGGCCAAAAATGTTGGGCTTGTCAATTGCATGGGAATTTCTCCACCGAGTTTATTTGAAGAGAGATCTAACAATTCAAGTGCTAATAAATTTGCCAAAGATGATGGGATATGTCCAGTTAGGCTGTTATGGGAAAGGTTGAGCAGTTGGAGAAATTTAAGCCTTCCAAGTTCTTCTGGAATCTCTCCTTGGAATTTGTTGCTTGATAAATCAATTGCTGTGAAGATGGTCAGGATTTTCAGTACTTCTATCTCCAATCCTTTTACTGTTACCACTACTGAATCTTGTTAATAAGTTGCAGTTGGATATTCGTGAAGATAATATTCACCCAAATATTGTTGTTCAGGTTTATCTTCATCGATACTCCTCATGCCTTTCATGTTTTCAAAATAATTTCTTGGTAAAAGGCCAATGAACTCATTGTGGGAGAGGTCAAGAATTTGTAGTTTAGAGAAAAACCTCCCATCAGTTTTATGATTTCCAATTGGACCATGGAGTCTATTAGATCCCAAGACAAGAATCCTTAGATTTGATAGAGCTTCCAACCAAGAATGGAATGAATCATTTATCCTGTTATTTCCAAGGTCTAGAACTTCTAAACTTGTACAGCGAACCAAAGATTTTGGTAATAGCCCTTCAAATTGATTACCATTTAAGACAAGAGTTGTCAAGCTATAGCCCCATGAAAAAGTATCAGGGATGATGTCATGAAAATTATTCATCTGCAAATCCATCACTAAAAGAGAATAACTGAAGTTTCCCAAACATTGTGGAAGTGGCCCACCCAAATTGTTGTGAGATATGTCAAAGATTGCAAGGGAACTTACATTACAAATCATAGATGGGATACCCCCTGTCAATTTATTGTGTGAGATAGAAAAAACTTTTGTATAAAATAGAGGAACAATAAGCTTTCCTTGCAATAGATTGGCCTGAAGGTCAAGTAACCTTAGATTCTTCCATGGAAGTCTATCTATACTTGATAAAAAATTATAAGAAAGATTTAGGTATACCAAATTCTCCCCAATTTCAAACATCCATTCCGGGACTTGACTGTAAATGCTATTATTAGATAGGTCTAAGTTTTCTAATCTTTTTGACAGTTTTATGAAATTTGGGAATTTGGTTATGTTGCAAGAAACTAAGTTCAAAGATTGAAGAGCAGGGAAGGTATCATTAAATTTGCTTTTGATGCTCAATAATTGATTGCTATATGAAAGATCAAGAGTTTGAAGTTCTTTGAGCTTTGTAGACTAATCAAATTCCACAATGCCACTCAAGTCATTTGATGAAATATCAAGCTCTATAAGATTCTCAAGATTAGATATTGATTTTGGAATAGAACCATAAAGCCTGTTATTTTCCAATCTAAGAATTTGTAAGGAATTGCTACTTTGGAATTCACCAATTTGACTTGTGAGTTGGTTTTAAGACAAGTAAACTTTGGTGAGTCTTGTGAGGTTGGTCAAAAAATCAGGAATTCTACCTCTAAGGTTGTTGAATCTTAAGTCAATAAGATTGAGATCCTTTAGCTTTGAAAGTGATGGAATTTGACTAGTGAAGTAGTTAGATCGGAGGAAAATTTGAGTAACTTTTGTGAGGATCCCAATTGATGAGGGAAATGAACCTGCAAAATTGCAATTTTATGAGATTCAAACAATTTGCACAAACTATACATTGTAAAATGAAAGTGATCATGGGATCTTACCATTGAGATTGTTGTATTCTAGACCCAAGTATGATAGCATCTTGAGGTTTGAAAGTGATGATGGTATCTCACCACTAAAATGGTTTTCAGATAAATCCAAATCAGTGAGTTGTGTAAGGTTACCGAGTGATATAGGTATTGGGCCGTTAAAATTGCATTGACGTAATCCCAATTTCCTTAAGAATTTTAGATTGTCAATTGATTTTGGTAATTCTCCTGAGACATTAGTGTAAGAGAGATCCAAAAACCTTAAGGGACTTGTCAAATTTACCAATGGAGAAAACCCTTTGAGTCCAATATTAGACGTTAAAGAGTGTAAGTAGGTTTGGTAGGCGAAAAATATCAACTGGTAACGTCCCTTGCAATTCACAGTTAAAGAGACTAAGGGTTGTCAATGAAGAAGAAAAATTCATCAGAGACCTAAGAGAAACAGAAGACATGTCAACCAAATCAAGATAAAGTTCTCTTAGCATCTTCAAATTTTAGCAAGCCTTCTAACAACAAATGTTTCGAGACTAACAAAATGATTTTGAGAGAGATCTAGTGAGGCCAATAGGGAGAGGTGCGATAAATGAAGTGGGACTTGGCCTGAAAACACAACCTGAAAGGTTAAGATATCTCAACCTAGTAAATTGACCAAACCAAGATGAAATCAACGAAAGTTCAAAGTCATTGAAAGCAAGCTTGAGATGTTGTAAGTGAGAGAGAAGAAAGAGAGTACTATTTAAAGTGATGGTGCCTTGAAGCCAGCTGCAACTGAGTTCAAGGCCAATCAGGTTTCCCTTCACCCTATCATAAGTAACCCCATCCCACGAGCAGCAATCAGTGCCCTTTTTCCAAGACTCCATCTTTGGATAAGAATGCTGATAACCCAAAAGGTTACAATCATAAGAAGCAAATTCTGAAAAGGTAAATAATTGCTTAAAATGGAGTAATGCTAACTACTGGTCTTGGGAGCACAGTGGTTTCAAAGTAGAGGCAATAGATGATGATGATGATGAAGTAAAAAGAGAATAGAAGAGCAGTAAGAAGTAGAAGTGTTGAG
Organism: Castanea sativa; assembly: GCF_040712315.1. Lineage (NCBI taxonomy): Eukaryota > Viridiplantae > Streptophyta > Magnoliopsida > Fagales > Fagaceae > Castanea > Castanea sativa. The sequence goes on along the minus strand of NC_134018.1, from coordinate 5,704,950 downwards.
AGAGCCATATTAACCGCCTCATAATTCCAAATGAGATCGGAGGCAAATATATTATGTCTTTAAAGCAGAGCTGGAAGGTGTGTATTTTATATGAAAGAGTGATGATAACTTTTTTTTTTGATAAGTAAAAGAGTGATGATAACTACCTCATAGTTGTACTTGTTATCTTCATTTTTTTACTTTATTAATATTATCTAATTTTTATTTATGTTCTCAACAAAGCCATCATAGATTCCTTGATTTCTTAGGACAGGTTCGTTGATTTCTTATGGTCTATCATGACTTTGGCTAATGACTCAAGAAGCACTAATGGAACGGGCACCTCTTCCGTTTTCCTTTCTTTCACAATCATTTTCAACAAAGCCATCGTAGTCTACACTTCAGATGATAGAATTCTAATGGGTGTCTCACAAACACTAACAATATAAGTCTTAGTCTTTGTACTTGCATTTTAAGTCTTCCCATTTACTTATTCCTTTTCCGTGACTAAGCTCATAACCCATTCATACCAGCCTCAATAACAATTTAGTGAAACTATAACTAGCTAAAACCTCAATATTTTCCTATTTAAGCTAACTTTGCTAAGAGTATTCACTTCAACATTTTGTGATAACTGGTTGAGGGTGATGCAGAATGGTTTTGATTGAGTAGATCCCTGATACCACCGAATGCATAATGGAAATGCAGTAAGACTAGATATCGTTCTAGCTTAACATTAGCCTTGAAAACTCAGGGAAAAAAGTCTGGATTCTATTTTTTACTAGATACTTGAGAAGTTCTCAAAGAAAATTTTATTCATGTAAATTTTTGTTGGCTTGCTAATCAATGCTCTTGTACAATTTTTAAAGAGGCTTTAAACGAATCCCACTTGTATGATTGTTTTTTAGCTGAATGCTTGTATTAGGAAGTGGTTGAAGTGACTTGAGTACTCATAAAAAGGAAATCGATTGCAATTAAAAAATCAACCTTAATGAATGCACTAGAGCACTCATTAATTGGACCCATATATCCACATGTTTTTTTTTATTTGATAATTCAATAGTTACAATGGGAGATAGAAAATTTAAACTCTAAATGTTTTTGTTAGAAATACTAAAAAAGCTAATTAAGTTACAAGACTCTTGGCCATAAATTTCCAAATTAATCTTAAAAAATATTGTGAGTCAACTATTTTATGAGTTTAATTAATCAAAATGTCAGATTTAACAAGAGCTATACCTTGGATTTGTCTACCTACTAATAATCCTTTAATGTGAATGATAAGTAAAATTTTGACTTCAAAAAATTTACAAACACCTAACAAATTAACATCATATAAAAAATTGTTATCTTATAGCTTTGTTTACATCAAAACATCGCTGGGTATTCACGTGAATGATTTGTCATTATTCAGATTGGTATCAAACATTTGCGTGTGTGTGCGCATATTTGTTGCTTATAAATTTTGCCACCCTTGAAATTAAATCCCAGCCCTGCCATTGATCCTATGTCAAGTTCGTACGTACACTGATATTTTGATAAGTGAGATGTTACTTTTATTGCGGTGTTGGCGTTTTAATCCATTAAAAACACTTTTAGTGCTTAGTGATTTTTTTTTTTGTTGAGAAAAGTGCTTAGTGAATTCTGGTTCAATAATATTTTTGTAATTTTGTTACATGCAGGCTTTATAAACACTAATAGCAGATTTGCCCTATGCTCCAAAAAAAATTTAATGATTTTTAAAAAAAATATTCGATGATTTTTTTTCCTGTTAATTAAAAAATTAAAATAGTATATGAGACTTATAAGTATTAGTCTCAATCCTTTCTTAAAATGAAGTGATTATTTTCTAATAAAGTATAGTCAATACAATATGTTAGATTTTGTAAATTAAGCTACCTATATATTTGTTATTAGAAAGTGTTTTAAATTTTGTATATTTTTTTAAGAAAATATAATATATTTTACATTTAATTATTATATAATGCAAGGTATTTTGTAAATAAATTAATGTGTGGTTGGATTTTTTTCTAGTACTTCATACAAAGGATTCATCCTTTATATGTCTTGAATGGCTAAAGAAGGAAGCATGAATGAGCAAATCCATCACATAATATTAGGAAAAAAAAATACAAAACTTTAATAACATAAGAAAATATAATTTTGTCAAGATACTTATCAATATTACACTAAAAATTTGACATAATTGTCAATTAAATAGCTCCTCTTTTAACATAATCTTCTCCTTCTAAAACATCATCAAAGAGGACAAAATGGACTGAGGTGAATTGAACGGACCGAAGTGGACTAAAATGGACCGATGGACTAAAATAGATTGAAATAGACCAACGTGGACCGAATTGGTCAGAAGTGGACCAAATTGTATGGACTAAAGTGGACTGGATGGACTGAAGTGGATCGAAATAAAACGAATGGACCATTGGATTGAAGTAGACCGAAATGCTATGTTGATGTGGTTCAACATGAGCATAATAATAATAATAATAATAATAATAATAATAATAATAATAAATACTATGCTTAAGCTTTTAGGTATTATATAGATGAATTGCAAATCTTGTTCGCATAAGTATATGTAGGCTACACAGAAAATAGTCACTTGCAAGAGTTCTCTCTCTCCCCAGGCAAATGGTCAAAGAAATTGTGGGGTAGCTTAAATGAAGTAAAAATACACAATTGATATTTAAAGCTCATGAGATCACCTTTCTTTTGTTACTTAGAAGGGCTAGAAAAACTAATGCAGCCTACATTAATTTTATATCAAATGTCAGTTGCTGGCTTTGGCATTATAGCTCAAAATCGCTACAACTCACTTCAATTTCAATGTATGCACCATGAGATTCAACCCAAGTTTCCGTACGTAATAGCCTAGATTGGTTATAAAAATAACTTGAAGGAAGGGCATCCTAGCGATAAATTAGGATACTTATACAGCTTGTAGAAACATCAAAGCCATACTAAAGACAAAAAAACCTGTGGGCAGATCGCCAAATGCCACATTTTTTAGAAGGTAAAATGGATGATGATTTGTTTGAGTGTCTAAAATGTTGGTTAAAAAAAACCACTTCCTGGTAAGAGTCTTAATCAATATTGTCAACCAGGAATGGATTTACCAACTCAAAGTTAATGGAAGTTACCGATAAGAAATATCAAGACTCAGCTAAGAACATATGTAATATGGAATCTTAGTTATTAATGGATTTCAATTTCACAGATGACTTTTTTTTGTATCGTAAGAGACAAATTATCAAACACATAGAAGGCATAAACAATGTACACAATATTTAACAGGTCCAATACCAGTAATATATTTGGAAGTTTGGAAAAAAAGGAGAGTAAACAGTGAGGGAGAAAGCAGAAGAGAGGAGACGGGAGAGGAACACTTACCCTCAATTAAATTTTTTTAAATTTTTTTATGGGAGATATTTTAAAAATTAAGAAAAAGGAGAACAAATGATCATTTAGTTGTATTAAAAATTAAGTAGGTGAGGAGAGTAGAAGAGAATGGTCATATAAATTGATATCTTTTACTAATTCATCATAGGGGTAAAATTGGTAATTAAAATTTTAAAATAAATGGAATCCCTCCCCTCTTTTCCAAATTCTTCCTATTTTAAAAAATTAAAATTAAGGTACCTCATAAAAAAATAAAATGAAAATTGGGAGAATACACAACATAGGCTTAAATACTTCCTCCCCTCACTCCAATTTAAAAAATTCAAAATAAGATTTATTAAACCCTCAATATTTTTTTTTATTTCACTCCCCTCCATCCAAGAACACTATAAGTCTACGTAGACAAGTCGTGTTTGGAATGATCCACTATAATCAACAAGTTACATTGATCATTTACTCAAGTTTTATCACACAACTTGAACTTAGACTACAAATTAAGAAAAATATAAGTTTACCTCAATGACCTCTATAAAAACCAACTTCACAACAATAAAGTCTTTCAAACAACGCATTAAGAAATAATCCCAAATACCTTTAAAGTATTTGCTTTAATAGGTTTCAATGATCATGGTAGGAGAAAGAAAAGCTCACACTCTAACGATAATCTCTCACACTTGTGTGCTCTACCTTCTATATGTGCTGGAAGTTCCAACATCAGACTATATTGGCCTTGAGAATTTGGGCAAAGAAGACGTAAATAAGCCTTCATGGGCCTTGGAAGTTTCTACAGAGTAGGTCTTTTTCTTTTTCTTTTTTGTGGGGTGTAGGGGTGTCGGGGGGTGAGTGGGGGAGGGTGGCAGCTGACAAAACTTCGACCTTCCTTGAATAAGGGTGTGTTTTCCACTTTTCCATGCCTGATCAAGGACCAGATCTAACTTCCATGTCTAAACCCTTTTTCATTTTGAATTCTAGTATTTTTATGATTATGATTTGAAATATTCCATTTTTTTTTATTTGATATAAAATCAATTATTCATTGATACAAAGAAAATATTAGTAGCCAGCACAAGACCATCCCAGAACTAAATTCCAACATGCCACACAATCTAAAAAAACAAACAAAACATGGAATTCCGGTAAATTAAATAAATAAATAAATATATATATATATATATATATATATATATGTTCATCATATATGAGCACAATTATTCTATGAAGAAGTAAACATCTATACATACAAATTATTGTGCAACTTCTAAGACAAGCATATATAAAACAATAGTACAATAATATTCTAGAGAAATTTTTTTCAAAACACATCAACCACGCCTTAATTGCTTTAATTTCATCTTCCTCTTGTTGTTTAAATATTACCCCCCTTCTCTTCTTTAGATACTATTCTCCTTTAACCAAGCTTACAAGCCATTGAAGTTTTCTAGATTTGGAAACAAGATATTCCAACCAAGCTTACAAGCCATTGAGGTTTTCTAGACTTGGAAACAAGATATCCAATGGCTATCCCGTACACAAATCCACATCCATACCCCATCATCACAGCCCTCCAACCAAATCCACTTGTAAACTTTAAATCGTTGTCCTCTTCAGATGGTGGTGGCTCAACAATCATACATTTCTTTGATAATGGAAATCCACACAATCCTTTGTTCCCAATGTATGAGTTGTTTTGAAAAGTATTAAATTGTAGACCTTGAGGTATGGGTCCTATAAGTTTGTTTTGCGAAAGGTTTAAAACAGCTAAAAATGTTAACCTTGTCAATTGCATTGGAATGGAGCCATTGAGCATATTTGAAGAGAGGTCTAAGGATTCAAGTACCAACAAATTTCCCAATGATGATGGGATATAGCCAGATAGGCTATTATGGGAGAGGTTGAGCTCTCGAAGAAACTGAAGTGTTCCAAGTACTTTTGGAATTTGCCCATGGAACTTGTTGCATGAGAGGTCAATGGTAGTGAAGATGGTTAAGATTCTCTCTAGCTTAAGTTCCTGCCCTTTCCATACCACCATTATTGAGTCTTGGTAATAGTCTTCCCCCATATATTTCAATGGAACTTCATTTTCATTGACTGTTTTTATGGCTTTCAATCCTTCAAAAAAATTGGAAGTTAAATGACCCATAAAATTATTTTGAGAAAGATCAATTATTCACAACATAGCAAAAGATGAGATGGCCTTGAAATTTTCAATTTGGCCATAAAATCTATTGCACCTCAAGACAAGAACCTATAGCTTTGGAAGCGCTTCCAACCAATAGGGGAATGAATCATTTATTTTGTTATTTCCAAAGTCTAGAACTTCCAACTTTCTACAGTTGACCAAAGATTGTGGTAATGACCCTTCCAATTGATTGTGATTAAAGACAAGAGTTCTCAAGCTTTTGCACTTTGCAAACATTTCAGGGATGGTTCCATGGAATCTATTTGTTCGCAAATCCATCACCGAGAGAAAATCACTCAAGTATCCCAAACATTGTGGAATCGTACCAGTTAGATTGTTAAAGGAGATATCAAGGATTTGGAGGGATGTTAGATTGCAAATTGAAAAAGGGATTTCCCCGGACAAGTTATTGTTTGATATAGAAAAGAAAACCACGGAAGATGGTGGAACATGAAAAGTTCCTTGAAGAAAGTTGGCATGAAGATCAAGATTTTCTAAGTTCTTTCCTGGAATTTGCTCTATACTTGTCAGAGAGTTATGAGAAAGATTTAATGATTTCAAACTCCCTAGCACTTTAAACATCCATTTTGGGACTTGGCCTTTGATCCTATTGTTAGATAGGTCTAAGGTGTCTAAGAACTCTAAGGTTCTTAAAAAGTATGGAAATCCAGTTATGTTGCAAGATGCTAGTTTCAAGTATTTAAGTTTGGGGAAGGTATACTTTAAATTGTTGTTGATGCTCAAAGACAGACTGTTATAGGATAGGTCTAGAAAATCGATTTCATTGAGCTTTGAGAACATATCAAATTCTATAGTGCCACTCAGATTATTTGAAGAAATATCAAGCTTCTGAAGTTTCACAAGGTTTGAGATTGACTTTGGAATAGAGCCATTTAGCCTGTTGTTATATAACAAAAGAATCTCCAATGACTTGGCATGTTGGAATTCACCAATTTGACCAATAAGGTGGTTAGAATTTAAGTCTAAATTTGTGAGTTTTGTGAGCTTGGTCATAAAATCTGGAAGTGTACCTTCAAAGTTGTTGCCTCCGAGGTCCAGAAAAGTGAGATCCTTTAGATTTGAGAGTGATGATGGAATGTGGCCAATGAAGTTGTTAGATGAAAGGTGACAATAAGTAACTTTCGTGAGGTTTCCGAAGGACTCAGGTATTGATCCTGTAAAATTGCAATTCCATTAGATTCAAAAGTATTTTAAAGGATTGGATGTTGCCCACATGAAAGAGATGATGGGATCTTACCACTTAAATTGTTGCATCGGAGATTCAAGAAAGACAGCTTCTTGAGGTTTGAAAGTGATGATGGCAACTCACCAACAAAATTGTTACTTGATAAATCTAATTCAGTAATTTGCGTAAGGTTACCAAATGATGCAGGTACCGACCCATTGAAATTGCACTGAGACAATCCCAAATGCTTTAAGAATTTTAGATTGTCAATGGAATTCGGCAATGGTCCTGAGAAACCTGTGGTAGAGACATCCAAAAACATCAAGGGATTGCTCCAATTTGTCGTTGGGAAAGCCCCTCTGAGTTCAGGATTACAAATTAAACTGAGCTCCCTCAGGTTTGGTAGGCGGAAAATGTTATATGGTAAGTTGCCATGCAATCCACAACCGTTGAGACTAAGGACTGTCAAAGAAGAGGACAGATTCATCAACGAATCAAGCGAAACAAGTGACATCTGAACAGCATCAAGATGGAGTTCTGTTAGCTTGGTCAGATTTTGAACAAGCCTCCTCATAACAGATGTATTGAGACTAACTTGTTTATTGCCTGAGAGATCTAGTGAGGACAGTTTGGAGAGTTTGGATAGTTCATGTGGGACTAGACCAGAAAACTGGGAAGAAGAAAGATTAAGTTTTTCCAACTTAGCAAACTGACCAAACCCAGATGAAATCGGTGAATTGAAGCAGTTGAAAGCAAGGTTGAGCTCTTGCAAGTTAGGGAGAAGAAAGAGGCTGCTATTGGAATGAATGGTGCCTTGAAGCTCACTACAACTAAGGTCAAGGCTAATCACGTCTCTCCCCATTGTATCACACGTAACCCCACCCCATGAGCAACAATCTCTGCCCTCTTTCCAAGACTCTTTCTTTTGATCACAGTCATCAGAATATTTGGAAGAAGAAGAAGTTGGATAAGAATGAAGTTGCTTAAATTTGAGCAATGCTGAGCTCTGCTCTTGGGAACACAATAGTGTAGAAGAAGAGGAGAAAGATGATGATGAAGTAGGTTGAGAATGCAAGAGAAAAACGAGGAAAACGAGTTGAGAGAGGCATATTATTAAGCAACCCATAGTTCTTAATGAGAAGAAATATCTATGTCTGCTTAGAATGGAGAGCCGGAATGTGGATTTTTATAGGAAAACGTTTGGTTAACTCCCACCACCACCAGCTTGAAAACGCGAATGAAAAATGGATGCAAATGGAATGTGTCATTTTTTTTTTCTCATTCGTCTCTGTACTTAAAATGTTGAACAGCGAAGCACCATCATTGTCAGCTTAACCACTATTAAAGTTTGGTAAGAATAAAAATGATGGTGACTTTTTATTTTTTAAGTCACGGTCTTTTCTATATATTAATATTTTTTTTTAAGTCACCATCAATTTGATATGTACCAAACTTTCTTTTTTGATAAATATGTACCAAACTTTTTTTATCTTTGAAGTCACCATCATTTTGATATGTACCCAAGTTTAATGGCAGCTGAGCTGAACATGAAACATGAACATATATAAAAATGAATAAAAATATGCCAGCTGACTACCTTTTTTATTTATTTATTTTTCTTTTTCTTTTAAAACAAATAAATTCTTATAAAAAATTAGACACATAGAATATTGTAGCTTGTAAAACATGAAGTGAAACACTCAAAATACAGTATAGAATATCTATTCATAAAAAAAATAAAAATCAAATCAAGATCGTGCTCATATTGACCAAATTTTTCTTTTTAAAATAGTTATAATATGCTACTAATTGTGCAGCTCAAATCCTTTCCTCCCTAAACCTCAAGTATTTTGTGCATAAGAAAATACTAATTAAGCTATAAGCTAGCCCTTGGTCATATTAACCGAACTTGAGTGTTGTTTAAGTTGAAAAAAAAAAGTATTTTATGAGACAGTCTCACGATACTTCTTCTCACGACATATGTAGGTCTCATTCCATATATATGTATCCTATACATTGTGAAAAATTACACTTTACCATTATATATAAACTATTCCCCAAATTATACTTTACACCTGGCCTTTCAGAATGCACAATTAGAACTTTAAATTATAACTCATGTTACACTTTGCATCATGTCGTCAACTGAGCTATTAACTTGGACTGAAAAACACAACGTCACATGAAAAGACACAATTACCCATTCTCTCAATTCCTTAAAAACAAAGGAGAAATTATACTTACCGCTTTAAACTATATTCCCGATACATTTTACATTCTAAACTTGGTTTTTCATCCAAGTCATAAGCGGAATTGACGGTAGAGTGCAAAGTGTAACATGAGTTAATTATAATTTAATTAGAGTGTTAACCATGCATGGTGCAGAGTGTAATTTGATATATAGTTTAGGGTAGTAAAGTGTAATTACCCAAAATACTCTTTCATTAAACTCTCAACACAAACACTTGACTTGGGAACTTTAAATCTTTCTATTTTTTAATATATAGAAATATTACTTCTTCTTTTTTTTTGAAAGAATATTACCATTCTTTGTTGGGAAGCAAGTTGCACAATTTTTTTTTCTTTTTTTTTTTCGCTGAAAGTTGCTCAAAGATTTCGACCATTGGAAAAATCTTCGGAGAATGTCCTTGACTTCTTGACGTGTAGAAGACTTTAGGTTATTTTGGACTATCTAGATCGATATAGTCTGTTTTTTTTTTTTTTTTCGTTATAAATCTAAATCTATAGTCACCATCAACTAATGAAATTTATTCTCAAAAAAAAAAATCAACTGATGAAATTCTATTTAATAATAAAATTATAAAAGACTGACTAGCAGCATATATCGTTATTTCCATAGCCATGCTTTGTCAAAAAAAAAAAAAAAATCCACTAATGACCGATATAGAAGTCAAGTTTTCCTTTTCATTACAATAATTATAGATTCACCCCCTTATTTGGTATATGTAATAAATATTCTCTAAGGAGTACTTTAAGTTTTTTCTACTAAGTTCCAACAATTCATCACTTCAAACTATGTGTTTAATATGCATAGGTTTTTTTTTTAAAAAAATTTCTTAAGTAGTCTTTTTTTTTTTTCTTCAATTGATTATTATTTTTCTTATTTTATAGTATTTTGTTACTTTTATTTAGATATCAATTAGAATGATAGTTTCTCAAATGATTCTTCATTGCTGTACTGCTTTGTTACTTGTCGGTCAAATAATATTGTTACATATGGTTAATCATTTAGTGTATTCCTGAGGTTTGTTAGTATCGTAAGTGGTAAATTAAGTGATTTTTTCTAAATAAAATTTCATAAGGTTAAAAGGTAGAATTTTTTTTTTTAAGAAAAAAAAAAGTTAAAATTATTAATAAAGCAAAGATTATCTCAGTGAAGTTAAAAATATATGACTAATACCGCATAAATACTTTATTTAAATTTAATTTTTTATATAACACTTGCGAATATTTCAATTACTGAATTATATATGATTTATTCAATTTTTTATGGTATAAAATATATATAAACAAAAATTTTGATATTAAAAAATCTAAGAAAAGAAATTAGATTAAAAATTTCTTTGCACGCATTATTTTAGTTATCCCTCCCAATATATTAATAATTTACTCGCATTTTTAAGTAAATAACAAATACATACAAAACTATGTACGACCATGGTCCGTGGATAACTCAACTTTAGAATTTAGATTTCTAATTGACCCAACTCTTTTAATTTCTTAGACACTGAAATTTTATCTATTAAACTCATATTTTGTACATGCATCTTCAATTTAACTACAATACCATATCTATTTTAAAAGCATGTTAGTTGATTGTTTTCATGCATTCTGAAGAATATCACAAGCACAATGCACAAGAAGTATAGATAATTAACGAAAAATAATCACCCGCATAGAACCAAACATGCAAAAAGGCCAAAGTAGGACACAGAAACAAATGCATACCTATTTCTAAAATTTAATTATTTTTTTTTTGCACCATCTGGTGATGTTCGAGAGAGAACGATCATATTGGGATAGGAACATCATCAAAAATTTCCAAATTGGGTATGTTGTCATTTATTATTTGGAGGCGAGGATAATAGAAGAATTTATAGGCCATTTTATGAATAGTTTTGTTTTGTGTATGAAATTCATTGAAAATTGATTGAGGGGGGAAGAGGATGTTAAATGCATCCTCCTTAAAGTTAAAGGGTTTTAGTCCATTTTACCCAAAAAATATTTAAATAATAATAATAATCTAGGGTTAATTCCAAGAAATTCTAAATTTTCTATTTAGACATAATGTTGATTTCAAGCAAGCTTTCTAAAACCCTAGTTCCCCAATTGGCATTAGTTGAGACTCTTGCTAATGAACCCTTCCCACTATCCAGATCGGATGTGCCAATTTGGGTCTTTTTGCCTTTGGGGGTTGAGTATTTGGGTGAAATGATTGAGTTAACCAAAGCTTCCTATTTTCAAGAGCAAAGTATTGTTTTTGTTGTTGGAATTTCACAAATCTAGGTTATGAGTTGTGTGTTGATAATGCTATTAGTGAGTTTTAATTTTGATCTGGAAGTTTTTATGTTAGGTTGATTTGGAAGTTTTTAACCAAACAAATCTTGGCTTTTTTTTTTGGTTGAGTGATGAATTTTTTGGTTGGCTTTTTATTTGAATGAGTATTTTGTTGAATTTGTATAAAAATTGTATTGATTTAAATTTTTGGAAATCTAAATGTTCTTCCTATTGGTTGGCTTTTTATTTTATGAATTTTTTAAAATATATTTTTAGTTTTAGAATTATAAAAATACCAAAACGTCTTTTTAGGACATTTATCGGTAACCCTTCTAATGGAAGTTGACAGAATAACTGAATTGAATAAATTGAATAAATTTAAAAGTTAGAGAACTTAATTGAATGAAATTAAAATTACAGAACTAAATAGAGTTTTAGACAAAATTAGAAGATGCAATTTATAATTTAGCCTCTCTTCTTTTTTTTTTTGTCAATTTTTCTGCAAAAATATTTGAGAATTGATTGTCCTTCATCAATTTTAAAAATACCAAAATAAACGATTTTTTTGTTTTGAATTTATTTTTTTATTATTATGTTTTTACTATTGGTCCTTTGGATTTTATATTTGGTCTTATTAACTAAATCCATATTGGTATTTTATTTAATTTTTTTATAGGTTAGTTAATTTCTTTGAGTCAATATAATTTTCATAATTTAATAATTGGCCTTTAGCTCTAGTCAATTAAATTTAGGTTTAATCTTATTGGTCTATATCGGTGTGTTATTCTACTTCAATGGGTATAAGCTTATGATGAATAAAATTTCTATTGGAATCTTAGCTTCATGTTGTATCTAAGCGACAGTAGGGGAGTGCAATAAAGAAATAAAGTCAATAGGTCTCTTGGGGTGCATATGGAGATGATCGAGACATTCATGAAATGATTTAGTAGAGTTCTTGCTCCTAAATTATTCTTATCAAAACAAAAGGAAGAGGAACTAGTTCGAGGCCCCTTAGAAGCCATGATCATAAAAGAAATAAGAAAAGTGGAACAACACACGTTACACAATAAAATGTCACTCACACATTTTTTTTTTTTTTTTTTTTTTTTTGATATTAACTCACACATCAATATATATATATATATATATATATATATATATATATATATATATATATATATATATATATATATATATATATATATATATATATAAAAGCAGAGACCTCATGCGAGAGTGCATGAGGTTCTGCCATGTGGCGCTCTATATGAGTTCTTTGCAATCCTCTTTATTATGAAACGATGTTTTCCAACTTCAAAAATTAAAACAATGCAGCTTTTATGTTTAGCACTTATTGCTTCATCAAAAATCAATTCATTTCTTACTCTCTCCTAACTCTTCACTTCTTTCCATCAAAAAAAAAAAAAAAGACTCTTCACTTTTTGCGGACAAAAAAATACTTTCACTTCTCTGTTCAAATTTAAATGCACGCTATGGATAAGCACCTGGCAAAGTGAGACCAAGCTTTGCACTATTACACCTTTACAATAATATTATACTTTTCAAGTAATTTCCGTTGAGATCAAACCCATCTTAAATTTTTTAAATTTCATTCATTCTCTTTCTTAACTCTTTAGTTCTTTCTACATCTCTTAAGTCTTAACTCTTCACTTCTTCTAGCAAAAACAAAAACAAAAAACTCTTTCACTTCCCCTTTCAATTAAGTGCACACTATTGTACCTGTTTCTTTTGAAAATTATATGTTGATGGATCAAGAATTCCTCTTTGAGTTGATGGACAAAAGCTCCTTTCTTAGTGTTTGTAAATAAAAAAATATTGCCAACTCTCTCTCTTTGTTTCTTTCTTTCAAATTTTTTCTTTCAAAATTTTATTTGGGATACTAAGTTTGCGGTTTGCAATGTTTAAGGGAAGACAGACAAGGGTAGATTGAAACTTCAACTTTACCCTGTTTTGGGCGGGGACTAAAGTCACTAAACCTACGGAGAAAAAGCCACTAGCCCCTAATTTATCAAACCCTTCTTTAGTATCTAAGAGGTACAAAATACTAATACTCAATTTGTTCATTCTTTGTTGTTGTTTGGTAATGGGTTTTTGATAATCGAACTAGATGGTGGTTTGTTTCTTTTCATTTGAACTGTTTACTGGTTGAGATTTTTACTAAGCCACACAATTTTTGTAATTTATGATTTGGCTTTTGGTGAGTGATTTAAATATGTTACATGAGGGTGTGATTAAGAAAATTAGTTGAATTGGGTAATACTTAGACCCTAAGGCAAAGACAGGTTGAGTAAATAATCTGGTTTTGTTGGGCAGGTAGAAAGATCAATAAGGAAGAAACCTAATCAATAAATCAAGCTCCTCCAAGCCACATGTAGTTGGAGCACAAACACATGAATCTCTATGGATTGGGTCACATTCAAAGCGCCAATGGAGGCAAAACTTTTGTAAGATTCGAAGTGCAAAGAGCCCAAGACTAATCATATATCTTATTTTGAATCCATAGTATTTGATAAAATGCTTGACAAAAAATTTATAATTTTTATTTGATTGTATGATGTAGCAACCTATATAATTGACATGAGTGAAACAAATTAAATTAACCACGGGTAAGAAAGAAATTATTATTTTTAGGTGAATAATTTTCTTTTACCTATTGAGGGGTTAAGTATAATTTGGTAGCAAAGTTTTAAAATAATCACCACAATCTACACATATTCTATGTCCTCCTAAATGATAGAAACTCAATTGTAAAAAATAAGAACAAAGAAAGAAACAATAGAACCCCAAAGGTACAAATTAAGAACTAAGTGGGCAAAAAAAATTATGTGGTGTCTCCATTATTTGAAGGTTAGCCTAGGATCTATATAAACTCAAAATAGTATTAAAAAATTGTTAAATATATTATACTGGTACACATTTGTTAATTTTTTTATTAATTTTTTTTATTTTATATAGAAGATAGACTTTCTATTTTAGCCTAATCTAAGTGTATATATGTGTGAAGGTCCTTCTTGGAGACTTGAATCCCAGCCCTTACCCCCCACACCCCATAAGCACTTATACTTGTGGAGTGACTATTGCACCAAGGGTGTGCGGTAGTTAAAAAATTGTTAAATATGCTGAATCATGTCTACCTCAACCATCATTGAAAATACTTGCTTTATATATTTATTTATAGGTCAAGTATCATGTACGGCTGTCCGCAAGAGCCTTGACAATATCAAAGTGTGTTTGTTGCTTTGCCTAGACATGAATCACTATGCAACCTTAGCACTGCTATAGTTAAAATATTATTGAAGATGCTTCATAGGGTCAACGCCTTAGTTAGACATTTCGCATGACAAGGGATAGGTTCAAGGAGTTTGATATGCATAATGTATGCTTGCAATTAACTGGTTTACGATCAACTGAAGATGCTTCATAGGGTCAACGCCTTAGTTAGACATTTCGTATAACAAGGTTCAAGGAGTTTGATATGCATAATGTATGCTTGCAATTAATTGGTTTACGATCAACTGATGGTAGACAAAAAAATATACGTACATGCTTTGAAGTTTCTACTATAATATGCTATAATATGTCTAATAATTTTCAAAAACAAATTTACATAAAACATTACAACAGTATTCGTGCATCGCACGAGAAACTTACTAGTTTTGTTGAAAACATGGAGTGCAATATGAAAACAACCATGGATAAAGTGAAAGATTACCCATAAATATGTCCAAAAAGAAATTTAAAACCAAAGGGGAACAACCCCATTATGTACAAACATTTGACAAAAAGAACTTTAAAAAATAAAATAAAATAAAAACTTGAGCTCAATATCAAAACTTGTAAATAACCCAATTCCTAAACTTAGATATGAGTCTACAATAAAATATTATGAGATTACCTTGAATTGATAAGGGAAAGATGTTGGAATCAAAAGTTTTGGTTTAACTGAAATTTGATAGAGTGTGGAAGAGAAAGGGTTTAGTTTCAGATGAATAAGTTAAAGCAAATTAAGACCAAATCGTTAAAATACATGTTTTAAACATGTCTGAGAATCTCAATTGACCAAGTGTCTACCAAGACATTTTGTATGACCTCTATTGGCCGAGCGTCTAATGAAAATGCATGCAATGCAAAATATAAAAGTTTGAATTCTCAGCTCTCACAGAGATACTATATAATAATCACTCTCCATGTGTAAAAATTACTTTCACAAAGATTAAAAACACAAAGAAAAACATATCTTTGGCTCTTTCACAAAGAATTTAACATGTTTATAGATGCTTAGATCCTAGAGTTGTTGGTTCTACATCGTTCGCCATCTTTGCAAAGGAAGGCTCATGTGTTGGTCAAAGCCATAGATGTCCTCTACTCCATGAAAAGTGGGAAATTTGTGCTCTAATTTATGAGATGTTGATTTCCATTGCCCTATAAGAGGGCTTAAGATGTTGACTACATGCTCCATATTTGGCCTTTGGTATGGTTTGTGAGTAGTGCAATGTCTTGCAAGCTCAGCTACTCTGTATATGCTCTCCAAGGTCTCCTCATCAGGGTTAATAGTTTGATCAATGGCCATGGGGAAGTGCTCCTTATTGTTTAGAATCTTACAAAACCATGTAACTAGATGAGGGTTCTCATCTGGCAGAGTATCATCTACTGCTTTTCTACCAGTAATCAGCTGCATCAAAACCACTCCAAATGCATATACATCCGCTTTGGTGGTCACTCTTCCTGCTGCTATTGACAAGGAAAAGAACTCATCAAGATGACCTGCAATGGTTCAACTAGTGACATCTAACTAAAAAATAATTATTCATGGTGAACATTGGTGTCAATATACTTGGTATGACACAAGCACATGAAGATAAAAGATTATATACGTACAACAATAACAAAGTCCTAGTCTCAAATTATTGAGTCGTTCATAGATTCTTAATAAATTAGTCAAGGTCGACTATACATATATATAGTGACAGAGTCAAAATTTCAATTGGGAGGTTGGAGGAAATTAAAAAACATTAATAGAATTAATCATAAAAATATGTATGAGTCATAAATATGTATAATAATGCAACTATCATACAAAATAAAATATAAGCGCAAAATATAATTTATTTTTCATTCCTAGATTAATTTACTTTTTTTTTTTAGAGAGTTTTAACCAATGGCTCTACTCCTGATGATAGCTTTTTATTATCATACCAAGACACCAATTAGTTTTTGGTGTAAGTGGAGATTAAACCCTAAATCTTTTATACAACCATTGAAGACTTTACCACTAGATTAATTTACTTAGTTGCTCTATGTGTGTTCATATTTTTGAAATTTCTTCATGATATATATTTTTTCAATAATTTGATTAGTCAAAATAAATTGGTGTTAAAAACATAACAATATGCCTAGGAAGTTACATACTAAGTGATTGATTGCTTCAAAAAAAAATTATAGAATTCAATATTTCTTTCTCTGTTTATCTAATTATTTAAATTTTGATTTTATGACGAAAACCAAAGGTCAAATTTAAGACCTACAATAACTTATATGGCAAGTTGGGTAGTAAGGATGGAGAAAATAATATTTATAAACTTGTTTAGATTAGGAACATGAAATAAAGAGACTCGCATGGTGTCTAATGCATTAAATTGAAGATCATAGACTGTTGTAAAAGAATAAAAAGATTTAAGAAGCATGGGGATTGATATGGAAATGACATAAAAGAGTAGACTAATGTGGACTTGCGGCCCAATCATTCCCATAACACCCTTGATTCTATAAAATGACAAAAATCAAGGAGCAATTGGAGCAATATGAAGGCTATACTAAAATACTAATAACACTCCGTCAATGACAGGTATGAGAGATTATTTACAATATTATTTTTATACACAAATAAGAAAGTTGACTGACTTCAGTATTAGAAAAGCTTCGTCCGACATCATATTGATACTACCTCAGTGATGTGATTTGCTTTAATTGTGCAGGTAATTTGGGAGATTGTCCAAGTTTTGAATGGCCATTTAATCACTATACTCTATCAAATTCAATTAAGACACAATGACCATTTCGTAACTATACTCTATCAAATTCAACTAAGACACAAGAACATAAAATCTTAGGCTTTAATTACCTCCATATTCTGGCGCAAGATAACCAAATGTCCCAGCTAATCGCGTCCTTACAGAGTTCTTTCCATCAGGCGCAATTTTAACCAAACCAAAATTTGCAACCTTGGCCCTCATATCACTCCCAAGAAGTATGTTGGAAGGTTTTAAATCTCTATGAATGAAAATTTGTGGTGCTAAACTATGTAAGTATTCCATTCCGCGTGCCACATCCATTGCTATCTGAATCCTTTGCTACCAAGTAAGAGGAGAACACCCATTCTCACCCAAATCAAACAAATGTTGTGTTAACGTCCCTTGTGGCATATACTCATATACCAAGAGCCTCTCTTTGCCATTGATACAGCATCCTAAAAGAGAAACCAAATGAATATGCCTCACTTTATTAAGGACTGAAATCTCCGCCTGAAATTCATTGATTCCTTTGCTACCCAATAATGTTTACAAAGGAGAATACCATGAATTTGGAGTTCTCCTTTCCATCCTTTTCACAGCAACTTTAGTTCCATCATGGTATTCTCCTTTGTAGACTACTCCAAAACCTCCCCTACCCAGAATGTCATCTTCATTGAAATTGTTCGTCACCTGTTTTAGAACTTCAATCGAAATTTCAATATTCGGTACACTTGTGCCTCCATTTTCAGGATTCACCACTCCTCCAAACTTCACTGAAATTGTTGGTCGCCTATGCCTGCTACTAACATAACATTTAATCGAGATAGATAACACAACCACAACAAATATGATCACAGCAATAACTATACCAGCAATCATACCAGGCAAGACGGAAGTACCACTTGACCTTATTCCAGCTTTATTCCCACTAGGCGATGTGCCATTCGAACCTGGCGGAGCACTCCCTCCACTTCCAGAGCTCGGAGTATTCTTCCCAATCAAAGGATTACCGGTCCTAGTTAGCTCCACTGAATCTCCAAATTTTGGTATCAACCCAGTAAGGTTATTGTTCGAGACGTCAAGAACCTGAAGGCTTGTCATGTTGGTGAAAGCATCCGGAATGGAACCCGTCAAATTGTTATCATTCAGATACAAATTCCTCAACGATGAGAGTTTTGCAAAGACAGGAGAGATCGTCCCAACGAATTGCTGCTTAGCAAAATTGATAGTGGTAATATTACCCTGTGAATCGCAGATAATGAAAGTCCAGTCAGTGCAGGCGTTGTTACCTTTCCAAGTATTGGCTAGTTTGATTGGATACCCAAATGCCGCAGCGATTTCGAGCAATGTGGTCACTTGGGGATCACAAGGACCTGGGGTGCCTTTACAGAAGCTATTGATACCATCAAGAGTGTGAGTAGTCACGCTAGATGGGAACTGTGGGTAAGGCCCTTGGAGCTCATTGTTATCCAAAGAAACGTTTCTCAGTGAGGGAATTGACATCAGTGAGGCTGGGATGAGGCCTGTAAATTGGTTGACTCTGAGCTGAAGATCAAACAAACTTGTACAGTTTGACAAGTCTGGGATGGGACCAGTGAACTGGTTCCTCATTAGCAACACTTGGGACAACTGTGTCATCGAAGATAACACGTCGATGGTACCTGACAAGCCATTTTGCTGGTTGTCGAGCAAGAGGTATTGAATCCCGGATCCACCGAAGGATTTAGGGAAAGTGCCACTGAGATTGTTGAAAGACAGTCGGAGATCGTGAAGACTCGGGAAGGATTCAAAGAAATCTGGTAAAGACCCAATAATGTTTGCATTGCTAGCATAGAAAGTGACTAAACTAGTGGCCTGATTCAACTCGGTGGGGATGGTCCAAGGTGCAAGATAAAGGTTTTGGCTCAAGGTTAAGATTTGTAAGCTTGTGAGTCCTTGGAAGAAACCTGAAGGAATGGAGGTGAAATTGTTGTTGTCAAGGTAGAGTTCTTGAAGAGAAGTGAGGTTGGCAAGGGAGGGGAGACGTCCAGAGAGAGAGAGTTGCCTTGGAGAGAGAGAGTGGTGAGTTGGGTGAGAGTGCCAAGATCGGAAGGAAGAGTGCCTGTGAGAGACTGAGAAGCTAAGTTGATGGAGGTGACACGGTTGCTTCCGTCGCAGTTAACGTTTTTCCACTTGCAGCAGTATGTGGTGGCGGACCAGCCGCTTGGGGCGGGGACAAAGGAGGCTAGGATCTTGGCCATGGCTGCAGCGTCATCGGCATATGAAAGAGTTAGGAAGGAGAAAATGAAGGTAAAGAGATATATCAGCCGAACCATTTGAGATTGAGAGAGAGAGAGAGGTGGGTTTGAAGTCTGGCAGTGTTGATGTTCAAAGGTAAGGTCTTTTTTTCATTTTTTGTACCCAAGAAAGGAGGGAAATGTGAGAGGGACCGAGTGAGCCGTGTTGGAAGGGCCAAGTTACTGTTAGAATTTTTCTAAACAAAAAACAAAAAATTGTCATGGTTAGAAATTGGCAGCTAACTTGAACTTGAAAATATATAAAAATAATAAAAAAGACACCGTCATTTTGATTTAGACCAAAAATTTTTTTTTTAAAAAAAGGACTATTGTTAATGAGATAAATGGTTAATAGTAAGTAAAAAAGTAATATTATTAACTCAATTTAGAATCGACAATAGTAAATCAACTCAACTAATGTGAAAAATGTTGTCAAATTTTTTTTGTATATACTATTTATTCTATAGACCATTAATCTTTGAATAGAAGCCATCCATGAAGACTTGAAACTTATCTTAAATTATTCTATTCTTTGTCTGGAAAGAAAGTTGCACGAAAATTTTGGCCATAGCAAATTTCTTCTAACAACGCACCTTGACTTCGTAATTGAAGACTTTACGTTGTTTCAGACCATCTAGATCCGCTAATTCGCATCCACTAATCATGCTTGAGATTGAAGACAAATATACTCTCTCTAGCTTGCTCGGCAATGCTCTCAACTAGCTAAGAATCTTGTAACTTAACTAATTGACATTTTTTTATATTTTCAACAGAGACATGCGTGCAGTGTTCAAATCTCCCACCACTAACTATTGATTAATATATACAAAGCAATGTTCTTGACTTGAAAAAATATTTTTCTAGTTGTGTTTTTATAAAATATGTTACAATTTGGATTCTCTAGGTAAGTTTTGCTTAACAATTTTCATTGATAATGTGGCAAAAATAATTAAAACAATACTGCATAAAGGATTTTTAGATAAAAGTCATGAAATTACATAGTACATGTTGTGAATCACAACGACAACATCAATCCTAAACAGGAAAATAATCCAACCCAAGGTCTTGTCAATTGCTGTCACACAGATAGAACTTATTAGCCCCCACATGGACACAATAAACATCACATATATGAAACTTAATAGTCATCTCATAAAAAAAACTCAATAACAGTCATACAGATGGGTGCTTAGATACCAATGTCAGAAAGATTAGGGTTCCATGCAAGCTGGGTAATCACTAACATCTCACAGAAGGATAAAACATAAAGAGCTTATATATAGGTTTAAAATAATTAAACTACACAACATATTGTTGAGTGGTTACAAACAAAATACTGTCAATATTCCACAAAGATTTATAAATAAGCTCACAACTTTTCCATAATAATTCCCAAACAATAAGTTTTCTGACCGGTATCATAAATAAAGAATCTCTACAAATTTTCAGGTTATCCTATAAATTCGTTGAATAATTAGGAGTTTTTTGTTAAAAAAATATGTAAATCTGAATGATTTTCTATGTTTTGAAAAGAACAAGTTGAATACATATTATTATGATGTTTGTTGAATTTTTTAGAAATTTTCAACCCTGAATCTCCTCCTAAATTTTATAATTAGCCAAATACCTGGGTGCATACAAAACAGAAAATTGTGGACTTGCATTTTAGGATGTTTATAGGAGCTATACTTTGTTAGTTTGGTAGACTAGAAAGGGTTTTTTGGGTAAGACCATATGTATACCAAACTTGAAAATCTTGATTTGATGTTAATGGGGGAAAACAACTATGAAAATCGAATACTATAAACCATCAAAATTTGTTTTGTAATAATTGAGTTGAATCAATTTGAGTATTAAATGATTAAGATTATTTTATTTTATTTTAGTTTTTGAGCAAAAATCAAAACTAAACCATGAAGAATGGGATGCACTTGCCTTCAAACTAGATTTTTTTATTATTATTTTGAGAATAACTTTGAGCTAGACTATATATTTAAGTTTGGAATTTGTTTTTTGAAAAAAACTCCAACATTATTACGTACTACTTGATTAACTTTCCCCATAAATAAGTAAATAAATATAGTGACCGAAAATTTCTATGCATGCATAAATCTATATTGATGATTAATACCTAAATTGTTTAGAGTATATTGTTTGAATTAATTAGAAAGATTGATTTTAATTTATGAGCTTATATTATGGCTAGAAGTCATATACAATTTTTCTAACAAATAGAGACACGTTATTAAAGATATTCCGGAGGACATTGTCCCATTGGTAAGTGCTGATGTTTCTTAAGGTTTTTGTTTCAATAATAGCCCAGTTTCTTTCAGTCTAGTTTCTTTCTTAAGGTTTTTTTTTACAACAAGATTGAGTGTATTTCTAAATTTATTGATTAATAATTAATGTTAGATACAATATTTAATTTTTCTTAATCTATTTTAGAGAGTAAATGAAACTCTAGCAGACTCGTACACACAGGAGGATAGTCCAAAATGAGATAGAAAAAGAGAAGTCAAAGTCAAAGTTGATTTTTCAATCCGTGTGTTTTTCTTTTTCTTTTTAAATTATTAAAAAAACATCAGCTATTTTTATTTTCCTTTAGACCTTAAAAAGATAGATTAAATCAATGTTTCGCACAGTATTTACACTATTATATTGGATAATTATGTTTTTGTGAATATTATGTGAGAGACTTTGCATTAGTCCAAACCGAAGGGTATCATTTGGGGCAAACAAGTTGCTCAAAGATTTCGGCTATTGGAAATCTCTTACGATAATGTACTTGACTTTTTTATGTATAGAGGACTTTAGGTTATTTTGGATTATATAGTCTTTTTTTTTGGTAATAAATCTTTATCTATAGTCACGAAATTCTAGTTGGTAGTAAAATTTCCATACCCATACTTTGTCCAACAAAAAAAAAAAATCTGTTCATGAGTGATACAAAAGGCAATTTTTCCATTTCATTAAGTCTAGATTCACCAAAAAAAAAATCTTAAGTGTTTCTAATTCATTAAAAATAACAAGATTACAAATAGATTATACAAATTTTATAAAAGTCCCCCCCCCCCCCCTAAATTCATTACTTTTGTAAAAAAAAAAAAAATACATGAAAATTCTTAAGTGATTCTAATACAATGTTACACATTTAAAATTCTTAATTTATTAAGTTACTCATACTTTCTAGTAAATAGCAAATACATACATAACTATGTACCAGTACCACCATGTGTATGTGTGTTTTGGTCTTAAATGCTGGTGTCGTCCTAAAGCTAAAGGTCAGCCCCCAAAAGAAAAAATTTTGGCCCTATTGGAAAAATTAGGTATTTGATGACTTTTGTGCCCAATTTAGTATCGAAACTATTCATGGGTAGAATATAACTATAAACTCTTTTAGCCAAACAATTGACGGCAGCACTCCCAAAATCAAAACTGATAACAAAACTGTAAAGGATGATGGTGTTGCCTCAAGAAGTTTAGCTAGCACAACATCAGTTCATAGAAAAGCACAGCTGCATAATCTGCCTAAAAGACTTGTAGTTTAGTCTAGTGTAAAACTGTATGTAGTTTTAGTTAAGTGCTTGAAGTATTGGTTAGTTACACTTGTACACGTGTCTGTATTTTGTTACTCTGTTAGACTTCATCCAAATCTGTTAGGATGGTTTGGCGCCATAATTCAGTTATGATTAGCTAGCTTATATATACTTGTACTTGATGTAATCTATGAGATATGCAATATTCATTTCTTCTATTTCTCTCTCTCTCTCTCTCATCTAGAATTTTCTTTCAAGAATTATCATCTTCTTTCATGGTATCAGAGCCACATTAATGGCGTCCTCTGCTAGCTCTTCGTCCTCTGCAACAACAAGGTCAACTTCAAGTTCATCAATCACTCATGGTGTCAATCCATCTTTATTACTTGTCAAATATGGCAAGTATGGTTACCGTGAAGCTTGATTACAACAATTATATGGTGTGGAGACATCAGATTGAAGTCATTCTGGTAGCATACTCAATGATCAATTTCATCAGTGATGATGATCATGCTTTAGATCCTTTTCTTAAGGATAGCTCAGGAAATTTTACAACTGCAGCTAATCCAAAGTTTTTCCAATGGAAGAGTTGTGAACAAGCCTTGTTCACTTTCCTCAATTCAACTATCTCTCCATCAATCTTGGCTCTCACTATAGGCCAAAGGTCTGGACTAGGTGTTTGGAAGGTGCTTGAGAAAAGGTTTGCATCAATATCACGCTCTCATGTCCTAAGTCTTAGAGATGAACTAATGAGTATTAAGAAGGGTTTAGAATCTATGGATTCATTCTTTCAAAGAATCAAAGAAATCAGGGATAAACTTGGGGCTGTAGCAGTCTGTGTTGATGAAGAAGAGCTCATTCATCTGGTTCTTGAAGCCCTGCCTTCAGAGTATGATGCATTCTGCTCTGCAATTAGAACCAGGAATGATGTTATCACACTTGAAGAGTTGAATACTCTCTTGAATGCAGAAGAAAGATCAATCAAGAAGAGGTCAATTGCTTCTAATCTTAGGGATTCCTCATCTTTAGCTGTGGCAGCTAACCAATTTAATCAGTTTAATCACAGTCAAGGTAGAGGAAGAGGCAGGAATGGTAATGGTAATAATAATAGAGGGGGTTGTGGTAATGGTAGAGGAAGTAATCAATTTCATCATGGTAATAATCAGATGTTTGATTCTCAATTCACCTATTCTCCATAGACCAAGGCCTCTTCTTCTCAAGGGCAGAAGGTCACATGTCAAATCTGTGGTAAGAATGGACATTCTGCCTTAGATTGTTACCATCGCATGAACTTTGCTTACCAAGGAAGACATGCTCCAACCAAGCTTGCTTCCATGGCTGCAAGATCAATGGTTGCTTCATCAAGTGCTAATCAAAATCAAAATTGGTTGACTGATACTGGTGCCTCTGATCATATCACTTTAGACTTGTCTCAATTGTCTCTTGCTCAACAACCTGCAGCAGGTGAGTCTGTCACAGTTGGCAATGGGAAGATTTACCTGTGACACATATTGGTAATGGTAAGCTTGTTACTCCTTCTCATAATTTTTCTTTGAACAATATTCTTAGGGTTCCTCAAATTGCTTCAAACTTGCTTTTTGTTCACAAACTTTGTCTTCAAAATAATGCATTTTGTTATTTTGATGCCTATCAATTCTTAATTCAGGATTTACTTACGAGGAAGGTGCTTTATAGAGGGCTGAGTAAGGATGGAGTCTACCCTATACCTGTCTCTGCCTTCCTCCTCCTCTTCTCGTGTCACTTCTGGTGGTTTTGCTGCCCTTTCTCCACAGAATTTACTTTAGCACAATAGGCTTGGTCATCCTTATGCAAAGATTCTCCATTCAGCTATGTCTTTTTCTCCTTCTGTACAGATTTCTTCTATTACTGATATTTGTTCCAAGTGTACTTCATGTATAAGTGCTAAAATGCACAAATTTCCTTTTCCTAAACATGTATCATGTACTGAATTTCCTTTCCAATTAGTGCATTCAGATGTCTGGGGTCCTGCTCCTGTTAATTCTGTTCTTGAACACAGATTCTATGTGATCTTTGTGGATGATTTTAGTCATTTTACTTGGTTATTTCTGTTGAAAAGAAAGTCTGATGTGTTTAAGGTCTTCTTGCATTTCCATTCTTTGGTTGCAACTCAATTTAATGCTAAAATCCAAACCTTGAGGTCTGATGGTGGTGGTGAGTATGTTAATAATAACTTCAAATCCTTTTGTTTAGAGCATGGCATTCAGCATCAGTTTTCTTGTCCTTACTCTCCTCAATAGAATGGTGTTGCTAAGAGAAAGTACATGCAGGTTGTAAAGAGTAGTTTGTCCATGCATCATCAATCCAATCTTCCTCTTTCTTTTTGGTCATATGCTTTTAGTACAGCTGTTTAACTTCTCAATAGGATTCCTTCTTCTGTTTTGAACTTTGTCTCACCTTGGGAAAAATTGTATGGTCATAGACCACCCCTTCATGCCTTGAGGACTTTTGGCTATGCCTGTTACCCTTACTTAAGACCTTATGCTTCTCATAAGTTTGATCCCAAGTCTAGTCAGTGTATATTCCTTGGGTATCCTCCTCAATCCAAAGGTTACATTTGCATCGATGTGGTTACTGGTAGAGTGTATATCTCTTGCCCTTGCTTGTTTAATGAATCTATCTTTCCTATTTTTCCTATTCCTAAGTCTGAGTCTTTCTCCACTGCCTCTACTTCTTCTCCTTTTACTTGTGATCTTTCGTTTTCTTCCCTGCTTCCTGTGTCTCAATCTGGCTTAGGTTATTCTTTTGATCCTATCACTTCAGCCTCTACTCCTAGTTCTACTTCTGTCCAATCTGATTCTTCTTCTTGCTCTTTGGTTCCTGTCCAGTCTGTCTTGCCTGCTTCTTCTTCTGTTGAGCCAGTTCAGTCTGTTCCAAGTGATCCTTCCATTTCTCCTAGTTCCACTTCAGCTACTCTTCCTTTGACCACAAATGCTCATCTATGCTTACCAAGTCCAAGAATGTATTTTCAAGCCTAAAGCTTTTTCTGTTCAGACTGATTATAGTTGTACTGAGCCTCCTTCATATTATGTTGCTTCTAAGTATTCTTATTGGGTTGATGCTATGGATTCAGAATTTACTAGTTTGCAACAGCAGCATACTTGGACTCTAGTTCCTTTGCCTCCTAATAAGAATGTTGTGGGATGTAAATGGGTGTATAAGGTTAAAAGACATAGTGATGGGCGTATTGCTAGGTTTAAGGCCAGGCTGGTTGCCAAGGGTTACTTGCAGCAATATGGTTTGGACTATACTGAGACCTTTAGTCCAGTGGTGAAGCCTACTACTGTGAGGATCATTCTTGCTTTGGCTGTTCATTTTGGTTGGTCCCTTAGGCAATTGGATGTTTCCAATGCATTTTTACATGGTGTTTTGCAAGAGGAAGTATACATGAGTCAGTCCCCTGGGTTTAGAGATAAGTCTAAGCCTTATCATGTCTGTTTGTTACACAAGGCAATCTATGGCCTTAAACAGGCCCCTCATGCTTGGTTTGATAGCTTTACATCTTAAATTTTTCACTGGGGGTTTCATGCTTCTTGTGCTGACAGTAATCTGTTCATCCTTATTCATTCAGCTCATGTTGTTTACCTCCTTTTGTATGTGGATGACATTATTATAGCTGGCAATAATGGTGCCTTTGTTGATGAGATCATCAAACAGCTTGGTGTTTCCTTTGCCCTTAAGGATTTAGGTCCTTTGAGTTACTTCTTAGGGCTGCAAGTTGAGTATACTGCTGCTGGTCTGTTTTTGCATCAATCTAAGTATGCCAAAGACCTATTGTCTAGATTTCACATGTTGGATTGTAAGCCTGCTTCTAATCCATGTGCTTCTACTCATTCTCATGCTTCTGTCAGTCTTCTACTCTCTAATCCCACTGCTTATAGAAGCCTTGTTGGGGCTTTACAATACTCGACCTTTACCAGGCCACATCTGTCTTATGCAGTCCAGCAAGCTTGTCAATTCATGAGCAAGCCTTCTTAACATCACCTCATTGCTGCTAAGAGGATCTTAAGATACCTAAAAGGTACTCATCATTTGGGAATTCACTTCAAGCCTGGTCCTCTCTCCCTTTCAGCCTATTGTGATGCTGATTGGGCTGGAGATCCTTTAGATAGGAGATCCATTACTGGCATGATTGTTTTCTTGGGTTCTTCACCTATTACCTAGTCTGCTAAGAAACAAGCTGTTGTGTCTCGATCTTCTACTAAGGCTGAGTACAGATCCCTTGCTATTACCATTGCTGAGGTCTATTGGTTAAGGATGCTTCTCAAGGACTTAGGGATTTATTTGTATCATCCTCCCGTTTTGTGGTGTGACAATGTCTCAGCTCTTGCCTTAGCTTCTAATCCTATTTTTCATGCCCGCACTAAGCATATTGAAGTGGATTACCACTTTGTTTGTGAGAAGGTTTTGAATAGAGATTTAGTTCTCAAATATATTTCTACCTTGGATCAATTGGCTGATTTATTTACCAAGAGCTTGCCTTCTCCTCGTTTTCATGCTTTTTCTGTCAAACTCATGGGACTTCCTCCCCTTAGTTTGAGGGGGGATGTAAAGGATGATGGTGTTGCCTTAAGAAGTTCAGCTAGCATAGTATCAGTTCATAGAAAAGCACAGCTGCATAATCTGCCTAAACGACCTATAGTTTAGTCTAGTGCAAAACTGTATGTAGTTATAGTTAAGTGCTTGAAGTATTGGTTAGTTACAATTGTACACATGTGTGTATTCTGTTACTCTGTTAGACTTCATCCAAATCTGTTAGAATGGTTTGGCACCATAATTCGGTTATGATTAGCTAGCTTATATATACTTGTACCTGATGTAATCTATGAGATATGCAATATTCATTTCTTCTATTTCTCTCTCTATCTCTCTCTCATCTAGAATTTTCTTTCAAGAATTATCATCTTCTTTCAAAAACATCATCAACCTCACGTTTTTAGTCAAACACCCTCCGACCGACAACAAAATTCAAAGACCAGTACTGCTACTCACAATGGAGAAATTTTCATATGCAGGTATATAAGACATCCCTCTAACTCACATGTGAGCCCCCACAAAAATCCTACGGCATAGCAAATAACCAATGCTCATTCACAAATCACTTTTGTCATTGGTTTCATCATCAATCTAGTTGTAAAGTGTTTGAACACTGTGAATCAATCAACTTTAGATTTCTAACCGACCCAACTTTGTATTTTCTTAGAAACTAAAATTTAATCTATTCAGCTCATATTTTGTGCGTCTTCAATTTAACTACAGCGCCACATCTATTTTTTAAGCATGTTCATTTCGTGCGTTCTGAAGAATATATGACATGCACAATGCACAAGAAGTAAAGATTAATGAAAAAAAATTGTGCACATATAAACAATCATAAAAAAATTTTTTTAAAAAAAAGCCAATTAGGACACAGAAGAATTGGAATTAGGAACATCAAAATTTTCCAAATTGGTTGTCTTGTCATCAAGGAACGGAGTTAGAAAATTGTCTTTAGGGGCCGGTCAAGACTAAATGATCATATTAATTCATAAAAAATATATGTGTCTCTATTACATAAATGTATGACCTGCACTAATGAATTTTCAAATAGCAATTTCAAGATTTGCTTCTTCAAATGTAAAACACAACAACAAATAGCACTAGATGTGTTGTCATACCAAATCTTACCTAAATCTGGTTGTTTGAGTATGTTAGTATGAAATACTAGATAAAAATAATGAATATAGACTATCAATTGGTTTTATAAAAAAAAATCATCAACCTTAAAATAAATAAATAGAAATTGAGGTTTGATTGAAATGAATAGAAATTGGAAGCAAAATAGAAATGAAAGAAGAGATGAAGAAATGGAAGTGTAAAAAGCTTGAAGACAGTAAGTGTAAGACTATGAGAACATTTGCATAAGTTGAAAACTCGGATTTGTGTGAAACACAAGACCTTGTTTAGACCCCTAAATTAAAATATTACGGCTCGAACAAACAATAAAACTACTCTAAGCCATATTCATCAAATCACAGCAATAAAATGAAAGTTAAAAGAGTAGGGAAGAGAAATGCAAACATAAGATAACATGTCGATGTGTTATCGAAGATGAAACTAAAGAACTTAGCAAAAAACCTGTTCGCCACCCTCCAAACGGTAAATCGATCCACTAAATAATAAGTTGGGATACACGAATATCAAAAGACCCTCCAAGCTTAATCTAACCAGTGCACCTAAGCCCTCCAAGCTCCTACTCCAACAAGGCTTCTCAGAACAGTGTCTTGTCTAGCTTTCTGGATCTCGCAATGCGCTTGATTGCATCCGCCAAAGCTTGGCTTCTTCCAATACTTCTCAGTAGCACCAAAACCTCATTTAACACTCAGAATGGGTGTGGTAAGTGTTTGGGCTATCAACCTCTCAAGGATGTGGATATGGACAAGTAGGAGTTGAGGAAAACCACAATGGATTGTGTAGAGGGTTGCGGGTATGGCAATTTCTATATCTCAAGGATTGTGACTATGGTTTTCTCTCTGAAAAGCACTCCTCACAATATGTGAATAATGTGGGTATATATAGTGTAGGTAGAGACATGGTGTATCAGATATGACAAAATAGCAAAACATAATGTTTCACGGGTATCTCGTGGGAAGACCTTACTCGCAAAATACTTGCCAAAACCAGCTGTCACTATCTGTCATGACTCTTTGCATTTCAGTCATGTGTTAAGCACATGACTTTACTTCGCGGGAAGGCTTCTCGAGAGCTACCCACGAAAACTTCTTTGATCTTCAATGTTGCCTTGAGTCTTCACACTCTCTCTCACACACAACCCATACAAAGAAATCCCACATAAAATACAGGGTACATAAAATTGAACAAAATCACAATAAAATTTAGTACGAAATTAAAGCTAACACAAAATAGTTGTAAATCACAACTTTATATAAGTGATGAGGTCTCTTGGAAGGTGGCCGGAAAGTACAACATTAAATACATATTGAAAAGATGAAGTAGTTTCTTTATTGTAAAAGTTATTAAAACCGTAAAACTTATAAAAGTTGTGGGCTTGTCGACGTGTTGGGGAAAAAAGGTCAAAGTAATTAAGTATATTTGAATGAAACAAGAAGTCATTCAGCGAAAAAAGAAACAAGAAGTCAAGGACACATGGGGTAGGGGGGGTGGTAGAACCTAGTTTTTTCCGGCTATAAAATGTAGCTCCACCCCTAGTTGTCATTAATTATTTGGAAACAAAGATGAGAGAAGAATTTTTTGGCCATTTATGAGTATATATTTTTTTCCCTTTTTTTTTTTAATCTATCACAGCCATTTATGAATAGTTGAAGGGGAAGGGAGTGCTAAATGCAACCTCCTTAAAGTTTAATGGTGTTAGTCCATTTTACCCAAAAAAATAATTATTGGAATTTTTTTATATAAAAAAGAATAATAATCTATGGTCAATTCAAGAAATCCCATAATTCCTTATGTTTTCTATTCAACTTAGTGTTGATTTCAAGCAACCTTGCTAAAATTCTTGTACCTCAATTTGTAAGATAAATTTAGAGTTACGGAATAAAATATACGTACTTCTTCATAGTTGTTTAAGTGTTTAATTGGAGGAAAAAAAAATTAGTATATGATAGTATATATAAAAGAGTCTTCTAGTTTATGGCATCTCTCTCTCTCTCTCTCTCTCTCTCTCTCTCTCTATATATATATATATATATATATATATATATATATATATATATATATATATATATATATATCCATTTGATGGAGACACAAGCTATATATATAGGCCAAATTAGGGGCTCTTTTAGATTAAGATTTGTTTCATTACTATTCTTCCATCAAGGAGTTTAAAACTTGTAATTTCAAGGTGTTATA
This sequence comes from Castanea sativa, assembly GCF_040712315.1. NCBI lineage: Eukaryota > Viridiplantae > Streptophyta > Magnoliopsida > Fagales > Fagaceae > Castanea > Castanea sativa. The sequence goes on along the minus strand of NC_134018.1, from coordinate 5,673,919 downwards.
CCAATTGAGATTTACCTAGAAATTGTTATTCACCATAACGTCTTTCACAAATAAAATTCTTATGACATGAGTTTTCATTTTTCACTTAAATTAGGGCCACGAAATCTTATATTCTCACACTTGGCCCACGAGACATTTAAATAATTTGATAAGTGATATTCATTTAATATGGCAATGATATTACCCATGTCAACTAGTTGTGAAATGCTCTCATTTAAATAAAAAATCAAATACATGAATAATGGCGGTAATACCTTTAATTATAATGAGTACTTCCTTCTATGTATTATAATATATGGTAATCCTTATATGAGTACTTTACGAGCCATTAAATCTTTATGAATAGACTACCTAGTAGCCATTCGGGTCCTCCTTTATACATCACCACATATATATCATCCTTATATATATCCACAGATATAATTAACTTAATAAATATATTTATGTGCATAAGATAAAAATCATACATTTTCTTCTCCAAAAATAACCAAATATGTGTCCAAAACATAAAATAACAAGAGAAATAATTAAACACCAAATGAGCTAACAAGTTCCATATGTCCAAAAGACTTTCAAACTGCTTTGTTAGCAAACATTTAGTTATGAAGCTAGTACATCTACAACTTCCAGGAATACAAAGCAGTTTAACACATAGCAGCGTGAGTGAGATTGAGGAAGAGAGTAGTAGTGCAAGCGAGATCATTGAGGTCAACAATCATGGACTGGTACGTACAAAAATGATCAAATAAGAGTTTGAGGTAAGTAGTTTGCATTCGCTGGATCTTAACTTGGAAGATAGCATGTAGGTGGGTATAGGGAAGAGCAAGCCAAGCATCGAAGCGCTAGCTTGTACATTAAAAATTTTTGTCGTAACCATTTATGAATATTTCGAGTCCATTTGAGAATAGCTTATATAGTTAAATTTGAAAACTTTTTGCTGAAAGTACTGTAAATAAGTCCCATGAAATAATAACAAAAATAAGCTAAATAGTAGCAAAAATAAGCTAAATACTGATTTTTTAAGCCAATACCAAATGCAACTTTTGTGTATGAAATTGGTTAAAATATTAGTTGAAGGAGAAAGAAGCATTAGTCCATTTTACCAACAAAAAAAAAGATTTATTAGAATTTTTTTTATAACAATAATAATCTGGAGTCAATTTAAGAAATCCTAGAATTCCTAAATTTTCTATTGCTTAGTGTTGATTTTTTTTTCTCAAAAAAAAAAAAAAAAGGCTTAGAGTCTGTTTGGGAATAACTTATTTAGCTTGTACGTTTTTAGACCCCTTAAACACAACCAAATTAACCAAGTTATTTAGCTAAGTGATTAACTTAGGTAAATTATTCAAATCTAGGTTAACACAAATATATCATATCATTGTAAAGTGCAGAAAATAAAGAACAAAACGATATGATAACTCAGGAAAACCAAGCCGGTAAAAAACTTAGAGAGGATTTAACTTAGCTATCCTCAAGGTAAAACAAATCCACTATGAAAGAATTGAAGTTTACACAATAGCGACTTAGACCACTAACATTCTATTACTACCTCGAGTAGGAAACTTACTACCACGACCACGTGATAGCTCTGAGTTCACGAATTACTTCTTTCTTAGATTCCCAGCAAGCACAAGCACTCCCGCTTGTATATCTTTAAGCTCTTGAATCTGCAGCTGAATTGATCACCAAGCTTTTGACATCAATCTAGATCTTGATAACCCTAAGTGTATGTGAAGGTAAATACCTCCAAATCTCACAAGAGATTCACACACACACAGCATAAAGAGCAACCAGAAAACGTGGTTAGGGGTTTTCCCTTTTATATTTAAGACAAAACATAAAACGCTACATGTCAAACGGGCTTGGGCTGAGTTGGAAAATTCTGCAAAAAAAAAAAAAAATCTACACGAGCTTCGATTGATCGAGTCTAATTTTCGATCGATCGAGCTAAGCAGATTTACACAGTAAATCTTGTAGTACACTCGATTCCAACTTTACACTTAAACATACTTTGAGCAAGTCTAAAATAAGACTAAACGTTTTGATCATGGTTTGCCAACATTACAAATTGAAGTTCTAATACATTTAAACCTAAAGTCTTAGAACCCAACATAGCTGAAACTGAAATTTTTTTTTTTAAAGTACTGTAGATAAAAGTAAAATTTAGCTGAAATAGTACAAAAAAGTGTTGTGAGACTCATGAGTAATAGCAAAAATAAACTAAATAGTAAAATAAACTAACTTCAAACTCTAATTCCAAACGCAATTTTAGTGTTGATTTCAATAAACCTTACTAATAGTGGCAAAGCCAAGAATTTTTTTAGGAGCTAAACTAAATATACCCATTTTATTTTTTCCTTTTACTTTTTCGAGGAAAAGAAGAAAAGAGATATAACCATATTCTTAAAAAAAATAATAATAATAAAAAATAAAATAAAATAAAATTCTTATACAAGTTAACTTTAACTCTTCAAAGGACCATAGATCGGCTTGTTGGGCCCAAAAGGCACGATTGCAATTTTTGCGTTTGGTCACTTTTTCTTATTGGACCACCAAGCAATACAAAAACACAGCAAAAAACATTCTATCGTGTCCTTAAATTAACCGTACATTTTTTGTTCAATAAACCCAATTTGGCCCTTCTTCCCTAAACACTAAATCCAACACTCTCTCACCTTTCTTTGTTCCATCACCAGCACTCTCTCTCTCTCTCTCTCTATCTCGGCACTCAAAAGACCTTCCAACTCATTCACATTTCACACCCTTTTTTTTCATTTCATTTTCTTTTCTTTTTGAGCGAATCTGGGATTGCAATTTTTTTTTCTTGAGTAGATCTGGATTTATGGGTTGTGTTTGAGTAGCAAAGTCCTTGAAAGAGTGGTGTTGTTGTGTTTGATGTATTGTGATTGGTCTAGATGTTTGATCAGAAAATACGTTAAATTCAGGAAGAACGAAGAAATAAAATTAATAATATATATTGTACTTTTTGGAAATTTACACCTCAAACAGAAATTTTAACAAATTGCCAAACACTCAACTTAAAAAAAAAAAAAAAGACTTCTTTTTTAAAAATCTCAATTTAATACCACACATTTTGAAATTGCCATTTTCTATACTACTATTTAAGAGGCTTCTCCTATTTGGATTTTATATTTTGGATGCTTAAAGTACTCTCATCATGTCCACTTACAAGTTTTCAACTAACGAGGATAAATATGTAAATTAAAACTCCTACACTTTAAAACTCACAAACTCACGTACGTTTTGCAGTTTCTATCTCACTTTCTATCTCTCATTCTTCTTCAGATTGAAGATATTTAGTTTAGCTCTACATCCTCCTTTCTTTTTCTTCGATTAAAGACATTTATTATTAGAGGCTCCAACAAATTTTCAGGTTATATCTTTTGCAAGTTCCTCTTTGTTTTCTTTTCTTTGGTTTATGAATGACTTTTTTTGAGTTCTACTTTTTTTTATATGTATCGCGTTAACTCTTTTTTTTTTTTTCCTTTTTTTTTAAATGTAATTTTGAAAATTCAATTAATGATCAAAATATAAATGATCAATTACTTATGGACAAGGGTCTTTTTTAAGGGGGGAGGAATGAGATGTACATGTATTTGGAATTGTGGGTCCATTAGACTAATTGTTGGAGTTTTAGTTTTCATGGAGCAATATTTTGATCAGGTTGAAGACATTTTTGTTGAACCAAAAGGTGTACCACTTCGACTTTTCTCATCCAAGAAGTTATCTAGCGTGTGAGAAGCAACACGGAAAGATCAAACAATAAATTTTAGATTAAGCCCTTGAGGACAAAGACTGATTTCAGTGGCGAAGGAATGTTACGTATGTTAATTTCTTAGGAAATAATATTAATGTTTATTTATTAGTTGTTTCATGTTTATAGAGAATTATCATGTTTATAGGTATTTGTTAAGATAGGGATTTGTGCGATTAGGAAGTTGTTAGTATTTGATTTGTATTTGGATTGTGTTATTAGTGTTAGTGGTGTCTTAGTTTTAGGAGTACGGCCATCGTGGCCAAAAGTTTAGGAGGAGATGTGCTCCATTGCTTTAGATCTTTAACGTACTTTACTTTACCTGAAGTTATCTATCAATATCTTATCTATACTATTATTTAAGGGGCTTCTCCTATTTGAATTCCTCATTTTTTAGTTCAAAAATGCCCATACAGTCCTATGTTTAAGTAGAGACAAAATTAAAGGACAATCTGGTAAAAATACATGTTTAACTTGCACTAAAATATTGCCTACAAAATAGGAATATTCTTCCACTAACCCACTTCTTCAAAGTAACTATACATTTATTATTATTATTATTTTTAAATAGAAAATAAGTTAAACAACCCGTCCTATGTTTAAGTAGACTAAAAGACAATCTGGTAAAAATGCAACTCTAACTCCCACTAAAACATTACCTAAAAAATAAGATCACTCTCCCATTAATTTTCAAATTGATTTATTCACTTATAAATTAAAATTTTAAAATAAAAATTATATATATAAAATAATTAAATACTATTTTTTTTTTAAAAAAAAGGACCACTAAAAAAAAAAAAGCCTCTTTCAGATAACACAATATAAAAAAGTTGAATCAAACTCACCTTAAAAACTACTTATAACTGATCTTGAAATAATTTTTCAGCATATATATATATTATATATATATACACACACGTCACTAAACAAGTAAACAACCACTCAAAAACTCATTCCAATATCATTCGTTATAACTTAAGATCACGATTCAAATCAAGCAATATTCCTTAAATTCATATCTTTGAGCTATTATAGGTGTGCAACATTTGAAATTTCAATATTCTAAATAGATAATTGTGTAGTAGTCTCCAAATCTTAAATATTTTTTCTCTTAAAATATGCATCAATTATCGATTGTTTTCTCATTAAATTACCCACATATTAAAACCTGAATATTGAATTTTATATAGTAATTATATAGCCAATCTGGGTTACCAAAAAAAAAAATATATAGCCAATCTTTTCACTTAAAAAAACTGTAAAATATTGTTTATGTTAAAAAAAAAAAAATAAAAGCAAACAACTTTGTAAATTTGTTTTTATCTTAATGCTTCAATAGTCTATAATTACACATACTAAAAACAATATTTATTTTCTAAATTTGATTTCGAGTTTAGTAACCTATACTGAAACGTTAAATATAATATAAAATAATAGAAAAACGTGCTAGAGCTACAAGCCACTAATCTGTTGTTGTGAATGAAGTAGCGTCATTTACAAGCCAAATAAAGTAATGAACACTTCTTTTTTAGAGAGATCCTTTATCCAAATAGAGAGAGATATCAGGGGCATAGATAAAACAGAATATATATATATATATATATATATATAAGAGAGAGAGAGAGAGAGAGAGAGAGAGAGAGAGAGAGATACACCACTGGTTCAAAGGTAGTCGGTCACCGGTTGTTGATTCACTTGAATGGAGGTTGGAGAGGAGAAGACAACAAGAAACAAAGCCAATTGTTGAGTTGTTGCAGTGTTAAGACTGCAACAGCGGCAACCAATGTACATTAGAGATTTTTATTTTTGCTATTTGGAAGAGCTAATGGGCCAAGGAATAGACCAGGTTTTTTGTGGGATTCTCTTAACAAATTTTAAGATACGTGGGAAACAGTCTAAAGTCTAAGCCCATAACATTTTTTTTTATTATTATAAAATTCTAGGGGGGGACTAATAAGTTAATTTATAGATAATTTAGATAAAAGTTTTAAAGTTTTTAAGGTAGTAAATGAAATTTTCAAAAAGCTTGTGGTGTCGTTGCCCCCCTGGCCTACCTCGACGCGACTTCGTGATGGCTTGCTAAAAGCCTTATACCTCATCTGACATTAGTTGAGCTCTTGCCGATGGATCCTTCCCACATTTGGGTCATCTTGCTTATGGTAGTTGGTCTGTTGGGTATTTGGGTGATACGATTGAGCTAACCAGAGCTTCCTATTTTCAAGAGCTAAAAACAATTTTTGTTATCGGGTTTCCACAAATCTGGGTTGTGAGTTACATGTTGATGATGCTATTAGTAGGTTTTAAGGTTAATTTGGAAGTTTTTAACTCAGGATTTTTGTTGATTAGATGCTATGGCTTTGTTTGGTTGCTCAGAAGAGATGAATTTGGGAGGCTATATTTTTTAATTTTAGTAGTAAGTTGAATATATACAAAAATTCAAATTGATGTAAATTTAGGGAAATCTAAATGTTCTTCCTAATTTGAGAGAAAAATAATCTAATTTTTTATCGATATTTTTTATTATTTTTTATAAATTTTAAAATTTCAAAAATTACATAATTTTGGGATTATCAGCAACCTATAATGGAAGTTGATAGAATAACTAAATTGATGAAAATTAAAAGTTAGAGAACTGAATTGAATGAAACTCAAATTATAAGACTAAATTAATTTTTATGCAAAATTAGAAAATGCAATTTATAATGTAATCTCTCTTTTTCTAGACAATTTTTCTGTAAAATTATTTGAGAATTGGTTGTCCGGCATCAATTTTGAATCTTTAATATAGAGCAAAAATTCAAATCTTTGCAACAACCAAAACATTAGATCACCCTTGATCAAGAACTCCACTAAAAATTTTAAACTCTGATATGAGCCACCAGAATTTACTGAGACCCCTTACACAGCCTAAAACCACCAAATCACATGATAGCCACCCCACTCAATTGAGTGACCTCAATAACCCAAATATGAAAAATTCCCCAAATATACATTACAACTAATATATTAAAAAAAAACAACTAGTAAATTTAATATAGAAAACTATATATATATATATATATATATATATATATGTATGTATGTATGTATATATATTATCAAATCAAAATTCTCACCAGTACTGCAAGTCTGCAACCTTTATGACCTTGGGGACGATTGAAATTTGATGTATTTCAAGCCTTTCAAGGTCATGAAATTTGAATGTTGAGGATTTTTCAATTTTAAAAAAGCCTACTCACCCCATTAAAGCAAGAAGATTCATCTGGCCCATTCAAACTTCAAACACCCATACCGATTTTAACTCGACCCATAAATCATGTCTCAGCTATACCATACAGTATACACATAAGAAACAAGTAGGCAGCAAGAAAAAAATGGAATAATAGGTCGGAAGGCCACACAAGAGACAATAACATTGGTAACGATCTTGTTGATGAAGAAACATCAAGAACAACCAAAAACTTATTGCCAAAAGTGAAAGTACAACTGTACAAGTGCCAACAAATGTTACTACAATACTAGAGCGCTTTAAGAATAATAACAAATTGCAACTTACGCACATGTGGTTTGGCTAAAATTTAAGTTGCCTATTTGTAGTTTGAAATTTTACACTTTACCCGGCTATGGTCCACTCCATTAGGGGTTTGCAATCTACCTTTGGACTTTCTTTGTTAAAAAACACTAAAAACATAACAAAACCAAAGAAAACAAAATCAAAGAGTGGCTTTGAAAAAATTTAGAAACTTGCTCAAGAACTTCAATAGAACACAAAAATTATCCAATCGCAGCTGTTGCTAGCACTCTCTACAACAATTATACACATCCAAAACCTACTAACTTGTATACAAATTATAACAACACCACAATTGAACAAATCAAACATAAAAAACAATCACTAACAGAGCTAATGGATGGAAAATTGGAGGAAATCAGTGAGGAACAATGAAAAGTGAAACCCCAACTCCACTTCTTTATTCCTTCCTCCGGTCCTCTATATTTTCTCTCAACAAAACAACAAACACATTGAAAAAATACCATTACTATTTATCTGTTCTCTGAACAAACCCACTTAAAAAATCCATACTTTTTGCATCATCTAGTGATCTACTTAAACGAAAACAAAAATAAGAAATGAAATAAGTGAGTTTTAGAAATATACCAAGCAAATGTGTGTGTTTTATACCCATCAAAATTTAAGCACTCAAATAGAACTCAAGAAATTCCAGGTGGTCCCTGTAATAGATTGTGCTCCAAATCTCAACTAACACTATTGAGGATGAGATGGTGAAGATGGTACCACCTCAACACAACCCACATCGCACCCCTTCAGTAGTACAAACCTAACCACCATTTCGTTTCCCCTTCAAATGCCAGACTAGAGAGAGAGAGAAAGTAGAGATAGAGAAGGATAAAGTTTGAGGTGAAAGGCGGAGCAAGGAGGCCCACCATGGGTTTGGTTCGGCATGAGAGAGAGAACTTGGGGTTTAATAGATCAGGGGAAGCCATTGCTGTTGGTGGCGATGGCAATGAGCAATAGAGAACAATCCTTTAAGGCTTTCAGCCATGTGTGATGCAGATTGGTAAGGTCCCAAGTTGGGTTCCTAAAATGGCATAAAGAGAAGCATGTGGGGGAAAACTTGTTGCCATAGATGACATGTGTGAACGTGATGAGGTTGCACGCGATGCGCAATTAGAGACGTTCTTTCAAAAAACAGAGGAGTGTTTGATGCGCTTTCAAAGCAGCTCATCGCCTTAGCCGTTGGAAATCGACCTCAAAACTAGCATCCGAATCCATGTTATGTGGAGGTGGAGGAGGAGGAGGATCTTGATATTGAGGAGGACTGCGGTATCAAAGAGAACAATGAATACATTGAAAGAGTTTGTGCAATACATTGGGATTCTCCACCAATTTACGATGACTATCTTGAAGATTTTAGTCAAGGAGACAAGATTGAGCTTGATAAAAATAAAGTCATATACATACAAGGTGAGCCCATAACTCACACCATTGACGAGACGTTCGACATTCAAAAACAAAAGGTTATTGGTTTTACTGATTATAATCATACGTTGGTACAATTGGTTTGTTCAGTAGTAGATGGGTTCTCCATTGATGAACGAAGTTTCAATCTACTAAAGCTTGAACTTGAACACATTAAACACTATGATTTCATTGGAGTTAATGAGCTTCTCTCATTTTTTTTTTTGATAATATAGTTAACATTAATTTGGAAAGATTAATGGAAAATGTTATTGATCCCTTCTAGGAGGATTTTATTGAACAAGAATTGATAGAGATTAATAAGAGGCGTGAACTTGTGATTTTTAGTAATCATTGTGGAGGAGGTATGAAGTTTATGGATATGTGCATGGATTCTTTTTTAGTACTTGTTTCATATATCCCAAAGTGGCAAAAGAGTTCAAGAATAAAAATTCGTACATCAAGATTTATTATGAGTGATAAAAGATTGATAAGTAGCATATTAATTTGTCTTGTCTTGGGCAGAAGGATAGGATGGAGAGGATTTTTCTAGGTTCCAGTTGACCATGGAAGATTGCCACAAAACTCGAGGACAAGTTGTCCCCAACCTCGAGAGAATGATGCAAATTGGTTAAGAGAGAATAAAATATTTTAATATTTTATGTTGTTTTCTCTTTCTAGTGGAATTAGGATTTATTTGCTTTTACAAATTCAATTAAAATCCTTTTCCTAGTTGAGTTAGGACTTTAATTGTTTTTCCTTTTTCAAGTAAAAGTAAGTTTATTATTTCTTGTCCTAAAAGGAGTAGGAGAAATTCTATTCCTATAAATACTCTTTATAGAAAATTTGATTATTGTTATGTGTTGATAATAAAAGCTTGTTAGAGAGATTTTTTCCATTATTTGGCCTACTAGCCTAGTGTTCTTGTAGAACTTAGGTTTCATTGAAGAATTGTAGTAATTGTATGTTACAGATTCTACTTCTACACACTCACGCGGCATCATTGTCCTATTTGGCTATGAGAGAGAGAGAGAGAGAGAGAGAGAGAGATGACCAAAATGGCCACATACCACTATTTGGCAAAATATGTAGTGTTTAACCACTGTTTGAGAAATATTTTGCAATCTACCACTCTTTGGAACTTGATTTTCACAAACTCAAGTTTGGCACATTACCCGAGTTTTCGAGTTTTATAAAAAATGGCACTTGAAATTCGAGTTTCATAAACTCGAGTACCTTATACATAAAGTTCAACAAACTTAAAATTTCCTGTTTACACAGTTTTATTAGCATGCAAACCAACATTGACTGACTTAGTGATATCATCCTTCTGCACCATGTCCAGCACCACTGCCAGCTTTATTTGAATAATTTCCTTTTCTAATACCTTAGATAAAAGAGTGCAAACCAACATTGACTGATTTTGTGATGTCATCCCTCTGCCCCATATCCAGCACCACTACTAGCTTTATTTGAATAATTTCCCTTTCTAATACCTTAGATAAAAGAGTTAGAAACGCATGCAAAGTACACTGGTGTAAAGTGTGGTAAGAGATTTTTGTTTATTTGTTTTTTTTTTTAAAGGTAAATAATCGGTGGCCATATGAGTGCTGTGGGGACTGGTGTTTTTCTTACATGGTAGGTACTCGAGTTTTTGAAACTCGAATTCCATTTTAAACTTGAGCTTCACAAAATTGAATTCTAAAAAAGAGGTAGATTGCTAAATATTTTTCAAACAATGGTAAAATACTACATATTTTTCCAAATAATGGTATTTGGCCGTTTTGGTTGAGAGAGATGGTTAACTTGAGAGAGAGAGAGATAAATATCTTGTTGGTACAAATTGATATGAGAGAGAGAGAGAGAGAGAGAGAGAGAGAGAGTAAAACATCATCTAAATTGCCAATTTCTGTGTTAAATTGAAGTTCTTAAATCAAGTTTTTATGATTTTCAAATTCAACTCTTTGATCTTGTTTCCTTTGGTTTTTTATTTTTATTTTATTTTTATGTTTCTAATGGGTCAGGTGGGTAAAGTGTCAAATTTCAAATCACAGGTAGACAATTTAAATTTTGCTCAAGCCACATATTGGTATGTTGTAATTTGCCCCAAGAAGAATATACCACAATGTATAAACAATGAGTTGGAATACGTGAACCATGTATAGTAGACTTCATGTTGGGAATTTACACAAATTCTTAGATTTGTGAGAAATGAAAAATAGATAAAAATAACACACACATAAGGAAATCAGATGAGACAAGAAATTATGTAATTTAGCAATTTTCCTACATTCACGGAGTTGTAGTGATTTAATATTTCCAAAAAAAAAACATATATATAAGATGTGACAATACAGTGTTTCTCTCAAAACAACACGGCCTATCAGCTCAAGCCACCGCTCCATGGACTAGGCCATAGAAAATTTTCCACCAAAACCATAGCACTTTTTTATTGAGTCAAATCTTAATTTGGATCAAACACAAACTAGTTTTTACTTATCCCACCACTTAATACACTTGTTGAAGGGTCAAGCATGTTGCTTTGCCTAGAGAATGAAAATTACCCACTACTTGATGTAGAGAAGGCTCACAAAGATTTTGAAGGTGCACATCAGCCCTACATGGTGCATGAAGTGGAAAAACTTGATATGATAATATTTTCCATTTGCCAAGATAAGGTTATATTATTTTCAACACTAATTCCACCTATTGATTTTATCATATATAAAATTTATTTCCCCTAAAAAAATATCTATTATTTATTTAACGGTGTTGTAGAATAAAAAGCATGTTTGAGGAGGAACTAGTCCGAGACCCCTTAGAATTCATGATCCTAAATGAAATAAGAAAGAAATGCAAAGTGGATCAACACACGACTTAATGGTTTGAATATTCATATGACGCTTCATTAAATGGATGCAATCTAAATGAAATGAACATGTATACATTACAAAAATATCCATTAAGGCCAATTACAAGGTTTATAAATCAATCACACGTCACTCAAATGATGGTTACACAATAAAATGTCACTCACGCATCTAGTTGAAAACATGGTGTGCAACATGAAAACAACCATGGATTAAGTGAAGGATCACGCATAAAAATGTCCAAAATTTACACTCACATGGCCTTAGTGGCACCAAAGGTGAACAACCACATTATGTACAAACATTTGACAAAAAGCAATTGAAAAAAAAAAAAAAAAAAAACTACAAGCACAATATCAAAACTTGTATAAACCTCAATTCATATACCTAGATATGAATCTACTTGGTTTAACTATGTAAATGCTAGAAAATATCATGAGATTACCTTGATTTGATGAGTGAAAGATGTTGGAATCAAAGTTATATATGGTTAAACTGAAATTCGAAAGAGTGTGAAAGAGATAGGGTTTAGTTCCAGACGACTAAGAGAAAGAAAATTAAAGGCCAAATCATTAAAATACATGTTTGAGAATCTTAATTGACCTAGTGTCTACAGGGACATTTTGTATGAACTTTGTTGGCCAAGTGTCTAATGAAAATTCTCGCAATGCAAAATATAAAAGTTCGAACTCTCAACTCTCATAGATAAACTATATTCATTCACTCTCCACACGTAAAAATTACTTGCACAAAGATTAAAAGCACAAAGAAAAACATATCTTTGGCTCTTTCACAAAGAATTTAATGTGTTTATAGACGTTTGGACTAGAGCTGTTGGTTCTACACCGCTTGCCATCTTTGTGGATCTTGAAGAAGGCTCATGTATTGGTCAAAGTCATAGATGTCCTCTACTCCATGTAAAGTGTTATGACATGTTGGTTTCCACTGCCCTACAAGAGGGCTTAAGATGTTGACTACATACCCCATATCCGGTCTTTGGTATGGCTTAGGAGTAGTGCAATGTCCTGCTAGCTCAGCCACTCTGTATATGCTCTCCATGGTCTCCTCATCAGGGTTAATAGTTTGGTCAATTGCCTTGGCGATGCTCTCCTTGTTCTTTAGAATCCATATAGAACCATGTGACCAGATGAGGGTTATCATCTGGCAGAGTATCATCTACTGCTTTTCTTCCAGTAATCAGCTGCATCAAAACCACTCCAAACGCATATACATCCGCTTTGGTGGTCACTCTTCCTGTAGCTGTTGATAAGGAAAGGAAGTCATCAAGCGGACTTGCAATGGTTCAGCCAATGACATCTAACGAGAAAATATTTATTCATAGTAAACATTGGTGTCAACATACTTGGCATGACACAAGCACATGAAGAAAAAAGATTATATACGTACAACAACAAGAAACCCTAGCCTTAAATTGTAAGGTCGTCTATAAATCATTAATAGATTAGTCAAGGTTGACTATACGTATATTGTGGCAGTCAAAATTTTAGTTTGGAGGTTGGAAAAAATTAAAAGGCATGAATGGAATTAATCATAAAAATGTTAACATGTATGAGTAATACATATGTAAAATAATGCAATATCATACAAAATAAAATGTAAATGTAAATTGTAATTTATTTTTCATTCTTAGATTAATTTACTTAGTTGCTCTCAATATTTTTCCATATTTTTGAAATTTATTCATGATTTTTTTTTCCGATATTTGATCAATCAAGATAAATTGAGAAAATAAATAAAATATAAAAGTGTTAAAAATATAACTACATGCCTGGAAAATTGCATACTAAGGGTCCGTTTGGATAGAACTTATTGCTGAAAACTGAAAATTGAAAGCACTGTAGCAAAATAATTTTTTAAATGTGTGAATAGTGCTGTGGGACCCATTTTTAATAAAAAAATTGGCTGAAAAGTGAAGTTTGTGGGTCTCGTGAACAGTACACAGGACCCATAGATGTGATAAAAATGGCTGAAAAGTCAACAATACACAGCTACTGTTCATGAATAGTAGCTTGAACAGTACTGTTTGTCCCCCATGACGAGTGCAGCAGCAACAGAAGGAAAAAAAAAAAAAAACGTGAAAACGCAAATGCAGCCAAATTAATCCGTATCCAAACGGATACTAAGTGTATTGATTACTTAAAAAAAATTGTAGAACTCAATATTTCTTTATCTATTTTTCTAATTATTTAAATTTTGAGTTTATAGCAAAAACCTAAAGGTCAAATATAAGACTTACAAGAAATTATATATCAAGTTGGGTAGGTAGGATGGAGAAAATAATATTTATAAACTTGTTAAGATTAGGAAAATGAAATAAAGAGACTTGCGTTGTGTGGAATGCATTAAAGATGAAGATCAAAACTTGTATAAACCTCAATTCATATACCTAGATATGAATCTACTTGGTTTAACTATGTAAATGCTAGAAAATATCATGAGATTACCTTGATTTGATGAGTGAAAGATGTTGGAATCAAAGTTATATATGGTTAAACTGAAATTCGAAAGAGTATGAAAGAGATAGGGTTTAGTTTTAGACAACCATGAGAAAGAAAATTTAAGGCCAAATCATTAAAATACATGTTTGGGAATCTCAATTGACCTAGTATCTACCGAGACATTTTGTATGACCTTTGTTGGCCAAGTGTCTAATGAAAATTCTTGCAATGCAAAATATAAAAGTTTGGACTCTCAGCTCTCATAGAGAAACTATATTAATTCACTCTCCACACATAAAAATTACTTGCACAAAGATTTAAAGCACAAAGAAAAACATATCTTTGGCTCTTTCACAAAGAATTTAATGTGTTTAGAGACGTTTGGACTAGAGCTGTTGGTTCTATATCGTTTGCCATCTTTGTAGATCTTGAGGAAGGCTCATGCTTTGGTCAAAGCTATAGATGTCCTCAACTCCATTTGAAGTGTTAGGACATGCAGGTTTCCACTGCCCTACAAGAGGGCTTAAGATGTTGACTGTATACCCCATATCCGGTCTTTGGTATGGCTTGGGACTAGTGCAATGTCTTGCCAGTTCAACCACTTTGTATATGCTCTCTATGGTCTCCTCATCAGGATTAATAGTTCGGTCAATGGCCATGGCAATGCTCTCCTTGTTGTTTAGAATACTACAAAACCATGTGACCAGATGAGGGTTCTCATTTGGCAGAGTATCATCTACAGCTTTTCTTCCAGTAATCAGTTGCATCAAAATCACTCCAAATGCATACACATCCGCTTTGGTGGTCACTCTTCCTGTAGCTGTTGATAAGGAAAGGAAGTCATCATACAAACTTGCAATGGTTCAGCTAGGGACATCTAACTAGAAAATAATTATTCATGGTGAACATTAATTGGTGTCAACATACTTGGTATGACACAAGCACATGAAGAGAAAACATTATATACGTAGAACAACAACAAGCCCTAGCCTCAAATTGTAAGGTTGTTTATAGATCAACAAGAGATTATTCAAGGTTTACTATACGTATATAATGGCAAAGTCAAAATTTCAGTTCGGAGGCTAAAAAGAAATTAAATGACATGAATGGAATTAATCAAAAAAATGTTAACATGTATGAATAATATATATGTAAAATAATGCAATATCATACAAAATAAAATGTAAATGTGAAAGTACTATAAATAAAAGTAAAAATTAATTGAAATAGTACAATTAGACCCATAAATAGTACCAAAAAGTGCAGTAGAACCCATGTATAGTAATAAAAATAAATTGAATAATAAAATAACTTTTTAATTTGAAGTCAAACGCACACTTAAATTGTAATTTATTTTTCATTCCTAGATTAATTTACTTAGTTGCTCTCAAAGTTTTTTTTTTTTTTTTTTCGTATTTTTGAAATTTCTTCATGATTTTTTTTTTAGATAATATGATTATTCAAGAAAAATTGAGAAAATAAATAAAATATAAAAGTGTCAAAAATATAACAATATGCTTGGAAAGCTGCACACTAAGTGTATTGATTGCTTAAAAAAGTTGTAGAACTCAATATTTCTTTATCTATTTTTCTAATTATTTAAATTTTGAGTTCATAGCAAAAACCTAAAGGTCAAATATAAGACTTACAAGAAATTATGTATTAAGTTAGGTAGGTAGGAAGGAGAAAATAATATTTATAAACTTGTTAAGATTAGGAAAATGAAATAAAGAGACTTACATTGCGTCCAATGCATTAAAGATGAAGATCAAAGAGGGTTAGTAAAAGAATATAAACAGACACATGAAGCATGCATGAGGACTGATATGGAAATGATATAAAAGAGTGGAGTGATGTGGACTTGCGGCCCAATCATTCCCATAACACCCTTGATTCTAAAAATGTCAAAACTCATGGAGTAATGGGACCATACTAAATTACTATTAACACTCCATCGTCAATGACAAGAATGAGAGAATATTTACAACATTATCATTATATACACAAATAAGACACAAGAACATACTAATACTACCTCAGTAATATGATTTTCCCTGATTGTACAAATATTTTGGGAGATCGTCCAAGTTTTGAACGACCATTTATCACTGTACTCTATCAAATTCAATTAGGACACAAGAACATAAAATCTTAGGCTTTAGTTACCTCCATATTCTGGTGCAAGATAACCAAAAGTCCCAGCTACTCGCGTCGATACAGGGTTCTTCCCATCAGGCGCAATTTTAACCAAACCAAAATCTGCAACCTTGGCCCGCATATCATCCCCAAGAAGTATGTTGGAAGGCTTTAAATCTCTATGAATGAAGATTTGGGGAGCTAAAGTATGCAGGTATTCCACTCCCCGTGCCACATCCATAGCTATCTGAACCCTCTGCTTCCAAGTAAGAAGAGAACACCCATTCTCACCCAAATCAAACAAATGTTGTGTTAACGTCCCTTGTGGCATATACTCATATACCAAGAGCCTCTCGTTGCCATTGATACAGCATCCTAAAAGAGAAACCAAATGAATATGCCTCACTTTAGTAAGGACTGAAATCTCAGCCTGAAATTCAGTGATTCCTTTGCTACTCATTGCAGTAGATCCCATTTTTTTCACTGCAATCATAGTCCCATCATGGTATTCTCCTTTGTAGACAACTCCAGAACCTCCTCTACCCAAAATGTTATCTTCATTGAAATTGTTGGTCACCTGTTCCAGAACTTCAATCGAAATTTCAATATTCGGTACACTTGTGCCTCCATTTTCAGGATTCACCACTCCTCCAAACTTCCTATGCCTGCTACTAACATAACATTTAATCGAGATAGATAACACAACCACAAAAAATATGATCACAGCAATAACTATACCAGCAATCATACCAGGCAAGACGGAAGTACCACTTGACCTTATTCCAGCTTTATTCCCACTAGGCGATGTACCATTCGTCCCAATCAAAGGATTACCGGTCGTAGTTAGGTTCACAGAATCTCCAAATTTAGGTATCAACCCAGAAAGGTTATTGTTCGAAACATCAAGAACCTGAAGTCTTGTTATGTTTGTCAAAGCATCCGGAATGGAACCCGTCAATTTGTTATCTCCCAGATACAAATTCATCAACCATGTGAGTTTCGCAAAGGCAGGAGAGATCGTCCCAACAAATTGTTGATTATCAAAATTGATAGTGATAATATTACCCTGTGAATCGCAGATAATGGAAGTCCAGCCAACGCAGGCGTTGTTACCTGTCCAAGATTTGGCTAGCTTGCTTGGATACCCAAATGCTGCAACGATTTCGAGCAAAGTGGTCACTTGGGGATCACAAGGACCTGGGGTGCCTTTACAGAAGCTATTGCCATCAAGAGTGTGAGTAGTCACGCTAGATGGGAACTGTGGGTAAGGCCCTTGGAGCTCATTGTTATCCAAGGAAACGTTCCTCAATGTGGCAATTGACATCAATGAGTCTGGGATGAGGCCTGTGAACTGGTTGTCACTGAGCTGAAGATCGAACAAACTTGTACAGTTTGACAAGTCTGGGATTGGACCAATGAACTCGTTCTCGAATAGCCACACTTGGGACAACTGTGACATCGACGACAACACGTCGATGGTACCCGACAAGCCATTTTTCTGTATTTCGAGCCTGAGGATTCGAATCCTGGATCCTCCTAAAGATTGAGGTAAAGTGCCACTGAGATTGTTATAAGCAAGTCCGAGATCCGTAAGATTCGGGAGGGAACCAAAGAAATCTGGTACAGAACCAAAAATGTTTGTATCGCTAGCATAGAATCTGAGTAAACCAGTGGCCTGAGTCAACTCGGTAGGGATGGTCCAAGGTGCAATATTATGGTTTTCGCTCAAGTATAAGACCTGTAAGTTTGTGAGTCCTTGGAAGAAACCTGAAGGAATGGAGGAGAAGTTGTTGTTGTCAAGGTAGAGAAGTTGGAGAGAAGTGAGGTTGGCAAAGGAGGGGATTGGTCCAGAGAAAGAGTTTTGTTGGAGAGAAAGAATCTCGAGTCGGGTGAGAGTGCCAAGATCCGAGGGAAGAGTGCCTGAGAGAGACTGAGCAATTAATTCTATTTCAGTGACACGGCCTCGGTCGCAGACAACGTTTGTCCAATTGCAGTAGTCTGTGCTGTTAGACCAGCCGCTTGGGGCGGTGCTAAAGGAGGCAAGGAGCTTGGCCATGACTGTGGCGTCATCGGCAGATGAAAGAGTTAGAAAAGAGAAAATGAAGGTGGAGAAATAGATCAGCCAAACCATTTGAGATTGAGAAAGAGTAATGGGTTTGAAGTCTGACAGTCTTGATGTTCAGTTTGGTTTTTGTTTGGGTTGTTGGCTGTCATATTATATGGGAATTATTTTCATAGCATCTAGTAATTAGGCTAGTACACTTTCAATGGGTCTTAGACAAATTATATTATATTAATTATTTAAATTTTTCTAAGAGTCTTGTAATTCAATTAACATCAAAATTTTGAATTTTGTTCCATTCTGCAGGAATGACCGGAATTTTCCATGCCAATGCTAAGTCCTATGCAAAGGACCCCCTTATTCACATCAATCAGTTTATAAATGTGTAAATTTACATTGTTGCCTTAATAACTGTGTATATTTATATGGTCTTGGTGCGATGGTTACTCCACAAGTATAAGTGCTTGTAGGGTATGGGGGCAAAGGCTGGGGTTTAAGTCTCCAAGAGGGAGTTTCACACACATATACACTTAGATTAGGCTATAGTAGAATTCTATCTTGTATAAAAAATAAAATTTAAAAAAAACTATGTATATTTATATGGCCGTTACTATTCACATATAAATCTATTTTTTAGTAGTATAATGAAGTGTAGTATAAACTAGATAATTTGATGTGAGTGTTTTTTTAAAATTATTGTGTAAAGTAAATAAAATAAGTATTTATATTAAAATAGATAGAAATTTTTGCATAAGCTAATGTAAATGCTCTTATAAACTTCCAAGCATTTATTCATTCTGAAAGTCTTCTTGGACTCGTGGAAATATTACCATCCAAATGGGCCGTAATTTTGATTTAGAGTTCCAACTAACCAGTGACTTGACTGCTCTTAAGAGTTGGCCACAAAAGCCTCACCGTGAATAATGTAAGTTGTAGAAACAAATAGCGTATTCTGCTTTAAATTTTGATAAAGAGTTCCAACTAATCCAATGACTCGAGTGCTCTTAAGAATTAGACCCAAATTCATCGTCATCAAATAATGTAAATTTTATGACCAAATATCATATTCTGCTTTAAATTTTGATAGAGTTCCAACTAATCCAATGACTCGAGTGCTCTTAAGAATTAGACCCAAATTCATCGTCATCAAATAATGTAAATTTTATGACCAAATATCATATTCTGCTTTAAATTTTGATGAAGAGTTCCAACGAATGCAATGGCTTGACTGCTCTTAAGAATTATTACCCTGGCCAAAATGATCAGGCAATACAAAACGTTTCAGTCCATTTTCGCAGCAGGTCCTTGATAAACTTTTCTTTCTAATGCTCAAAGCGTGTACACTGGGATACAAGGGATATCGTAGTTTTGTATTTGACCTACTAACTATAAGACCCTTGGGTCAAACTTTCAATTCATTTTAGGCCGGATGTATCGGGGTTATACTATTCATATTGACATGAAACATACTTAGGTATAATTCTTTGTGTAATAACTTAGGTTTCTGGATTAAATTCAAGCATAGAGCTTATTGGTTGATAGAGTACAAATATATGGTTTATTGGCTTATTGGCCGATGCATTTTCTTGAGTATTTATAGCTTCTATGATCCCATGATTGAATTTAAGTAGAGAACTTAATCATGGTTTTCACACTCGAACTGTTTAAAAAACCATTAAAGGGAAAGGTTCAAAGTTTTTAAGATTGAACTGAAGTTCGACTAAAGATGAACTGTGATAATGTCATAATTAATTTAGAATTAATTAAAATAAAATAAATGTATTAAATTGTAAATTTTAGAAAATTTGACTAAAAGTGTCTTTAAAAACTGAAACAAACTTTCTAATAAATTTTCATGATATTATAAGGTTTGTTGGAAAATCTGGTTTTATATCTCATACAAAACACAAAGCGGAAGTAACAAACATGAATCTATTTCATTCATGATTGATAACATGCACTATATAAATTTCAGAATTTAAGAATAAGATAGCATACCTTGGTGTGGTGAAATTCAAAACAAAATATTAGAAGTACATGAAAACACTTTTAATCTTCACTCCAATTTCACTTTACGCCCAAAAAATGTGGTCTCTCAATCAGTTTCCAAGAGAGAATAATCAAATGGCCTCTAACCATACATACACACCATTTCACAATGATGTATCTTAAAATAAAATTTTGTATGTTTCTCCCTTTATAAATAACTGATTATCTAATTAAGTTGGCCTATTAGGCCTTTCAATTGGGCTTTAATGTGTGGCTTGGAGTGGGACCAAAAGGGACCAGTAAGACACTAGCTCTAATGAGCCTCGAGCTTTTCTGTCAACTCTTGACAAGTTCAAAATTACCATTAATTATATTTAATACCACTAAATAAATATAATTGGACTATAGTCCTTATTAATAAATTATATCCCAAGACTCTAATGATATCATTTGACTCTTCCATGAAATATCCATAGTAAACAAAGTCATAATAAATTGTCACTTTGTAAACAACTATTTTATCCTTGAATACTTGGTTTAATCTTTTAGTTATTTACATTTATTGAAATCCAATTTCAATAAATATAAACTTTAGTAACTCCTTACTAAAGTGGGCACCCTGAATAACTAGTTCCCATTAAACTTATCTCAAGAGGATATTTCGTGTCCCTACAAAAAGAGATTATGGATTCCATCTTGAGAATATATGTTCTCTCAACACTACGTGTAGTTACCTAACATACTGATGTTTTAACTGTAAATATTAGATCTCACTCCTGATATATCAAAGTATCATACATTTCATGATTAGATCCACTACCCTCTCAGGATTAAGAGTCTATAAAATAAGAAGTCGTGAGATTAATTATTCAGGTGACAGTTGTTGATTGAATAATTAATCTCACAACAATCCAGTTCAATATGTCTTAACTCTTAAAACACATCAACACATCAACTAGAAGTCTCCACTTCCATGATCAAGACAAATTATCTTAGTTGATATGTTATAGTCTTCGTAGATGAAATGCCCAATTTCATCACCGACTACAAACTACATTTTAAGTTTACAAGGAACTTGTGATTTATATCTCCTGTGACTTTTCACATAAATCACATACAATGCATCTCATGGATTATGATAATGTCTCATTATTTTATTTATAAATAATCTCATATAATTAAACAATTTAATTATTTATGGCATGACAATAAATTGGATTTTAAGGCACAAACCCTAACAATCTCCCACTTGCCCTCAAAGACAATTTACCATATATTCGACACTTATTTTCCTATAAAGTAATTCATAATCACTCTAAAGCAAAGTTTGGAAACAAGTTTTAGCTAGATTTATTCCATAAATTATCTTTTCTACTATTACAAATCACGTACTCATTTTTCTCTAATGAAACGATACTTACGCTTAATGTGTATCTTCACCACTTAGGATGAACATATCTTGAAGTCCAACTTCATGAATCACAATCAAACTACAAGTCAATATTTGTACAACTAGTAACCATCAAATCCTCACTTTGGTGGACAAGCATATAACCCCTCATTCTCCTAAGATATTTGTACAAATGATATTTGCTTACCATGCCTACCGCAAAATAGCTATTTAGCCTAATATATAGCATAACACAAAGACTTCCTATTGATATGGTTTAAGGAACCGTCTTAATATGCTCTTCCTTTTATATGTCTTAGGACTATAGTCTTTTATAAAGGAATTTCAAACTTAAAAGGAAAGAATCCTTTCTTGAAGTATTATATGCTATACTTGACTAGAATCTAATCTATTTAAGCCGTTTGAGATAGACCCAACATCTTAATTTCTGAATTTTAACAAAGTTTAATTCTTAAGATGTGACCAGTCTTTCCCAAGTACTTTATATCAAACTGGGCTAGACAACTAAAAATTTCATTGATGACAATAACTCTACATCATTCTAAGCGATTAGAATGTCATTAGCATACATTAAGAAATTTATTATTCTATATAACTTTTACACACATAAGGCCTTTTAAATACTTGATCAAAATCAAACAATTTGATTGCTTGATCAAAGATGATATTTTAAGCAACTTGCATACTAAACACTGCTAGTTCTTTGCTATAAACAAATCTAGTTACATCATATAGATGTCTCACTAAAAGAAGCTTTCTTGATATCCATTGTCATATTTCATTCCAATGAAATATAATGAATAAGAGAATCTAGATAGAGTCAAACTTGACTATTGGTGAAAAAATCTTTTCATAGTCGAGCTATTTCTTTTTGAATAAATCTTATTGCCACTAGTCTTAACTTTGAAGGTTTGCACCTTTTGATCTATCAATCTCATTTTCTTGTAGACCTATTTGAAAGCAATAGGCTTAATGCTACTAGACGCTTCTACAAGTTCTAGACTTCAAATATAATCTAATTCTATTCACATAGCCTTGATCTAGTAATCTATATTCATATCATCATTGCCTTTACGTAGGACCGAGGATCAAATTCATATCTTTATGGAATGACTTCAAAAGTTTATCCCAAAAGTATGAATTTATTTGGTAATTGATAATCCTCCTACTATGATATTATACCAGTGTAATAGTTATCTAGAGAATAATGTCTTGTGGTGTATCTAATACAACCATCTCAATTCTAAATGTATTTTATGGTTGTCCTACAACAAATTCTGACATTTTTCTTCTAGAACATTCTACCTTTAAAAGAACCCTATTCCTCCTTTATGTATGCACTGACTTAAAGAAATCATTGGAACTTTATTTCTTTATGAAAATGAGTCCTAGATCATATTATCCTCTAAATAGAATTCATAGACTGGGAATATAACAAAATAATGGTTCTAAAAGCCCATCTTTCACCAATCTTGAATATCATTTAGATTAATAAGATCTAGACATAAGTGTCAAAACATACAACACCAAAGGACGGAAACTTTCTCTTTAAAAGGTAAAACATGTAAATTTCCATCTAGAAAACAATCATGGACAATGCTTAGCTTTATCAAAATAGAAACACTTTCCTTTTGATCATACTTTTAAGTTTAATTTCCTTTTGGCAACTACTAGAGCAACTAGCTTGTCCAACTGTTTGGTATTATAATTCCTCTTTTTACCACCCTTACTTTTCAGTTCAGGCTAAGAATTTGAATTAAATAATATTGATCCTAGCCTTAGCTTTTAGGATGTCTTCCATTGCATAGAACTCACTTATCAACTTAGATAATATAAAAAGAATTTATCTTCAAAACAATATGAATCGATCAAATAATTCTGACAAGGACTTGTGGATAATATCCATATGAGACTAGCATTTAATCTCTTCATCAAAGAATTCCAATTCATTTAAAATAAATATTTTCATAAAATGATATGCAATTGGAACTCCTTAAGCCTTTCTTAGCAATCAATATAATTCATACCAAACATCTCATTTAAACTTAATATAAAGTCTAAGTCTAGTACTAACTCTTGCATCTCATGTTGTAGCACAATTGAGATAGAAGCCAATGTAACATTTTAGCATTTCAATGGAGACTATGATCACATCATAAGCTATTTTCCATAAATGCATCATGTATAGAAAATTATGACAATGCTAAATCGAAACATAAATATGTAATTCAGCTCCTTTAAGCACCATATCCAAAATTATTTCTTAGTTAATGTGATTCTATTAAAATAGTAGTTAGAGAACAAAAATTTATGACAACTTCATTTTGAGACTATGAACATAATTACAAGGACATTAGATTTTGCGTCCATAACCATATAATATTGGACCCGAAAACCATATTATACTAGGTGCAATGACAACCTAACCCAATTAATATTCCTCAGCATAGAGTGAATACCAACCACTATGATCAGGCAAGAATTACTCTCATTATTAATGCTATAATGGTAACTCTTACCAAAAAAAAATTGCCGCTTTTCTTTTAGCCTCTAAGTAATAATAGTAAGAACTCAGCATAGAGGATACTATCAAACTTAGTCTAGTGTACACCATTGCCTAGACCCATGTGTAGCCACATAACTCTACCCTTATAAGGCTTAATCTTGTGGTACCATGATGCAAAAACACCCTCCGCATGGAATGCAAGACTTGAAGCCAAGACGAGGTGCTAGCCCCACACCACTATAAACCGGGAAGTTCAATCTTGTAGTACAATGAAATAAACACCTTCCGCATGGAACACAAGGCTCGAAGCCAAGACGAGATGTTTACCCCACACAACTATGAACTGACCATGGAGGCCGTGAGATCCAACCCTTGAATCTCCCTTCCACTAAAAATTTTAGAACAACTAGATTGTATTGAAATCATTATGATCTCATCACAATTTTAATCCTATACATCAAATGTGTTTAATTGTTTAAATTCGATGTGATGTTACTAAGTCACGTCACAATAGCGTAACGAACATTCGCGCAATCACAAAGAAGTTTAATCATGTAATCCGTGAAGTAAATATCCTTCACATGGAATGCAAGACTCGAAGTCAAGATAAGGTATCTATTCACATTACAATAAACTTAACAAAAGGGTTTTTTCAGCTCTCCCACTCGTTATTTGGGTTTTTCTTAAATAATTGTGATCCCATCACAACTAATAACCTTGCACTTATTGAAGACTCTAATCTCATTAGAATCACTAACTAAAATGGAAGTCCTAAACTATTTAGAATTCCTTTAACACTAATGAATCAAAAATTAGTTATATAGAACTCTATTCTTAATTTAATAGATAAAAAAGGATTCTAATCTCATTAGAAACTATATACCTTTTAATTAGAATTTCAATCTCATTAAAAACCTCTAATTAAAATAAATTAAGGACTTTTAATCATACAATAATTTAGGATTTAGAGTTCTATTTAACTAACATCTTTGATCTCATTAGGTCTTTTAGTTAGATAACGATTAATAAAATTCCTTAACTTTTAAGGATTATAAAATTAATCACATAGTTTTGCATTTTATCAAAGTTTTAACACTTAGTCAAAAACAAGTGCAAAATTCAAAATTCAGTACCTTCGATCGGTCGAATCTATTACTCGATTGATCAAAAAATGAAGAAATTCATCACAAAGCTTCTGCCTCCTTCGATTGATTCTCGATTCTTATTCGATCGATCAAAACTCACAAAACTAAATTTTTCAAGAATTTTCAAGTAACTGTTTTTACATCTTCATTGTTCTTCCATCAAAAACACATTTTGATTTTACCAACAAAGATTTATAAATCAAACATTAAGGTTTTCAAGATTATTATTAAGAACCGTAATAATGCTAGAAACCCTTGAAAATATAATCCTAATCTCATTAGGAATAAATTTCGTTAAACAAATACTTTAATCCTAGCATTAATATGAATTTTTTTTTTTTTTTTTTTTGAGAAACACACACATATATATACATTAATATGAACTATTTGACTATAAATATATGATGCAAGGCAAACAACAATATGATGAATCCTTTATAAACAATTTGTATGTAAATCCGTATATATATATAATATACGGATTATACGTCCAAGGCAAATATTACATGCTTATAAGATGGCCACCAAAAACTTGCATATAAACCCATATATATAATTGAAAGCATGTTAATGGTGGAATGAAAAAGCCACATGGGTCCACGAAACCATGCATGATCAAAAGCCTTATAAAAGTCAAACCATGCAAGCCCTATATTTATATTTATATTTATATCCAAGCGGTGCAAATTATATCCAAGCGGTGCAAAGTATCATTCACGCACTTGACAGTTACATACAATAATCATATATACTTGGCCAGAGACTTTTAGCGGATTAATATATATATATATATATATATATATGCATCAAGCCATTACAATAGTTATTCTTTGAATCCGTATATCACTTTCTTAAAGATAACTAACACATGATAATCAATTGAATGCTTGAAACCAAGCGGTGCAAAAACAAAAGTCCAAGCGCTGTAATCAATATGTTCACACACATGATAGTTATTTGAATAACTATATTCAAACAACAAATCTTCTAGAAGTCTATGACCAAGGATAAACTTCAAAACATACAATTACTTATAAGACACGGCTTCATAACTTTATGATCATAGGCCACATCGAACAAACTAAGAGAATATTCACCCTTGGTGTGAACCCGATATCATCAAGAAACCGTTTTTCTTTTATTTCAAAAATCCAATCACATGTTATACAAATATGATATGAAAACTTGGCTCGATACCAATTGTTAGAAAATCTGGTTTTGTATCTCATACAAAACACAAAGCGGAAGTAACAAATATAAATCTATTTCATTTATGATTGTTAACATGCATTATGTAAATTTCAAAATTTAAAAATAAGATAGCGTACCTTGGTGTGGTTAAATTCAAAACAAAAGATTAGAAGTACTTGAAAACACTTTTAATTTTCACTCCAATTTCACTTTATGCCCAAGAAATGTAGTCTCTCAATCAGTTTCCAAGGGAGAATAATTAAATAGCCTCTAACTACACATACACACCATTTCACAATGATGTATCTTAAAATAAAATTATGTATGTTTCTCCCTTTATAACTAACTGATTATTTAATTGGGCTGGCCTATTGGGCCTTTCTAATTGGGTTTTAGTGTGTGGCTTGGAGTGGAACCAAAAGAGACCAATAAGACACAAGCTCCAATGGGCCTTGGGCTTTTCTGTCAACTCTTGACAAGTCCAAAGTTATCATTAATTATATTTAATACCACTATATAAATATAATTGCACTCTAGACCTTATTAATAAATTATATCCCAAGACTCTAATGATATCATTTGACCCCTCCATGAAATATCCATAGTGAACAAAGTCATAATAAACTATCACTTTGTAAACAACTATTTTATCCTTAAGTACTCGGTTTAATCTTTTAGTTATTCACATTTACTAAAGTGGGCGTCCTAAATAACTAGTTCCTATTAAACTTATCTCAAAATGATATTTTGTGTTTCTACAAAAAGAGATTATGGATTCCATCTTGAGAATAGGTGTTTTCTTAACATTACGTGTGGTTACTCAACATACTGAGGTTTTGATCGTGAATATTATATCTCACTCCTGATATATCAAAGTAACCTACATTTCATGATCATGTCCACTACCCTCTCAGGATTGAGAGTCTATGAAATTAGAAGTCGTGAGATTAATTATTCAGGTGATAGTTGTTAATTGAATAATTAATCTCACAGCGGCTCAGTTCAATATATCTTAACTCTAAAGACACATCAACACATCAACTAGAAGTCTCAACTTCTATGATCAAGACAAATTATCTTAGTTGATGTGTTATAGTCTTCGTAGATGAAATGCCCAATTTCATCACCGATTACGAACTACATTTTGAGTTTATAAGGAACTTGTGATTTACATCTTCTGTGACTTTTCACATAAACCACATACAGTGCATCTCATCGACTATGATAATGTCACATTAGTTCATTTATAAATAGTCTCATATAATTAAACAATTTAATTATTTGTAACATACTAATAAATTGGATTTTAGGGCACAAACCATAACAAGGTTAACATAAAATAGTACATTACAAGGTTAACAGAAAATAGTACAACATACATAAGCATAAAAAATATTGTAAAATAATCATTCAAGTAGAAATCATTCTGATCAAATAAATATCACTTTAAAAAAAATCATAAATAGTAAATTTCTATGCAAAGGAATTATTCTTAAATCACAAGTTAATTTAGCAATGAAAATAAAATTAGTTACATTTAATACATTGAGAGAGAGGTGATATAGAAGTTTAGAACTATAAATCATGTAAATTTAATATAAATTTAATAATACTCCATATTTCTTACATGCCTAGCTCTCTCTCTCTCTCTCTCTCTCTCTCTCTCTCTCTCACACACACACACACACACACACACACACACACACACACACACACACACACATATATGTATAAATAAAAACGGTTCATTAGCGGTTCATGGTTAACCTGGTCAGACTAGTAAATCCAATTTAGGTTTGAAAACCATTTTGTTGGTTATTGAGCCAGGGGTTTTGAAACCTGGATCCTCTTAAGGATTTAGGTAAAGTGCCATTGAGCATTGGCGGCTCCACGTTGATGTCAGGGTGGTCAAAGGACCACCCTCACTTGCAAAAAAAAAAGTATATATATATATATATATATATAATATATTTTTTACTAAACTAACCTATTAAGATCATCCTAAAAAAATGGTTGAATACCCTAACATGAAAATCACAATAATTTAAGTTTAACAAAAATAGTAGTAATGCTACGTCCATAATTTATTTACAATAATTTCACAACAAATCTTATACTACCCGTGCGATACACATATAATGTTGTAATATTGTATATAAGATGATTTTAAAGAATGTTGTATATTTATTATAGCATAATTGCTATGCTATAGAACTTTATTAGTAATGAGTTCATAATAAAAAACAACAATTATAAATTGTACACACATATCCATTATAATTATTCAATTGAAGTAATGAGAAGAAATTTTTTTTTGGAGGAATATTATAGAATAAAAGTTGATATAGAATGTGTCTTTCTCTTTCTCCTTAATTCTAAAACAAAATACACATTTCAAACACCCACGGTCAATCACATCTACATCATTTACAAAGCCCACAAATCTACAACTTCCGACCTTAACATCAAAATCATAATTATTGTTGTCACTCAATATAAAATGCAAGCTCTCCCTTTGGTTGTAGCCAACGCATACGGGTTAAGATTAGATGAAACAACAATGTTAGAGCTAGGTAGGTATCGTCGAAAAATTAAAGGTTAAGGATATCGTTTTTTTGTCTATGTGTATTTGACATGGTATGGCATGAAGGGTTATGAGTAGGTATATATAAAAGGGTAAAAGTACAAGAGGTGAAAATTGTCCATATATTAAAATGCAAACAGTTTTGTGTGTATGTGTGAGAGATGAAAAGTCTTGAAACATTAAGCCAAATGATACAAAAATATTTATTTTTTAGTTAGAAAAGGCTTGAAACAATGAACCAAAATGAAATAAAAAATTAATATTTAATTTTTTTTTTTATCTAATGTGATACTTGAGAATATTTCAATTCTCTTTGCATAGAATACACCACTTGACAAAACCTCGTGCTTTCTCACATGAAATCTCTGCCATCGGAGGGAACTCTTTTTAGTCGGCTTCATCTTCCTTCTTCTTCTGCTTCTTTTCCTGGAAAAATCAAAAAGCAAAAATGTCGTTTTAGCATAATTGGAAACAAAGAGTTTTTTAAAGGAACTAGGAAACATTTTTTTTTTCTTGATCAAAAACTATGGGCTATATGTAGTTTTCTTAGATTTTTCTCTCAGTGCCTAATCGGATCCGCTCTCTCTCTCTCTCTCTGTTTATCAGAGTCTCTCTTAGTCTCTTTCAATTTAATGGTGTTTTTGCTTTAAACAGTGTGCATGGTAAATGGATAAATTTTAAAGCCCTCAAATGGTACAACGTACTATTTTGTAACTTTTAAATTACACATATGTTAAGATTTTAAGTGATCAGTTTTCCCACATAGTAACACTTCCTTAATTACAAGAAAAAGCTTTTGCTATTATATATAGTATATTATATAGATATATATTGATTTGGATTCAACAATTCTCTTACTTTTTTACTCTTATCTTATTAGTCTTTTTTTTTTTCTTTTTTCTTTTTTTTTCTTTTCTTTGTTAATAGAAAGAAGTTGTAATACTTCATATATTTGGGTTTTTTTTTAATCCGTTGATATATTCAAGTTATTTTATATTAAATTTTATATAATTTAAGTTTTTTAAATCACCAATTAAAAAAAAAAAAAATCTTAGAACCACCACTTTTATCGAGACTGTTGTGAGAAAATTGAAGGTCTTGAAGACTGAAGAAGGGACCAACAAAATTTGATGAAGACCCAATAATGATTGCAATGCTAGCATAGAAGTGACTAAAATAGTGGCCTGAGTCAACTCGGTGAGGATGGTCCTGATGAAAGATTAAATAACAGAGGACTAAGCTTCTGTTAAGATCACAGAGAAAACGAGTGTATATGAACAATCACAAGCAAGAGAGAGTCTGAGAAAATGAGAGAAAGTGCAAGAAAGTTAAGGAGCGAGAGAGAGAGAAGAATGAAAGAAACTTCTATTCGATTATGCCCGCAGAGTGGTTTATATACAACAAGACCAAGCTAAGCCATTAAGTTAAAGCTCCTGATAATTTGGGGAGTTAGTTACACTGCACTAACTGAAGTTCGCGCCAGACTGAACTGCCAATTGAAACAAATTAGAGTGATGCGCACCGTTTCATTAAAGCGCCCGAGAGAGTCAACACATAAGTGAAAAACGGTGCGTTTGATTGCCCAATATTATGTAAAATGAAACGGTGCGTTTTCTTCAGATATAGTCTTCTTCTTCACAGGCCTAGAACTGGAACCTTGTTCAACAGGTCTGTTTGTGTGTCCCTGGAAGAAACCTGAAGGAAGGAATGGAGGCGAAGTTGTTGTTGTTGTCAAGGTAGAGACTTTGGAGAGAAGTGAGGTTGGCAAGGGAAGGGAGAGGACCAAAGAGAGAGAGAGTTGCCTTGGAGAGAGGGTGGTGAGTTTGGTGAGAGTGCCGAGATTGGAAGGAAGAGTCCTTGTGAGAGACTGAGAAACTAAGTTGATGGAGGTGAAACACGGTTGCTTCCGTCGCAGTTAACATTTTTCCACTTGCAGCAGTCTGTGGTGGTGGACCAGCCGCTTGGGGCGGTTCTAAAGGAGGCTAGGAGCTTGGCCATGACTGCGGTGTCATTGGCAGATGAAAGAGTTAGAAAGGATAAATTGAAGGTGGAGAAAGAGATCAGCCGAACCATTTGAGATTGAGAGAGAGAGAGAGAGAGAAGGGTTTGAAGTCTGGCAGTCTTGATGTTCAGTTTGATTTTGTTTGGGCTGTTGGGTATTGGACTTTTTTCATTTTTCGTACCCAAGAAAGTAGGGAAATATGAGAGGGACAGAGTGAGCCGTGTTGGAAGGGACAAGTTTACTGTGTCAAATTAGGAGAGCTTAAAAATTGTCACGGTTAAAAATTGGCAGCAAAGCTGACCTCAAGAGAAAGCTGCCACCATCATTATGATTTAGGTCAAGAGAAAGTCTAAAAACCAAACCCAAAAAAATTAAAAAAAAAAAAAAAAATTGACAATTATTAATGGCAAGTTAAAAAAATATATATTAATAGTAGGTTCAAATAAGAATTAATAAAAGTCTGTCAATTTAATTAATGTAAAAAATGTTGTCAAATATCTTGTACATAGCATTACTCTTTAGACCAATCTTTGAATTGGGGCTAAGTTTACAACGAAGACTTGACATTGAAACTTATCTTAAATCATTCTATTCTATGTTGGGAAAGAAAGTTGCACAATGATTTCTGTATTTGGACTTCATGATGGAAGACTTCAGGTTATTTCGGACCATCTAGCAGGTCTCTTGAGAGCTTGCTCAGCAATGCTCTTAACTTGTCAAAAGTTTTGTAATTTAATTTAACTAGCCATAGAGCCGCTCGATGCGTGAGAAAATTTGATATGATTCTTTTTTATTGGATATTTATTGAATTAATATATTTTTAAAAGTTCAATATGTGTTATTTGAAATTATATTTTAAATTAGAAGTTTTTTGTAGTCAGGTATTATATATATGTATGAAACCACAATGCAATAATTTTTTTTTTTTTAAAATTGATAGTGTGAGAACTATTAGACCAAGTTGTAACTATGTATACCTTATTTATTACTATACAGATTTATTACTAAGTGAAAAAGTAAATAAAGATAACTATGCAATAGATCATTATCAATAAATCATATATCATAAAGTGGAAATATAAAATAAAATGCAAAAAAGAAAAAGTTCCTTAAATATCTATACATAAAAACATTAATAACATAATGACGCTTTAGAGTAAATTACATTTTATTTTATTCTCTTTTTGGCATTTTCAGTAAAGATGTTCAACTAAGCAAAGTAAAACTTTACCAAGAAAGTTCAAATTAACTAAAAATTTGATAGTGGAGATGCTAATTATTTGTAATAAAATGATCAAAATAAAAATAACAAAAAGTCAAGAAACTTATAGTAAAATGCTTTCTATACAAAATTCCAGTAGAAGGGAGACTAATAGGCCCTTCACTTTCTTCAAGACATAGGAGATTATAAATGACCATACATCCTTTGCCTACCATTTTCTCTTTCTCAAATTCACATTACCAAAGAAGTATATGAAGCTAAAAACATTGTGAATACATTTCTGTTCAATGGAAGTCCATTGGTAGGCACATTCAAATTCGTAGCCATGTATAAACTCAAATTTCTATTTATAAAAGAATTTCATATTAACCCAAACCAAAATTATAAGAGTGATTTGTGATGGGAAATTTAAAAAATACAACACAAAAAAATTAAATAAAAAACCATCAACCTAATTAAAGCTATAAGAAAGAACAAAAATCGAGAGAGAGAGAGAGAGAGAGAGAGAGAGAGAGAGAGAGAGAGAGAGAGAGAGAGAGAGAGAGAGTACTCACAGTTTTTGTGTGGAAAAAATATGGATTGAATGGAATAAATGATATCAAATTTATACAAAATAAGATGGAGAGAAGAAGAGTCAAAATATAAGAAAAGGAAATGATGAAAGAAGTTTAACACTAAAGTGAAAAGTAGTAGGGAGATAAAGAGACAAAGAGATGAGAAAGGTTTAAGGAAGAGAAGAAGAGGTTTTTTTTTTTTTTTTTTTTTTTTTTTTTTTTTTTTTTTTTTTTTTTTTTTTTTAGAATAAGAAGATGAGAATTTTAAAAATTAAATTTTAACAATTACTTGAAATTAGAAAGAAGAAAACGAAAAGTTAAAATCCATTTGGGTAGTTGAATATAATCAAACATTTGCATCTAATGAATACTAATGTTTGTAATGAATAGTCAAACATGTGCATATATCTACTAAAAAAATAATGAATTATTCAATTTTAACAATTACTTGAAATTATAAAAAATAAAATGAAAAGTTGAAATTAATTTGGGTAGCTGAATAGTCAAATATTTGCATTTAAAACAAATGAATAGTAACATGTTGAATAATAATGGAGTGCATTAACAGGTTTGTCAATGAACTATATTTAATCTATAACTATATTATATCTAAAAGTTAAAGTGTAGCATTTATTGTTATTACATTTCAGTTGAGCTACATTAACGTCCACGTTTACGTCATTATCATTTTTCTTTCCAATTTCTCTATATTATTTACACTCTCTCCAACATTTCTCTATCTCTTACCTCTCCACTACCCTCTACCTTAATATCACTTATCATTTCCCACTATCCTCTACCTTACCTTTTCATCTCCTCACTACCCTCTACCTTACATTCTCATCTTCCCACTACCCTCTACCTTAATATCACTCTTCATCTTCCTTTTTTTTTTTGTTATTTTTTATTCATACATTCTTACTATAAATTTGTTATTCTCTCTTCCATTCTTTACATACTTTTCCCTCACAAAAAAAAAAAGGGTTTTTTTTTTCTCTCTCTCTCTCTCTCTCTCTCTCAATTATTTGGTGGATTTTATATTTTTCTTGCATCTCCGCTTTAGGTTAATAAATTGTTGTGCTCTTTACAACTTTATATTGAGCTGATGCAATTTAGTTTTGTGATTTAAGTTTTTTTTTTCTTATATTGTCAATTGTATTACATGTGTTTTTCTTTAAATTCTTAGTTTGGGTTGTTTTGGATTCACCTATTTAGTTGTTCTATATATGTTCTTTTTGTACAACATGACATTTGTTCTATGAAGTTCCTTTTAGACTTGATACGTTATCTTTTCATGTTTTTTTTTCTCTCCTCAAGTGCAATGATTGACTTCTAACCAAATCTATTTTATTTATATATTTAGAAATCTATTTCTTCTTAATTCGAACAGTTTAAATTTTGTATGGGTCATAAGGAACAAAGGGGTTCATAATGCATTCATGTTCTCCTCATATCGTGATAAATCTAAGTAGTTGAATAGTATTGTTGTTTAATTTACCACTACCACATATTTTTTCCTGAAAGCTACGTACCATTGATCGTAACTCCAAATAGATATTTCAAAGTTCATTTGCATGATTTCTTTCCTGTGTGGTGAGTTCAAACATTGTTGAGTAATGATGTACATTAGATTGTATTTGTAGCTTCTTGACTTGCAAATGGTAAAACTTGATTTATGCTAAGTTTTTGTTATTGGTAATCTTTAGAGCTATAATGGTTGATAGGTCTCATGAGGCTCCATTAATTTATGCGAAGCTTCAATCTCACCCAAGACAATTCATGTTCAACTTTCTAGTTTATTCTTTTTAAAAAAAAAAAATTGCGTAGCATTCTGGTAACCACAAATTCGTTTTATTAACTCAACATCATAAAGTAACTTTAATTTAGTTATATTCAAGCTAACATCAATAGCACTACTACAATTGACCATTTAAATTCAGTCATATCCTCCATATCATTAGATTATTAATATTTTCTCTCTTTTAATTTTTAAAAATTAAACATATAAAATACAAATAAATAAAAATTTCCTTATAAAATCTTGCTTTTTTTTTTTTTTAACATTTACACTTTCCCCAACATTTCTCATTCCTTTCACATTTTATCTCCCCACTACCCTCTACCATAATATCACTCTTCATCTTTTCCTTTATCTTCATTTATTTTGTTTCTTCTTCTTCTTATCCTCCTTTTATAAATTTTTCATTATCTTTTCTATCCTATATTTCTATGCATAATTTTCCCTCACTAAAAATGTTATTTCTTTCTCTCAATTTTTTGGTGGATTTTTTATTTTTCTTGCATCTCTGTTTTAGATTATTAATTTTTTGTATTTTTTAGAACTCTACTTTGAGTTGATGCAATTTAGTTTTTTGTTTAAAGTTTTTTCTTTTTCCTTTTTTGTTCTCTTTGATTGTTAAATGTTATCCTATTGCATTATAAAGAATATAATATTATTCTATTGCATAGCATGATTCTGATAATTTACCATATAAGAATTTTACATATGTTATATAGACAATAGTAAAACAACAACAACAACAATAATAATAATAACATATTTATGAGATAACTCTAAAAATAATTGTCACGTGCAACGCGCAGGTTTGCGACTAGTTATTTTATATAAAATAAAATAGAAAAGCCATCAAGGAATTTTTTTTTAAAGTATGACATGGCTGATGAGGTGGCTCACTAGGAGTATAACAACATTAAATTCTGCGTCTCAGTTTTTAGATATACTAGTCACAAACCCGCGCGTTGCACCTAATAATATTTTTAGGATGATCTCATTAAATTATTTTTTGCAGTTTAGACTAATTTAATAAATAGTAATACATTTCATAATCATATTTTCATTTATTATAGGAACGATCACAAATTTAATATATATAATTTTTGTCATACCAAAATGAAAATAATACAATTTTTCTCAAGAATTCAAAAGGTAGCAAAAATATTAATTTTTTAATAAAAATTATTTATAACATTTTGTTATCATTAAAAATTATTTAAAATTTGAATTTTTTTTTTAAGTTTTTTAAAAAACTTCTTCAAATCCAATCGTATCTAATGTACAATCAAAAACACCAAAAAACTTATAAAAAATTTTAAAAAAAATTACAATTCAAAAAAAGAAAGGGAAAAATAAAAATCATATCAAAGTCAAAGTTCTTTTGAATATGTAAAACATTTCAAACGTGATGTGATCAAGCCAAATATCCAATTCATAATCAAAGTCAAAATTTTTAATAAGATTTTGAAATGACGCAGTAGAAATATGTCATTATTCCCAAGAAAAAAAGTGATGGTTATAGCTTTATATATAATTATTCTAACCAAGAGTACAAAGGGGAAATTTAAAGATTTTTTTTTATAATAAAAATAAGAAGTATTGTGTTAATACCATCATAATCTAATCTAACACCTAATTTAACATATGGAAAATGATTAGTTAAATAAATAATTTTACACACAAAATTGAATTTTTTTACTGAAAAATCTCAAAGAATACACAAATGAGATAAGGAATATGAATAATACAAAATATTTGTAAATGCTTAAAAAAATTACTCAAGTATCTAAAAATATCATATAATAAAGACATAACAATTTGTTACTAATATGTTAAACAAAATATTTACAAATAATGAAAAGAAACTGTACAAATTCCATCTTCTTCAACCGTATGAACTGTTTGTCATCGTATTGTCCAAACTATCTTGTTGTTTTCCAAATAAACTAAAACCTGACAACAACACAAAATATGGACATATTATAATATGATTTTTTCCTAAACTTGGTCAACAATATTAAAACTATTTTGTGTTGTAAATAAAATGATAAAAAAAAAAAACTTGCATCAAGTAACACATATAAATTAGTCAATAATAAGACAATGAGAGTACAAACCTCATAAAAAATCCAACAAAAAATGAAAAAATAAAGAGAGAGAGAGAGAGAGAGAGAGAGAGAGAGAGAGAGAGAGATAGATAGATAGAGAGAGAGAGAGAGGGGGCGAGAAATAACCTTTTTGTGTGGAAAAAATATGCATAAAATGGGACAAAGTGACAAATTTATAGTAAGAAGATGAGATAAGAAAAGGCAAAATATAGGAAGATAAATGGACAAAATTATATATATAAAGTTAAAACCATCTAAGAGGAATATATATATATATATATATATATATATATATATATATATATATATATATATATATAAACAATACTTAGTTATAACATCAAAATTAAAGTATGTAAATATGTAAAGTTAAAACCATCTAAGTTGAATTTGTAAAGCCAATGTATTTATATATTTAATATTGTCAAAAAAAATTAAAGGTAAAAAATAAATATAAAAAACAATAATGATGTGGCAATGACGTGGAGAATGAAGTGGCTTAACAGGAGCATAGCAACAATAAATGCTATGCTTCCGCTTTTATATATATATATATATTGATTAAAATTCAAGCCAAGTTTAAACTTCTAAATTACCAACCAAAAAGACAAATCCAAGCAGTATACAATTACATGGAGAAATGAGTCATTGTTTCATTCAGATAAAGCTGAGTTTGATGACATCGTAATTGGTTTAAATGAACTCTATGAACAATTGAAGACAATTGAGTACTTAAAATGGAAAATTACTCAAATAAATATCTGAAGATGACTTTGAGATTGCATAAAAGCTGCATAAAATATTATCCATAGAAAACCATGACAAATCAAATTTAATAAAAGGGGCTTGAAATATCATAGAATCAATGAGGATTGGTTTCAACTAAAAGGTGTTCTCAATTATACATTTTTTTTTCCTGAAGAATGTGGAGGAACTGCAATAATTCAATTTCTAATTTTTTTTTTTTTTGATAAACAATATCCATCTCCTCTTCTTCTTAAAAGAATTAAAGAATTTACTTGGATTTACAAAATTGTCTATTCTTTTCATTTTTTTTGCTGGCATATCACAATTCATGTAAGCAAGAAGTGAGATCAATGAAAATATCTTCACTGCAGGGAATTGTGAGACCACCCATTGGATAATCAAATCCAAATTCTTCCTCGGCCTTGTTTAGAAATTGTTGAAATGTGGGCTGGTTCAAGAACAAAATAGGAATCACAAATCGCTTCTTTTCACATTCTCCAACATATACTGCAAGGTAGCCTTTTGGAACATCTAAAGATTTTGAAGCTGCATGTTTTGAAAATGAGTTTGATTGGCGAAGAATGTGCATAGCATGTATAAGACCAAGCAAACGAATAGCCATTGCTATCTGTCTCTATTATTGCCTGAAAAATGGCAAAGATCACAAACGAGAGAGAGGAAGAAGTAAGGATTTGATACCAGAGGATGTGAAGACTTGTGGCTATGGAATTATATGTACAAGGTAAGACCCAACCCAAAAACTTAAACTAAAATAGTTTTTTAGACCAACCTCATTTTTTTCAATCTCCCTCCGTTTTTGCTTTTAATCTACCTTTGTTTTTACTCTTTCACTTTCTGCTAATACCTTCCACTGCCTATTTTGATCTCCCTTTGTATATGGTGCAATTAAATAGTCTGAAATTTTAATCAAGCATGTGAATTTAGGTGAAAAATCCATTAAATAACTTATTGCTCCACAATTGATTTTCCAACTTCTATAATTGCAGGTTAACACCTTCCTTTTGAATGAGGTCAATAGACAAAAAACCCAAAGCAATTCCAGTTTTGTTTTTTTGTAATTCGAAATGTACTATGTATATAACCATGTTTTGAAGCTTGGCCTTTGGTAGCAATTATTTCATACAATGGACCTTACAAGAAGACTAAATTACTGAACTTTTTTTGAGAATCAACTAAATTATTGAACTTAATGAGGTATATAAGGCTACATTCAAGAAATAATTAATTAACCATGTTCTAAGGCATCGACATGGTTGCTGAAAATTGTCCTAGAGACTGATCTCAATGTTGATTTTTTTTTCCTTAGCTCATCGTGCTTAAATAGTAGTGACATTACATAAGAGGCATAGATTTAAATTAAGTCTGCAATTAATTAAAACTTCTCAATTTGAGGAAAATATCGCACCTACAATAGTTTAGCACGTGCCCATTAGGAAAAAATATCACAAAAGATCCAAAGAATTTTCCAAACAACTCAACAAATAATTTGGGATACATCTCAAGCCTAAAAATGACTAAGTCGGATAGTTTACTACTCAAGACACCATTTAAGGCACTTTGATGGAGACATATGGCTACATAGGGGTGATAGACAACAAATCCCAAACTTTAATCCAATTACCATGGGTACCAATCTATACTAACACAGAACACTTGATAGAAGTGGAGACAAACAACAAAGTGAAAGTCTAATCCCACAATCACAAAGGTGATGCAAACATTTTGACTCCAAATATTTATGGCCATTTAAGCATACTATTGTCGTGAACACATCTCTAAAGTGGACTCCGTTAAAGTCAAGTTTAAGGTAAGTGTTAGGTTTTAAGACCTTAGGGACTAATGTATTAGAACTTCAATGTGTATTATGTTAGCAAACTATGATCAAAACATTTAGTCTAAGTTTAGACTTGCTCAAAGTTTGGTTTAATGTAAGTTTGGAATCGAGTAGTTGCAGGAAATTACTGTTCTATTTCTGCACAGCTCAATCAATCGAAGAATAGACTCGATCGATCGAGAATCGTGGATCATGAATTTTCTGCAGGATTTTAAGTCGGCCCAAACTGCAGTTCAAGCCCATTAAGGATTAGGGTTTCAGATCTACTTCTCCCACTATATAAAGGAAACTCTAAGCACGTTTTTAAAGGCTTCTAAGAGAGAGAAGAGTATGCATCTTTTTGCATCTAGGGTTTTGTACCCAAAACCTTTCTAGAGTCTTGTTGTTGTTCATATTGCTATATGTGTGAATCTCTTATGAGATCTAGAGGTGTTTGCCTTCACATATACTTAGGGTTATCAAGAATCAAGATTATGTCAAGAACTTGATGATCATTTAGTGTTTGCATTAAGAGATTAAAGATATACAAGCGGGAGTATTTGTACTTGCTGGAGAATCCAAGAAAGAAGGAGTCCGTGGTCTCGGAGCTTGCACGCGGTCGTGTCAGTAAGTTTTCTACTGGTGGGTAGCAATAGGATATTAGTGGTCTAAGTCGCTATTGTTCAAATTTCGATTTTTTCATAGTGGATTCAGGTTTACCTTGAGGATAGCTAGGTTAAATCCTCCCCAAGTTTTTTACCAATTTGGTTTTCCTAAGTTATCATATCATTGTGTTATATATTTTTCCGCTGCATTTCTTGATATGATTATATGATTGTGTTAACTTAGATCTGAAATTTGAACTAAGTAATAACTTGGCTTGTTAACTAGGTTAATGCAATTGTGTGTTTAAGGGGTCTAAACAACTGTACAAGTGGTATCAGAGCAGGTAGCTCTTTTGTTGTAGATCTTTTGATCTCTGAACTAATCCTTGATCCCTGCTTTCATGGATAATTTTACGTGTCTTACTGTTTTTTGACTGTGATGATTTGAATAAAAAAGACACTGTTGTTTCTATTGATTTTATTGATGCCTGTGAAACTCTCCGTAAGGAATTATTAAAATCTTTGAAAATTGCTAAAAAATTCAAGGAAGAGTTAAAATTGGCTAATCTTGAAAAAAAGGAATTGGTTGTTAGATTAGATGAATCTAATAAAAAGAATGAATTTTTGAGAAATCAAATTTCTTCTCAAGATGAAAAGATGAAAAGATTGGAACAAGAGTTAGTTGAATCTAAGGCTAAAATTGAAAATTTGACTAGTACCAAACTTGTAGTTGATAACAGAAGTATTTATGTTTCTCTTAAGCCTAAAACTGAAAAAGTTTATATCCCTAATTTCAAGAGGAATAATAAAAAAAAGGCTTATTGTGCTAGATTAGACAAAGGTAAAAATTCTGATGTAGACGCTGAAATTTTTAAACCTATGTCTAAACCTACTGTTAGAGAGCATAAGAAATCTGTTTTTGTGCCTACCTATCATCTTTGTGGTGTTGTTGGTTATATTAGATCAAATTGTTCTTTGTTGAGGCAAAAACCAAAATCTGAGACTAGATTTGCTGTTAAGAATACTGATATTCCTAAATTTGTTCCTGTTTGTCACTTTTGTGGTGTCTCCAGTCACATTCGTCCTAATTACCATAAATTGAAATTTAAAAATTCTGTATTTCAATCTAGGATATGTGATGATATTTCTCCTGCCATAAGTCCATATAAATTGTTTCATATGCTTTTGAAAAATTTAAGCTTGTTGGCTTGTGAAAGGAATTTGCAAGATTTCAATTTT
This sequence comes from Castanea sativa, assembly GCF_040712315.1. Lineage (NCBI taxonomy): Eukaryota > Viridiplantae > Streptophyta > Magnoliopsida > Fagales > Fagaceae > Castanea > Castanea sativa. Next base: position 5,632,704 of record NC_134018.1, on the reverse strand, counting down.
TCTTAGAAGATTGGTGTAATCCCTCAAATACACTCTGATTCTCATGGATTTTCACCTACAAAGCCGAAGACTCATGCTATATGGGTGAGAAAAGATTCTCTAAGGTGAGTGTTTTTTACTTGTCTTTGATTTAATTCTTTCAATAAATTGTGGACATGTTTCCTTTTTCTTTTTGGTTGTTTTATTTTCTTAGGTTGTTTTAACTATTCAAAAATCCAAAAACATTGAAAATTTTCAAAAAGACAAAAATATTTTATTTGTGTCTTGTTTTATTTGTTTTGAGGATTACGTGAGTTAAAATATCTCTCTTGATTTAGAACATGTTTGACATTGCGAAGAAACTTGAATAGTATGTGTTATATAAGTGCTAAGCTACTTATGATTTTGTGTGAGTACGTACTAGTTTGTACATGTACTCATGGGTTAATTAAAAAATTGATATCTTTTATTTGTGTACCCTCTATAGCTTAGTTTAGCACTGTCATGCATTGTTTTTGCATTTTATTCATTTAGCATAATGTGTGCCTTTTGTTTTTTGTCATAATTTTTTTTTTTTAAAACCAAAAAGTTTTTTGTGTTTTGTATTACATATCATAGATATGTAATTGAGGTTGACCATATTATCTTTACATAACATACTTGTGTACCTTGTTTAGCTTGGATGGACTTATTTATTGCACTTTACTAGTTTGAGCTTTGTAGTGCATGTTGTGTGGGAAGATGTTTATAATTTTTGATTCCTTTGTCTTGATCTTGAAGTCACATGCCTTGATTTTCGGACTTGATCTTAATGAAAAAGGCATAAATAGCCATCTTACCACTGTTTACTAACTAATCATAAACACCTTAGTGCATATCGTAAGATTTTGTGCTCGAAAAAGTGTAGCACATGCACAAAAAGAACATAAGGTATAGCATCAGTTTAAATGCTAAAATTGGTGTGTACATTATTGGACTATAATAAATTCAATCAATTAAAATTGGTGTGTACATTATCCCGGCAAATTCTTAATAAGTTTTTGATCAAATAAAATTGGTGTGTATATTATGAGGCAAATCAAGAAACTTACATGATTGCAAGCTTTTATTTTAGGAGATGTGAGAGTTATATGATGTAACTCTCTAAGGGACAGTCTCTTTTAAGTGTATGTGATGGATTTGTAGAAATTGTGCTTAATTACTATTCACATATCACCTCACACGTCTCTCAAACTTTTGTTAGTTGTACACACTACACAAGTTACTCTTTGCTAAACTTTGTACATGTTATTGTGTGTGATCTTGTTATGGCCATCCAAGATTATGTTCTCCATAGTGTTTGATGCAAAAAAAAAATTTTTTGATGATTAAAATCTTGTTTTTAGAAAATCTGGGTTGAATACAATTGTTTTTGAAAAACTATTGATCTCATACTCATGCATTTCATTCATAAAATACAATGTTTTGAAGAGTTTCTACATAAAATTGCTTTGTTTTTCAAAAATTTAAGTTTTCTAGATTTTCGATCGATCGAAACTGTCTCTTGACCGATCGAAATTGCGATAAAAATTTTGATTTGAATTTGCCTGGCTCGATTGATATTCGATCGATGCTCGATCGATCGAAATTGACAAATTTTTAGTTTTTAAGTATTTGACCAAAAAAGTTTTTTCATGCATCATTTGTGTTTAGGATTCACATACATTGCATTGTTTCTATATCCATCTTGCAGTTTTACAATTATATCTCTCATTGTTTTCATACATACCATGCATACACTTTGCTAAATTGGATACCCAACTTGATTTAAAAATTGATTGATTGATTTTTGAGTCCTTTATACATTCTAGTATATGCTATTTTTATGAGTGAATTATAGAAAATATTTTTCTTAAGAGATATGACGGATAATCAATATGCAAATATTTTCTCTACTCATGCAATTGTTTATGGGTCACATAGTGTCAAGTTTGCATTTATTGAAAGAGAGAATATTTTTCTTCATGTGTATCCTCAACTTAATTTTTTTTTAAGTTAGGTTTGTGTGTTTTTTTATTTTCCCCACCTCCTATATTTTCCCCAAAACTGTTTTTCTCAAACCTTGTTTTGTTTTTCCTATTTTTATAGGGGGACAAGCTTGTTTTTAACATTTATATTTTTCATAGGGGGAGTTGTCTCTATTTTTTATAAAGTTGAATTGTTTTTTGTTCCCTTAATTCTCTATCCTTTGTTGCGTATGTCTTTTTTTCACTCTTGGTTTGATTTGTCTTTGTCAATACGTGACAAAAAGGGGGAGAACTAGATAAAATGTCTTTGGGAATTCTATTTTTTTTTTTTGTTTAAGGGGAGTTGAATTTGTTTTTGAAAGAGGAGAATATAAAAACTTTTTGATGTATCTAACTTAGGGGGAGAGCTAGTTTTTTTTATATTATGTTTCTTATTGGTTTACTTGTATTTTCCACACATGCATTTATGTGTTTGTTAAGTGTTATAGAAATATACAGGTTGATTCAGTCGTGCTATTGTCTACACTTGCAACTAATAGATAGTAGTTAGGTTGAATTGAGTTTAGTGCTTTTTAAATCTGATTGAGCTTTTTGTAACTTTGAGCATTTCATGTTTGTGATATGTTTTGTCATGGATTGGCAAAGGGAGAGATTGTTAGGTTCTAAGACCTTAGGGACTAATATATTAGAACTTCAATGTGTATTGTATTGGCAAACCATGATCAAAATATTTAGTCTAAGTTTAGACTTGCTCAAAGTTTGGTTTAATGTAAGTTTGGAATCGAGTAGTTGCAGGAAATTATTGTTCTATTTCTGCACAGCTCGATCGATCGAAGAATAGACTCGATCGATTGAGAATCGTGGATCATGAATTTTCTGCAGAATTTTAAGTCGGCCCAAACTGCAGTTCAAGCTCATTAATGATTAAGGTTTCAGATTTACTTCTCCTATTATATAAAGAAAACCCTAAGCACGTTTTAAAGGCTTCCAAGAAAGAGAAGAGTGTGCCTCTTTTTACATATAGGGTTTTGTACCCAAAACCTTTCTAGAGTCTTGTTGTTGTTTATATTGCTGTATGTGTGAATCTCTTATGAGATCTAGAGGTGTTTGCCTTCACATATACTTAGGGTTATCAAGAATCAAGATTATGTTAAGAACTTGATGATCATTCAATTGTTGCATTAAGAGCTTAAAGATATACAAGCGGGAGTGCCTGTACTTGCTGGAGAATCCAAGAAAGAAGGAGTCTATGGTCTCGGAGCTTGCACGTGGTTGTGTCAGTAAGTTTTCTACTGGTAGGTAGCAATAGGATGTTAGTGGTCTAAGTCGTTATTGTTCAAATTTCGATTCTTTCATAGTGGATTCAGGTTTACCTTGAGGATAGCTAGGTTAAATCCTTCTCAGGTTTTTTACCGGTTTGGTTTTCCTAGGTCATCATATCATTGTGTTATTTATTTTTTCGCTGCATTGCTTAATATGATTATATGATTGTGTTAACCTAGATCTGGAATTTGGATTAAGTAATAACTTAGCTTGTTAACTAAGTTAATCCAATTGTGTGTTTAAGGGGTCTAAACAACTGTACAGAAAGTACTCGATTTCCTTCAAAGACAATATACTGATATAGGGAAAGTAACTTATCATAGAAATCACACTCATACAGTTCTCCAAAATGCAAATATGATCAGAAATTTGATGTATTAAACCGTGCTTCGTAACAAAACCTGTATTTAGCAAGTTGTTCAATGCAGATAAAAAGAATATCCAATAGGAAAAAAAGAAACCCAAAGATTCCCATATATATTGGGATGCCTTGTGACCCGTTTTGCATATTATCCCATCTTTTGTACTTTTTTTTTTAATATTTTAATCCATGTTTGAGAATGAAGAGGATGTTGTTCACGCAAATGGAGACCAAAGCATAATAGAAGCTCTTGACACCCTGCAGGAGAGCCAAATTGGTGCTACTGCTCTCATAAATTCAGGAACTAAGAGGTTCGTTGGTAGCATAAGGAGCAATGACACCCATGTCTTGACCTATTTGCAAAGATTGATCAACAGAGTGGTAGAGTTGATGCCTAAGTAAACAGAATTGCGGTTGTGGAGATACGGATACAGCAAATATATCTACAGATTGTTGACTGAATATGCTTTCTAGCCACCATTTATCCCAACCTTTATTGTTTGGCAATGTTAGCTTTGAAACTAGCATTGGGTTGGAGGTTCATTGGCTTCTAGCTTTTGGTTTAAAATCCTCATTCCACAGGATCCATGAATCCTTCCACAAATTCACTTTCTTCCCATCTGCAATTACAAATCATTCTCCTCTTCAAATGGTTTCCCTGGCACCTAAAATTCCCTTCCAAATTGACAACATTGCTGCTTTAGTGTTTGCCTCAAAGAAGCTTTTGACAATGGCATTGATCATTTTGCGCGGTAGTTTGGACAGCAATGCTCTATGTATCTTAGCAAACTTATTGAGTCCTAAATGCCCACATTGTACTGGGTGTCATACAGATTCCCACAAGTTCAAAGCAAATTAGAATCTTTCTGACTTAACAGAATTCCATCAAAACGTCCTGGTAAGTGGTAACCTTGTCAAGCCTATTATAGAGCAAGATTGGTAGTTGGAAGGTTGAAATTGTGTATGAAGGGATTGTTTGAACAATTGATCTTATCAGAGTAACCCTGTCAAACTCATTATAGAGCAACTACGTTAGACAAATATTTGCTCCTCCAACCATGGAGCTTGCTTTCCATTCTTTCATTTATAAACACAAAATCCTCAATTTTCTTTCTTGACAACATTAGAAAGGAAGAGGATTGTCCAAGTGTTTGAGATCGGGCTTTAAGCACCTTAAACCTTTGCTTAAAAGTGCACAACTCTTACGTTTAACCTACCATTTCACAGCAAAGCCTTAAACAGATGCATTTCGTATTCACTTGAAAACTGTATGGAGGAATAAAATGCCATGAATCAAGTCCAGCATGTAGCTTACTTCAAACATAAAAGTTACAACCAACACTATCACTATTTTTTATTATCTGATATTTAGTAGTGTACTGTGTACACCATTTGTTCATACAATATGCCTACAACACACAGAAACCACTAGCTAGATCAGCAAAATCTTGTCAATATCGTTCAGCACAGTCCAAGTAAGCCCAAATCAATATATATATATATATAAACAGAGACCTCATGCGGAAATGCATGAGATTCTGCCATGTGGCGCTTTGTATGAGTACTTTTTTCTTTAATTTTTCACCTCCCACCTTCTTATCAATGATTAGTTTAAGCCATAAATGCAGAAAATTAAAAGATTTGGTTCTACTCCATTTTCCAACTTCTTGAATTCTTCCACTTTTAATTTCATTAATTTAAAAAATAAAAAGTTTTCTCCATTCAATGTTAGTTTTCATGTTCTTTTATATATACCAGTTTCACAAAATACCAAAAGAAAAATAAGACTAGAGAGATAGAGAGACAACGAGTGAGAAATTAGTGTCAACAAGAGCATGAAATTGGCTTTGGTTTCAAGTGCATATGATCTAAACTTCTTAACAACACTATCAAAGCTTGATACAATGCTTTAACAACATATGGGGTTTCTAAAAGGTATGTGTTTTTTGTCTTTATTTATATTTTGGAAAGTGTTTAATCTTTGTAACTGATTAAGGTACTTAGATGTAAGTAAAATTAAACTCTTGGCATAGTATAAGTTTATGAAATAGTATAAGTTTATATTTTTATGTTCAATTATTGTTTTATTTTTAATCTCTTGGCATGTATATTTAGTTTTACGAATTAGAAATTATAAACCTTAAAAATACTTCTAAGAAAAAGAAAAAGAAATAATAGAAAATTTTATATTGGAAACGGTCAAATGTAAGAACTAAATATATAAGTACACCTGATCAAACAAAAAAGGGCATATAGTGTCATTTTTAGAGTCTAATCAATTATGGTTACTTATGAATTTATTGTGTTACAATTTTTTTCATTCATTATTTTAGTGACGTATAATACGTAATCGAAATTAATTTCACAAACATTAAACACATATTAGTGTTATAAAATAACTAATAACGAACACGCGCATCGCGCGGGACATCCACTAGTAAGCTTTAGTCGCTTAACTTACCCAAAACTAGAACTTGACCTCACCGTGTACTCTGCTACAAGTTGAGCAAAAGACGATGACTTGTTTTCTAGCAATCTATTTGGAGAATCATATTCCTCTATAAGCCCTGCAGCAGGATTCAGAGAAATTTGCTAAGCCATAGGATTACAATGAAATCATATAAACCATGAAACAAGATTAGAAGTAAGAGAAAGTCATATGGTCAAACTAACCATTATTTAGTAGCAGAACCATGTCACTATGAAGAACGGAAGTTATTCGATGTGCAATGGTAATGACTGTACAGTTGGAAAAATGTTGACTGAGGGTTTGCTGAATCAGATTATCTGTAGCAGTATCAACAGATGCAGTAGCTTCATCAAGCACCAATACCTTACTTTTCTTGAGCAGCACACGGCCAAGGCAGACCAGCTGCCTCTGACCCACACTCCAATTCTCTCCGTTCTCACTAACTGCAGCATCCCTAAGAATATAAGCAATATGTTTCCATTACATAGTTTAATAATATTCCACATAAGAAGCTGAAATGACAAACCTGTGGAATCTAGTTTTCCTTCTTTCTCCCTAACTTTATCTCCAAGTTGACACTTATCCAAAGCCTAAAACAATTCAAGGGGAAAAATTTAAGGCAATGAATAAATCAGAATAAATAAATAAATAAAAGCAAATGCCACCCATTGACCGCAAATCATAAAGGCATCGCATGGCCACTTTACAAACAAATTTAGCAAAGAGAAAATTCTTTTAATAACCCAAGAAGAAATCAACCCACCTCCCAAATTTGTCCATCGGTATGCTCATCGAGTGGATCCAGGTTGCTTCTTATAGTCCCTTCAAACATTGTTGGTTCCTGAGGGATAATGCTTAGTCTAGATCGCAAATCATGCAGTCCAATCAAGGAGATGTTGATTCCATCTATAATTATCTGACCCGCAGCAGGTTCAACAATCCGGAAAAGTGCTTGTATGAGAGTTGATTTACCACTGCCTGTTCTCCCTACAATGCCAGTTTTCATTCCTCCAGGAAAAGTACATGTGAGACCTCGCAAAACAAGTGGCATATGTGGGGCATACCTTACCTACATTACACCCCTTATCATTAATTAATGTAGAACACATAAAAATCTTAGTCATGAACGACCTTATTAACAAGATTACGGTTGGTTGGTAATAAATAGTAATGGACCAAAACTACCTGCAGATCACAAATATCCACTTCTCCATTTGGTGGCCAAGAATGATCTGGCCGGTTTTCTTCTATCTCAAGAGGAGGTTCACTTGGGATACAAGTGTATTGAAGTATTCTCTCTACTGATATAATTTTGTTCTCCATTTGGCAAAGAACCCATATTACCCAGGCTATGTTTAAATTAAGTCCATATGTCACAGCCAAGCCCGCAATGCCTTTAGGAAAAAGGAAACCAGAATTTAAAAAGAAAAAAAAAAGGACAATTAGAAAAGTATTACTTGAATTCCTTTTCCAAATTAAAACAAACAGCAAGGAGCATTGTTAGTACACCAGATTGGAATTACTTACCTGGATCAATGACTCCCTCAGGAATAAATATCAAGAAAACCAAGGAGAAGAAAAATGTGATGGAAGACATCATATCCAAGCGGAAGCACAACCATTCCCTTGCACCAGCAGCGTTGAACTTTGGCCGAGAATATGCATCTGTGAGTTTCAAATTTATGTCCCTAAATCGTGACTCTTCATCAAAGCTCCTAATTGTTGTTGAGCCTGAAATTGTTTCGGCGAAATGTTGTATCACAGGAGCTTTGCACACACCAACTAATCTTGTTAGTTCTCGTGCTGAAGGCATGTAATATTGCTGCATAATAATATATTTGTTACAACACTTCTCTCTGCATAAGAATGACTATAATACATTGGAATATCTTATGAAAAAACGCTCCATACACCTTGCAACTTGAAAAAAAACCAATCTTAAGAAAAAGCATTTAAAAAAATCTCTTAGTAAAGGTTTTAAATTTAATCTAAGGGAGCATGTAGCACGTGCACAGCCCAAAATGTAAAGAAGGCGGTATGATAAGTATAGAGTTATATGGTTTCAGGTAGAATGTAAGACAACACTGTGACAAAGTCAGTGGGTATACCTGATACCAGATACAGGTTGCAATCACTGGGATAAAAACAATAAGAACCTGCCATGCAACCTGAGACATTACTGCAATAATTCCAAGAAGCTGGATCATCGCGAAGGCAAATGCCCCAACTTGATATGGAATATTGAAATCCACTGCACTTTGGTCTGTAGAAGCCTGCCAGGAAACATACAGCCAATTCAATAAATATATCTACACCAATCATGTTTGTGTGTGTGTGTGTGTGTGTGTGTGTGTGTGTGTGAGAGAGAGAGAGAGAGAGAGAGAGAGAGAGAGAGAGAGGAGAACTGTTTAAACCGAAGGAAAAAGCTATATAAAATTGTAAACTATGACTCTTGAAGCTTTCAATATGGAAATACCCATAAACATTTCCCACTTACTCTGTTTAGGATTCTTCCACTTGGAGTGGCATCAAAGAAGGACATGGGGGCACGGAAAATGCATAAGTGCATCTTATTGAAGAGTATAGTGGCTGTCTTGAACCCAGCAGTAAAAAGTACCAGGGATCTCACAAGGATGCAAAATGAACTTCCAATGGCCAAAGCGACATAAACACTTATAAGAGTAGAGCTAGAAACTGTAGGTTTAACATCCTGTGAGATTGGAGTTGCCCAAGCCATCCAGTAATTGCTTCCAATTTGAAGGAGCTGATAGAGAACCTGTGCCAGCAATACACAAGGCACAAGAGCTCCTCTGTATGCCATAGAGATATATTTCCAATAAACTGAAAACCCAACTTTACCTTTCTCTCTGTCTTCTTCTTGCATAATCTGTTCTTTTGATCCAACCACATCATCTGCTTTGCCATTTGGAACATCTTTATTTTCTTTTCTTTGTGCAACACCATTAGTAATACCCATATGTCCTACTTCCTTGCTCATATTTCTACTTTCAGACACTGACCCAGCCTCTGCAGAATCAAGTGCAGACAAAGCTTTCTTATGTGAACCCACACGTTCCATAAAGTCAGTTCCAGAATGAAGAATTTCATTGTACTTTCCAGCTTGAGTAATTCTTCCATCTTTCATAACCTAACAACAAATGCAATAGCTGATTTCACATATAGAAAAGAGGAACAATCCATCCATAAGTTGAGATCATAAAGAAAAACATGGAAAGAAAGTTAATGTGAATGGCTCACCAAGATAAGGTCAGCAGAAGGTAAGAACTCTACTTGATGAGTAACATAAATCACTACTTTTGAACTCAAGAGGCCCAGCAAACATTCCTGCCAATAGGTATCAAATAAATCCATTTCAAAAGAACTAAGCAGCAACTACAGAAAACAAAATCCGAACAAAGTGCAAGTACATTCAAGTATCCCAACTGAAAACAAGAAACCATCTTCAATTTGTACAGCATCAGTTAATATATATGATAAATTAGGTGGGTAAAACTCATTTTAATCAGAATGTAATGACATTAGAGTAGTATAGAAAACTACCCTAAAGAGGTGGGATCCTGTATGAGCATCCACAGCACTAAAAGGATCATCAAATAAATAGATATCAGCATTTTGGTATAGAGCACGTGCAATCTGGATTCTTTGCTTCTGCCCACCACTCAAATTGATTCCTCTCTCACCTATAACTTTCTGATCCCCAAATGAGAGAATTTCCAGATCCTTCTTCAATGAACATGCTTCAAGGACCCTTTCATACCTTGTTCTTTCCATCTCCTTACCAAACAATATGTTTTCTTCAATCTTACCACTTTGTATCCATGGTGACTGAGCAACATAGGCCTTTGTCCCACACAACTTAACAGAGCCAGATATCCTAGGAATTTCTCAAAGTATACAAGAAAGCAAACTAGACTTTCCTGAACCAACAGTTCCACAAACAGCAACCCTCATGCCATGTTGCACTTTCAAATTAATATCTTTCAATGTAGGATTAGAGGAAGACAAATTCCAAGAGAAATTCCCATCAATAATCTCTATTTCTGTATCAGACCTACCTCTTGGAAGCTTCTCTATTGTGTCAAACTGCAAGTCATCAAGACGAAGGAATGATACAATTCGATCAAGGGACACTTTACTTTGAGCAATCATTGAGATACCCTCGGGAAGATAAAAGATAGGCTCCTGAAGAATCATAAACGTTGCAAGTGCAGATAAGATCTTCCCCGACTCAAGTGGGATTCCAAAGAGCATACAAGCACCAAAAGTGACCACAAACACAAATGTAGGGGCACCCCAAAAGACAAATGTATTCGTCGCCATAGTGTAAACATACCTTTTTAACCATCCTGCCTCGGTTTCCCTAAGCTTGGCAATTTTAGATAGAAACTTCATCTCCCATCCTTGAAGCTTTAGAATTCTCATGTTCCTTAAAATCTCAGACGTTGCCTTCATCCTTTTGTCTTTTGACTCCATTATCTTGTCCTGAAACTTCTCTTGGAATTTCTCCAATGGATAATTTGCCAACATAACAAGTACAGTTGCAACAAAAGCTGCAATTGAAGCAAGCCCAAGATTTTTATATAAAATTAACAATGCGATAGCATCATGAAGAGGGACCATCCACGGATCATGCATATACCAACCAAAGTCCCCTATCCTCTCAGCATCAACTGTCTTGAGATTGATGATCTCCCCACTAGTGTGGCACTGCTTTGACTGGCATGAAAGGGTCATACCTTTATTATAGATCATTGTAACCAATACCGATCGGACCCTAATTCCAACCAGCTGCAACCTAAAGGACCAATGCCTTTTTGAGGTACATTCTACAACTATTGCAGCAAAAATTACTGAAACCAGAACATAGCCCTCACTCTTGTAGTGTTGGCCCCCATTGAGGTACTGAACAAAATTGTCAACAAGATACGGCCCGACATAGGAAGCCAATGTGTTCATCATCACGTATATGGCTGTCAAAAGAATCTCTTTCCATGCGAAGAAGATCAATGCCTTCACTAGCTTCAATGTAGTCACTTTGTTAACTGTACCACACTCTGCCTCAAGCTTATTTCTAAATGCTGGGAAAGCCCCAACTACGCTATCACGAGGAGCAAGTTGAGGAACATCCTCAAGGTCTAAAGTCTTCTTATTGCCAAGGGCAATTAGAGAACCCAGCCAAGAGAGGGTAAGATTGCTGAAAAATCCAGCACTTGAATAAGGGGTTACAGTTTCAACCCCCTTAGACTTGCTTGACTCTGGTTCATTTCTAGCCCTAGAATCACCATTCAAGAGAGGTTCTTCAAGAAGGGTATCTTCACCCTCACTCTTTCCAAAAACCCGCACATAACAGAGGAAGAAACCCGAAACAACAGATATAACATCGGAAACAGAATATTGAAATGGTAAATTAACACATTTTCTATAAAGAATAACATCTATGACAAGGCAATAACAAGAAATACAGAGATAGAAGCCCCACCAAACTCTCAATAAAAATGGGTACTTTGATTTAATTGAATTGAACAACTGGGCGTGCAGGTAAACACATACTGCACCCCAAGCATGTGCTCTGAGGGCTAAATTTAAAAGGGTTACTTGACCTTCATCAGACCAATCATTTCTATACAAATAGAAGTAATTCAATAAACATAACACTAGACTAAACACAAAAACACCAAAACAACAAATTACAGTCTGTTTATGGCACAAACTCCCTTTGTTCTTAAACTTCTCATTTGGACCTTCACTATGCCCCACCTTGAATTTCTTGCACACCCATGAGATAAAAAACACAAATGACAAAACCAAGTGCAAAGAACCAGAAAACCCACGTAGGAAAATGGGTTTTGTGAGAAAATCAGTACCTGAGTATGTGAGTGAGGAGTAGTGGTGTGAGAACAAGATTGACATACCGTGCTTTGAGGATTGAACAAGTTCCATTTTTAGTGGAGCTTTTGTGGATGTTGGATGGATTCGATACGTATGTTAAGTTTAAAGATTCATGGTATTTATAAAACTATTTGGGGTCCGCGAAAATTAATTATCTGGTATTAAATGTAAAATTACTACTAATTAATGTGAACTTTAAAATTTTTTTTTTTTATAAAAATTTTATAAATAGAAAAAGTTCATACTTGTTAATGTGACAGATTGATAGTGGTAAGTAAAAAAGTGGTGTACGTGATAGAATTAAATGAAAATTAGTAAAAGTTTGCTGACTCAACTCTTATTATTTTTTTTTTAGAAGTGCAATATTCACAATATTTTTTATAACAAATTCTAGGTTTTAAGTTGCTTTTTGTTTTGTATTTGAAAATATCATTATATTTATTTTTTTTTTCCATCAATAACAACCTACTACTTAACATTAGTTATTAAAGTGTTGTGAAAAATATTGTGGACGTTACATTTTTCTTTCTTTTTTATTTATTTTTCATCTGGTAAAAAAATATTATTTTATTTTTTTTTATTATAAATAACCCTATTGATTAAAATTTGAGAGCATTTTTTTTACTTCGAGCATTAGTGGACTGCATTTTTTGCCCTAGCATTCAGCCAGCTCTGGTAGTCCAAAATGACAGGCTGAGATAGAGAGGGAATCAAAGCTAACTTTCCTTGGGCATATATAGTGGCTCTAACCGTTTTTAATAACGTTGCTTAAGTACCACATAAATATGTATGAATTAAAAAATATTATAAAAATACGTATGGTTGTACAGTACCAAACCAACCCTTAATATCCAATGAATATATCCATCCTAATTATAAATGAGTTATGGCACCAAGTTGCGCTAAAAGTGATGTTCCTAGCTTACTCATTGGGGATTGATGCAATGGATAACAACAGAACGTCTGCGGGTTGATTTTTCTCGACATGGGCGTCAATGTTTGCGTGATTAACTAAAAGGACACAGGCAACACAAAAAGTCAAAGACAACTACAAAATTGTGCCAAAACTATATTCTTCTCCATTCTACTCCATCTAACACTATATTTTCAGATACTTTCTTAATTGACATTTTATTTTTTTTAATAATGTAATTTTTGGCCTTTATCTTTCTTACCTACTGGTATATTAATCGTTCTTCTCTGAACTATTTAAGTGATTCTCCTCTTTTTTGTCTTGGGCATTATTGTTTCACATCCAACGTAATTCAAACTCTCTCACATAATATCCACAAAAATATAGATATCTAATATAATATTGTAAATACTGTGTCAAACATTAATTTAGTCTTTCTTTTTAAGGTCAAAAGGAAAATAAAAATAGCTGAAAAAATTTTCAGTGATTTAAAACAGAAAAAGAAAAACGCATACCGACGGAAAAATAAACATGAAGTTCCTGAAATGACGCAAACATTTTCCTCTTTCAATCGTTGTGCAGGTGAGTCATGCTGTCTTTCTCACCACTTAAAAGTGAAAACAATGCCCACAGAACACCAACTTTGACTTCTTTTTTGTCTCATTTTGGACTATTTGTCCTGTGCAAACGAGAAAAATCATTTACTATGACATAGGTGAAGAAAATTTTAAGGTAGTCTCTAACATGGATTATTAATCAATTGATTTAGAAATACACTAAATCTTGTTTCTCCAAAAAAAAAAAAAAAAACACTTAATCTAGCACATAAATAACTTGTCTCCATTTTTTTAGTAAAAATTATATATGATTTCTAGCCATAATATAAGATCACAAATTAAAAACAATCTATCTAATTAATTCAAACAGTATACTCTAAACAATTTGTGTATTAATCATCAATATAGATTTAATCATAGAAATTTTCATTCATAATATTTATTTACTTTATATATGTGTGGTTTATATATGTGTAGGAAGTTAATCAAGTATAGTACATAAATAAGTTTGAGCTTGTTCAAAAAATAAGTTCCAAACTTAAATAAATAATCTAACTCAAAGTTGAGAGGGGTGATCGAGCAAAGGTTGATAGTTTCAAGGCAAGTGCATCTCAATCTCCAAGGATTAAGTTCGATTTTTTCACAAAAAATAAGATAAAATAATCTTAATGATTTAATACTCAAAATGACTCTACTCAATTATTAAAAAGTAAATTGATTAATTCAATGCATGGTTGGAGAATTTATCTATTTATAATTTCTGGCCATATAGTAATTTTGTTTTTTTTTTTTTTATGGACGTACTTCTCAGTCTCCCACTAGTTCCCTGAAAATCTTGTGGCATTGTGAAAGTCACTAGTCCCTATTAGATCACATTTCAATCATTGAATTTAATCAGTTTAATCTTCATATGCCACTTGCATTACAAGCATCTCTTTTCTTCAGCTTTCCTCGCACATGTTTGACTAAGTTTATATTTGTGGTAGTACTTTGATTCAATTGTCATTTCTTTTGTCCATTTCATTTCCGTGTCTTTGAAAAGTTGAAGATCAAAATGGATTTCTTCGTATTTTCAACAAAAATATTTAAGGTTCAAATCCAAAATCATAGTCCCAATAAAAGAAAAACCACATACATCATTCCATCTATTCTTATTATCAGTGCTTCTTCTCTAGAAAATTTCTTTCAGATTATTGTGTCATTTAATCTATTTTGTCATTAGTTTGTTTACCTACCTGATGAATTTAAATCTCATATCATCCGATCAGTACATAAAACATATTCGTTTCATTTCATTGAATACAACATTTTCTGTATCGTATGGAAAATACTTGGTCTTGTTCACTTATGCTATGTGCATATGTGAGCTCTATACATCATACAATATGCTCTTTAACTCAAAATAAGTATATTAATATTTTATGATATGTTTTACTAGTTGAAATTCAGCTCATAAAGTAGTTTTAAGAAATTTAAAATACTATTTCAACTAAAACTTTATTACTAAAATATTCTTGAAATTTTAAAAACGTTTCATGATTTATTTTGTTCGTTATCTACAATTATTTTTGGTTTTTCTATAAGATTGATAGATCTGATATGATGTGCATGCTTTCACTAAACATTTGTCTTCTTTTTTTCCCGAATCATTTTTTTTATAATCCTATAGTTCAATTTTGATGATGGTAGATTGGTAGTAATCTTTTCACCATCTAACTTTACTTCATGGACTAAGTGACTTACCATTTGAAAGTATAGCCTTAAACATATATATGCATTCTTACACACTTAAAGATTTCATCATATTTATAGAACTATAGTCCAAAATGAGAAAGTCTGAGACATAGAGTGCGAGGCTTGTATTTAACGTCAAAGGCTTCTAGAATGGTTCCACACTTCGCCACCCTGTCAAAGTAATCGGCGCTGCGTAACACCGCCTTGAGAGGCAATTGAGTAAGAACCACCACCGTGTGGGACTGGAAATAATGAGGAAGTTTCCGCGTGGCATGAACTATGGCTAGAAGTGCTTTCTCCAAAGAGTAGGTAGCGCACCTCGGCCTCATTCAAAGACTTACTAACATAGTAGACCGGTCTTTGCACCCCGCTTTCATTCCTTATAAGGACCAGGCTGACCGTGTGAGCGGCCACTGCCAGATAAGTAAACAAAACCTCGTCCACCTCGGGGCGAGATAAAATGGGTGGCCAAGAAAGATATTGCTTAAGCTGTTGGAAAGCTAACACACAGTCCTCGGTCCATTGAAACCCTTTCCACTTGTTCAACAACTAGAAGAAAGGACGATACCGGTCAGCTGACCGAGATATAAATCTGTTCAATGCGGCAATCATTCCGGTCAATTTCTGGATTTCTTTTGGGTTCCGAGGCAGTCGCAAATCCTGAATAGCCTTAACCTGCGCTGGGTTTACCTCTATGCCTCTATGAGTAATCATATATCCCAAGAACTTTCCAGACCCCACGCCAAAAGAGCACTTTGAGGCGTTAAGGCGCAGCTCATACTTTCTTAGCACCTGGAAGGTGTCGGCTAGATCTTTGACGTGTGAAGGTATTGTTTTGCTCTTCACCACCATATCATCTACATACACCTCAATGGTCTTCCCTAGTTGCTGTTCAAACATTCTGGTCATCATTCTTTGGTAGGTAGCCCCAGCATTCTTCAACCCAAATGGCATGACCTTATAGTGGTAGTTCCCTGTTGGAGTAATGAAAGCAGTCTTCTCCTGATCCTCCAATGCTAGTGGAATCTAATGGTAATCCTGGAAGGCGTCCAAAAAACTCATTCGAGGATGTCCGACAGTGGCATCCACCAGTTGATCAATACGCGGCATTAGGAACGAATCCTTGGGGCAGGCCTTGTTCAAATCTGTGAAGTCCACACATACTCTCCACGTTCCATTCTTCTTTTTAACCACAACCGTATGCGCCAACCATTCGGGGTAGGAAACTTCTTTAATAGCCCCAGCCATCTTGAGTTTGAGTACCTCTTCCTTTACAGCCTCGGCATGTTCTTTGGAAGAACGCCGAGGTGGCTGCCTTCTCGGCATAATGGTAGGGTTGACGTTTAAACGATGACAAATGAAGCTCGGATCTACGCTTGGGGCCCCATAAGGGTCCCACGCAAAAACATCAATATTGTCCTTCAGAAATTCCAACAACTCCATCTTCTCTTGGTGTGGCAAACGTATGCCAACTTGGAAGAACCTCTCTGGGTCATCTGCTATTAAAAACTTCTCTAACTCCTCACAAACAGCCTCATCTCCTGTCACCGCTCTAGGTGCATCCGGAGCTGTTAATTGTTATGACTCTCGAATGGGCAAAGCTGATGACTCGGCTTCTGACTGATAAAGCACTGCAGCCGATATGCATTGCCTGGCCACCGATTGGCTGCCGAGGATTTCCTCAACATACTCCCCCGCAGGGAACTTAACCTTAACATGCAAGGTAGAGGAGACAGCTCCCAGAGCGTGCAGCCATGGCCTTGCGAGGATAGCTGTATATGGGGAGTACGCATCAACCACAATGAAATCCACCTCAACCGTTTCTGAACCAGATTGAACGGGCAAACGAATCTATCCCTTCGGCACAACAGCTCTTCCTTCAAAGCTTATAAGTGGGGAATCATAAGGAGTGAGATCCTCCAACTTCAGCCTTAGCCCCTTGAATAAATTAGGGTACATGATATCTGCACCGCTGCCCTGATCAATCATCACTCTCTTCACATCATAACTCCCTATCCTAAGAGTGACCACAAGAGCATCGTCATAGGGTTGAATGGTACCAACCTTATCTTCCTCCGAAAATCCTAAGATGGGTAAGGTCACCTTCAACCTCTTCGGCCTGCAGCCTGGTTCCTCGGCCTGAGAATGGGAAACCGCCATCACCCTAGTGGGACCTGAGCCAGTCCTGCCAGGTGCAGCGAAGATAACATTAATCATTCCCGATGCGGGCCGAGATGGATTATTCTTCTGATTGTTCGAGCCAGATTGATTGCCCTGTCCACCAGGTTGACACAAGTGCTGCTTTAGTTTCCCTTCACTGACTAGCTGCTCCAGGTGGTTCCAAAGGGTCCGACAGTTCTCGGTAGTGTGGCCCACATCCTGGTGGTACTGACAAAATAGGTTCTGATTCCTCTTCGCAGGGTCTCCTGCCATCTTACCAGGCCATCTGAAGAAGGGCTCCTTACGAACTTTCTCCAGCAACTGATGTACTGGTTCTCGGAACATAGTGTTCACGGCCTGAGGTGCTGCCGAGCCGGACTGCCCAACATAATCTCTCCTCGGTTTGTTGTTGTGGTACCTGTCCGACCTAAAATCCCTTCTCTCCTGCGAGATAACCTTCTCCTTTCCCTTTCTTTGCTGCTGGTCTTCCTCTACCTTTTTGTATTCATCAATACGATCCATGAGGCGACGTACGCTGCGGACGGGCTTTTTAGTCAAAGACTTTCTCAAGTCGTGATCAGTAGGAAGACCTACCTTAAAGGTATTAAGCGCCGCCACATCAAAGTCACCATCTATTTCATTAAACATCTCCCAGTAACGGTCGGAGTATGCTTTCAACGTCTCCCCTTCCCTCATGGTCATAGATAGCAGCGAGTCCAATGGCCGAGGTACCCTACTACAAGTAATGAACCGCAAAGCGAATGCTCTAGTGAGCTCCCCAAACGAACCTATAGACCCCGATTTAAGGCCGTTGAACCACCTCATAGCAACAGGTCCCAAGCTAGAGGGGAAAACTTTACACATCAGGGTCTCGTTGTGAGAGTGCACCGCCATTCTCTGGTTAAAGTGACTCACGTGCTCCACCAGATCAGTCCGACTATTGTAGATGGTAAAGGTGGGTTGGGTAAACCTCTTGGGAAGCCTCCCTTTTTCAATCCTCTGTGAAAACGGAGATTTGGAGAGTTGGTGCAACGCCCGACTCATAGCATCGTTCCCTAAGCCCCTAGAAGGAAGCTTCTTGCGTCTGCGAGTTGGCTGGTCGTCCTCCTCACAAGAGGACATTGCGCTGGGGGGTGAGCATGACCTTGAGCTGTAACTACCTCCCCGGGCTTCCTCTGAAGAAGGATTAGATGAGGACGGTGAAGACTTACGTCTGGCGCGGCGCAGCTTTCTTTTCAGATGACCAATCTCCTTCTGCATGGCTTTAGCACCATCCTCGTGGGTGGTGCTACCCCCGCTCTGAGTATGGCTAGCCTTGGGGTATTCTGTATGGACACTTCCCTCACAATCCCTTTGACGCTCAAGACGCTCGAAATGATCTTCCGGTTGCGATCCCTATGATTCTGTATGGTGAGAACCTAGGCCTGCCATCGTATCCCAGCTCTTTTTTGACTAGATTCTCACAGACGGCGCCAATTGTAAGTGCACGATTGCACCTGGACCCAAAGACAATCACGGGCTCAGGCCCAATGAGCCTTAAACAATGAAATTTGTAGAGTGTGGGCTTGAAATCTAGATTAGAAGTACTAAGAACTTGATAACAGGCTAAAAGTTACAAACACTTGTAAATAATAAATGATAATTGCAAATAGACTTCCTCGGACGTGAGCCGAGGACTACTTCTGTATTATTTCTCTTTCTTTCTTAAAGGTTACAATTCTTAATTTCTTTCTTAGTTACCGACCCCCCTTCTTCTTTGGCGTTCATCCCCCTTAAATACTTTTTTTTCTGATACTTTATCCACGTGTTGCTCTAACCCCCTCCCTCCTAGATATTTCTTTTTTTAATGCCTTTGAATAGTGACTAGAAGTTTCAATTCTACTGTTCAGAGGTCACTTTCCCATTAATGCGGCCAGGGAGGTAGGTGCAGTGTCTTTAATGTGGAGGTGGCAGCCTTTGCTTTTGGTATTTTTCTAACACCGGTGTACCTCGAAGGTTCAAGGTTTCCCCCTTTTAACCAACAGTCTTTCCGAAATATTTCCTTGACCTTCATAGTGAAGCTCTGAGTTCTCCTAGGTCTATCCGAGGAGAAACTTACCCTCGGATGTGTCCTCGGATCCTCGGCGTATGGGCCGATTCGCAATACTAACAAATTTTTAGCTCAAGAGTAGGTCGGCCCTCCTTGCTACAGCCTAAAGACCCATATGCCCACTTGGGTCCTTTTACTCCCCACAATATATATATATATATATATATATATATATATATATATATAATATATTTTTTACTAAATTAACTTATTAAGATCATCCTAAAAAAATTGTTGAATACCCTAACATGAAAATCACAATAATTTAAGTTTAACAAAAATAGTAGTAATGCTACGTCCATAACTTATTTACAATAATTTCACAGCAAATCCTATACTACCCGTGTGATACACATATAATGTTGTAATATTTTATATAAGATGATTTTAAAGAATGTTGTATATTTATTATAACATAATTGTTATAGAACTTTATTAGTAATGAGTTCATCATAAAAAACAACAATTATAAATTGTACACACATATCCATTATAATTATTCAATTGAAGTAATGAGAAGAAAATTTTTTTTGGAGGAATATTATAGAATAAAAGTTGATATAGAATGTATCTTTCTCTTTCTCCTTAATTCTAAAACAAAATACACATTTCAAACACCCACAGTCAATCACATCTACATCATTTACAAAGCCCACAAATCTACAACTTCCGACCTTAACATCAAAATCATAATTATTGTTGTCACTCAATATAAAATGCAAGCTCTCCCTTTGGTTGTAGCCAACGCATATGGGTTAAGATTAGATGAAACAACAATGTTAGAGCTAGGTAGGTATCGTCGAAAAATTAAAGGTTAAGGATATCGTTTTTTTGTCTATGTGTATTTGACATGGTATGGCATGAAGGGCTATGAGTAGGTATATATAAAAGGGTAAAAGTACAAGAGGTGAAAATTGTCCACATATTAAAATGCAAACAGTTTTGTGTGTATGTGTGAGAGATGAAAAGTCTTGAAACATTAAACCAAATGATACAAAAATATTTATTTTTTAGTTAGAAAAGGCTTGAAACAATGAACCAAAATGAAATAAAAAATTAATATTTAATTTTTTTTTATCTCTAATGTGACACTTGAGAATATTTCAATTCTTTTTGCATAGAATACACAACTTGACAAAATCTCGTGCTTTCTCACATGAAATCTTTGCCATCGGAGGGAACTCTTTTTATTCGGCTTCATCTTCCTTCTTCTTCTGCTTCTTTTCCTGGAAAAAACAAAAAGAAAAAAGGTCGTTTTAGCATAATTGGAAACAAAGAGTATTTTAAAGGAACTAGGAAACATTTTTTTTTCTTGATAAAAAACTATGGGTATATGTAGTTTTCTCAGATTTTTCTCTCAGTGCCTAATCGAATCCTCTCTCTCTCTCTCTCTCTCTCTCTCTTTATCAGAGTCTCTCTTAGTCTCTTTCAATTTAATGGTGTTTTTGCTTTAAACAGTGTGCATGGTAAATGGATAAATTTTAAAGCCCTCAAATGGTACAACGTACTATTTTGTAACTTTTAAATTGCATACGTCTTAAGATTTTAAGTGATCAGTTTTCCTACATAGTAACACCTCCTTAATTACAGGAAAAAGCTTTTGCTATTATATATAATATATTATATAGATATATATTGATTTGGATTCAACAATTCTCTTACTTTTTTACTCTTATCTTATTAGTCTTTTTTTTTTCTTCTCTTTGTTAATAGAAAGAAGTTGTAATACTTCATATATTTGGGTTTTTTTTTTAATCCGTTGATATATTCAAGTTATTTTTTTATTAAATTTTATATAATTTAAGTTTTTTAAATCACCAATTAAAAAAAAAATCTTAGAACCACCACTTTTATCGAGACTGTTGTGAGAAAATTGAAGGTCTTGAAGACTGAAGAAGGGACCAACAAAATTTGATGAAGACCCAATAATGATTGCAATGCTAGCATAGAAGTGACTAAAATAGTGGCCTGAGTCAACTCGGTGAGAACTAAGCTTCTGTTAAGATCACAGAGAAAACGAGTGTATATGAACAATCACAAGCAAGAGAGAGTCTGAGAAAATGAGAGAAAGTGCAAGAAAGTTAAGGAGCGAGAGAGAGAGAAGAATGAAAGAAACTTCTATTCGATTATGCCCGCAGAGTGGTTTATATACAACAAGACCAAGCTAAGCCATTAAGTTAAAGCTCCTGATAATTTGGGGAGTTAGTTACACTGCACTAACTGAAGTTCGCGCCAGACTGAACTGCCAATTGAAACAAATTAGAGTGATGCGCACCGTTTCATTAAAGCGCCCGAGAGAGTCAACACATAAGTGAAAAACGGTGCGTTTGATTGCCCAATATTATGTAAAATGAAACGGTGCGTTTTCTTCAGATATAGTCTTCTTCTTCACAGGCCTAGAACTGGAACCGTGTTCAACAGGTCTGTTTGTGTGTCCCTGGAAGAAACCTGAAGGAAGGAATGGAGGCGAAGTTGTTGTTGTTGTCAAGGTAGAGACTTTGGAGAGAAGTGAGGTTGGCAAGGGAAGGGAGAGGACCAAAGAGAGAGAGAGTTGCCTTGGAGAGAGGGTGGTGAGTTTGGTGAGAGTGCCGAGATTGGAAGGAAGAGTCCTTGTGAGAGACTGAGAAACTAAGTTGATGGAGGTGAAACACGGTTGCTTCCGTCGCAGTTAACATTTTTCCACTTGCAGCAGTCTGTGGTGGTGGACCAGCCGCTTGGGGCGGTTCTAAAGGAGGCTAGGAGCTTGGCCATGACTGCGGTGTCATTGGCAGATGAAAGAGTTAGAAAGGATAAATTGAAGGTGGAGAAATAGATCAGCCGAACCATTTGAGATTGAGAGAGACAGAGAGAAAAGGGTTTGAAGTCTGGCAGTCTTGATGTTCAGTTTGATTTTGTTTGGGCTGTTGGGTATTGGACTTTTTTCATTTTTCGTACCCAAGAAAGTAGGGAAATATGAGAGGGACAGAGTGAGCCGTGTTGGAAGGGACAAGTTTACTGTGTCAAATTAGGAGCGCTTAAAAATTGGCAGCAAAGCTGACCTCAAGAGAAAGCTGCCACCATCATTATGATTTAGGCCAAGAGAAAGTCTTAAAACCAAACCAAAAAAAATATTGACAATTATTAATGGCAAGTAAAAATATATATATTAACATTAGGTTCAGATAAGAATTAATAAAAGTCTCTCAATTCAATTAATGTAAAAATGTTGTCAAATATTTTATATGTAGCATTACTCTTTAGACCAATCTTTGAATTGGAGCTAAGTTTACAACGAAGACTTGACATTGAAACTTATCTTAAATCATTCTATTCTATGTTGGGAAAGAAAGTTGCACAATGATTTCTGTATTTGGACTTCATGATGGAAGACTTTAGGTTATTTCGGATCATCTAGCTGGTCTCTTGAGAGCTTGCTCAACAATGCTCTTAACTTGTCAAAAGTTTTGTAATTTAATTTAACTACCCATAGAGCCGCTCGATGCATGGGAAAATTTGATATAATTCTTTTTTATTAGATAGTTATTGAATTAATATATTTTTAAAAGTTCAATATGTGTTATTTGAAATTATATTTTAAATTAGAAGTTTTTTGTAGTTAGGTATATATATATATGAAACCACAATGCAATAATTTTTTTTTTTTTAAATTGATAGTGTCAGACCTATTAGACCAAGTTGTAACTATGTATACCTTATTTATTATTATACAGATGTATGCGATTCAACTCTTATAAGTACATTTTTCTCCAAAACATATATCCACATCTCTTTCTTCTTCACAATTGAAACTAAGTGAAAAAGTAAATAAAGATAACTATGCAATAGATCATAAACAATAAATCATCTATCATAAAGTGGAAATATAAAATAAAATGCAAAAAAGAAAAAGTTCCTTAAATATCTATACACAAAAACATTAATAGCATAATGATGCTTTAGAGTAAATTATATTTTATTTTATTCTCTTTTTGGCATTTTTAGTAAAGATGATCAACTAAGCAAAGTAAAACTTTACCAAGAAAGTTCAAATTAACTAAAAATTTGATAGTGGAGATGCTAATTATTTGTAATAAAATGATCAAAATAAAAATAACAAAAAGTCAAGAAACTTATAGTAAAATGCTTTCTATACAAAATTCCAGTAGAAGGGAGACTAATAGGCCCTTCACTTTCTTCAAGACATAGGAGATTATAAATGACCATGCATCATTTGCCTACCCTTTTCTCTTTCCCAAATTCACATTACCAAAGAAGTATACGAAGCTAAAAACATTGTGAATACATTTCTGTTCAATGGAAGTTCATTGGTAGGCACATTCAAATTTGTAGCCATGTATAAACTCAAATTTCTATTTAAAAAAGAATTACATATTAACCCAAACCAAATTTATAAGAGTGATTTGTGATGGGAAATTTAAAAAATACAACACAAAAAAATTAAATAAAAAACCATCAACCTAATTAAAGCTATAAGAAAGAACAAAAATAGAGAGAGAGAGAGAGAGAGAGAGAGAGAGAGAGAGAGAGCGAGAGAGAGAGAGAGAGAGAGAGAGTACTCACAGTTTTTGTGTGGAAAAAATATGGATTGAATGGAATAAATGATATCAAATTTATACAAAATAAGATGGAGAGAAGAAGAGTCAAAATATAAGAAAAGGAAATGATGTAAGAAGTTTAACAATAAAGTGAAAAGTAGTAGGGAGATAAAAAGACAAAGAGAGGAGAAAGGTTTAAGGAAGAGAAGAAGAGTTTTTTTATTTATTTATAGAATATGAAGATGAGAATTTTAAAAATTACTTGAAATTAGAGAGAAGAAAACGAAAAGTTAAAATCAATTTGGGTAATTGAATATAATCAAACATTTGCATCTAATGAATACTAATGTTTGTAATGAATAGTCAAACATGTGCATATATCTACTAACAAAATAATGAATTATTCAATTTTAACAATTACTTGAAATTATAAAAAAGAAAATGAAAAGTTGAAATTAATTTAGGTAGCTGAATAGTTAAATATTTGCATTTTAAACAAATAAATAGTAACATGTTGAATAATAATGGAGTGCATTAACAGGTTTGTCAATGAACTATATTTAATCTATATCTATATTATATCTAAAAGCTAAAGTGTAGTATTTATTGTTGCTACAATCCAGTTGAGTCACATCAACATCTACGTCATTATCATTTTTCTTTCCAATTTCTCTATATATTTTTTAAATATTTACACTCTCTCCAACATTTCTCTATCCCTTACCTCCCCACTACCCTTTACCTTAATATCACTTTTCATCTCCCACTATCCTCTACCTTACCTTTTCATCTCCTCACTACCCTCTTCCTTACATTTTCATCTTCCCACTACACTCTACCTTAATATCACTCTTCATCTTCCTTTCTTTTTTTTTCTTTTTTTTTTTTTGTTATTTCTTATTCACACTTTCTTACTATAAATTTGTTATTCTCTCTTCCATTCTTTACATACTTTTCCCTAAAAAAAAAAAGGTTTTCTTTCTCTCTCTCTCTCTCTCTCTCTCCCTCTCTCAATTATTTGGTGGATTTTTTTTTATTTTTCTTGCATCTCTGCTTTAGGTTGATAAATTGTTGTGTTCTTTACAACTTTATATTGAGCTGATGCAATTTAGTTTTGTAATTTAAGTTTTTTTTTTCTTATATTGTCAATTTTATTACATGTGTTTTTCTTTAAATTCTTAGTTTGGGTTGCTTTGGATTCACCTATTTAGTTGTTCTATATATGTTCTTTTTGTACAACATGACATTTGTTCTATGAAGTTCCTTTTAGACTTGATACGTTATCTTTTCATGTTTTTTTTTTCTCCTCATGTGCAATGATTGACTTCTAACCAAATCTATTTTATTTATATATTTAGAAATCTATTTCTTCTTAATTCCAACAGTTTAAATTTTGTATGGGTCATAAGGAACAAAGGGGTTCATAATGCATTCATGTTCTCCTCATATCATGATAAATCTAAGTAGTTGAATAGTATTGTTGTTTA
This sequence comes from Castanea sativa, assembly GCF_040712315.1. Lineage (NCBI taxonomy): Eukaryota > Viridiplantae > Streptophyta > Magnoliopsida > Fagales > Fagaceae > Castanea > Castanea sativa. The sequence goes on along the minus strand of NC_134018.1, from coordinate 5,607,180 downwards.
ATTTACCACTACCACATATTTTTTCGTGAAAGCTACGTACCATCGATCGTAACTCCAAATAGATATTTCAAAGTTCATTTGCATGATTACTTTGCTGTGTGGTGAGTTCAAACATTGTTGAGTAATGATGTACATTAGATTGTATGTGTAGCTTCTTGACTTGCAAAAGGTAAAGATTGATTTATGCTAAGTTTTTGTTATTGATATTCTTTAGAGCTATAATGGTTGATAGGTCTCATGAGGCTCCATTAATTTATGCGAAGCTTCAATCTCACCCAAGACAATTCATGTTCAGCTTTCTAGTTTATTCTTTTTATTAAAAAAAAAAAAGGGTAGTTTTCTAGTAACCACAAATTCGTTTGTTAACTCAACATCATAAAGTAACTTTAATTTAGTTATATTCAAGCTAACATCAATAGCACTACTACAATTGACCATTTAAATTCAGTCATATCCTCCATATCATTAGATTATTAATATTTTCTCTCTTTTAATTTTTAAAAATTAAACATATAAAATACAAATAAATAAAAATTTCCTTATAAAATCTTACTTTTTTTTTTTTTTAACATTTACACTTTCCCCAATATTTGTCATTCCTTTCACATTTCATCTCCCCACTACCCTCTACCTTAATATCACTCTTCATCTTTTCCTTTATCTTCATTTATTTTGTTTCTTCTTCTTCTTATCCTCCTTCTATAAATTTTTCATTATCTTTTCTATCCTATATTTCTATGCATAATTTTCCCTCACAAAAAAGGTATTTCTTTCTCTCAATTTTTTGGTGGATTTTTTATTTTTCTTGCATCTCTGTTTTAGATTATTAATTTTTTTTGTATTTTTAAGAACTCTACTTTGAGTTGATGCAATTTAGTTTTGTGTTTTAAGTTTTTTTCTTTTTCCTTTTTTTTCTCTTTGATTGTTAAATGTTGTCCTATAGCATTATAAACAATATAATATTATTCTATTGCATAGCATGATTCTAATAATTTTATCATTTAAGAATTTTACATACGTTACATAGACAATAGTAAAACAACAACAACAACAACAACAACAATAATAATAACATATTTATGAGATAACTCTAAAAAAAATTGTCCCGTGCAATGCGCAGGTCTGGGACTAGTTATTTTATAAAAATAAAATAGAAAAGTCATCAAGGAATTTTTTTAAAGTATGACATGGCTGATGAGGTGGCTCACTAGGAGTATAACAACATTAAATTCTGCATCTCAGCTTTTAGATATACTAGTCACGAACCCGCGTGTTGCACCTGATAATATTTTTAGGATGATCTCATTAAATTTATTTTTTGCAGTTTAGACTAATTTAATAAATAGTAATTCATTTCATAATCATATTTTCATTTATTATAGGAACAATCGCAAATTTAATATATATAATTTTTGTCGTACCAAAATGAAAATAATACAATTTTTCTCAAGAATTCAAAAGGTAGCAAAAATATTAATTTTTTAATAAAAATTATTTATAACATTTTGTTATCATCAAAAAGTATATAAAATTTGAATTTTTTTTTTTAGTTTTTTAAAAAAACTTCTTCAAATCCAATCGTATCTAATGTACAATCAAAACACCAAAAAACTTATAAAAAAATTACAATTCAAAAAAAGAAAGGGAAAAATAAAAATCATATCAAAGTCAAAGTTCTTTTGAATATGTAAAACATTTCAAAAGTGATGTGATCAAGCCAAATATCCAATTCAAAATCAAATTCAAAATCTTTAATAAGATTTTGAAATGACGCAATAGAAATATGTCATTACTCCCAAGAAAAAAAGTGATGGTTATAACTTTATATATAATCATTCTAACCAAGAGTACAAAGGGAAAATTTAAAGAATTTTTTTTTATAATAAAAATAATAAGTATTGTGTTAATACCATCATAATCTAACCTAACACCTAATTTAACATATGGAAAATGAGTAGATAAATAAATAATTTTAAACACAAAATTGAATTTTTTTTATTGAAAAATCTCAAAGAATACACAAATGAGATAAGGAATATGAATAATACAAAATATTCGTAAATGCTTAAAACAATTACTCAAGCATCTAAAAATATCATATAATAAAGACATAACAATTTGTTACTAATATGTTAAACAAAATATTTACAAATAATGAAAAGAAACTATACAAATACCATCTTCTTCAACCGTATGAATTGTTTGTCATTGTATTGTCCAAACCATCCTGTTGTTTTCCAAATAAACTAAAACCTGACAACGACACAAAATATAGACATATTATAATATGATTTTTTCCTAAATCTAGTCAACAATATTAAAACTATTTTGTGTTGTAAATAAAATGATAAAAGAAAAACTTACATCAAGTAACACATATAAATTAGTCAATAATAAGACAATGAGAGTACAAACCTCATAAAAAATCCAACAAAAAATGAAAAAATAAAGAGAGAGAGAGAGAGAGAGAGAGGGGCGAGAAATAACCTTTTTGTGTGGAAAAAATATGCATAAAATGGGACAAAGTGACAAATTTATAGTAAGAAGATGAGATAAGAAAAGGCAAAATATAGGAAGATAGATGGACAAAATTATATATAAAGTTAAAACCGTCTAAGAGAAATATATATTAGTGGCGGAGCCAGGATTTCAAATTAGGGGGGTAAGATTAAATGACACTTCAATGCTCATTAGTATGATCATGTTTCTTCATAAGCTCAATTAACTACATGTGTGTGTATGTATTTCATATCATTAAAATAAAGAAAACAAAAATAATCAAATTATAGTAAATAAAAAAAAATCTAAATACATAATGTTGAAATTAAAATAAATTGAGAAAATAAATCAATGTAGGAGTGTTAGGAATATAATAATATACCTATAAAGTTGTATTAATGTTTCAGTGCCTTGCATTCTTTTTAAAAAATTTGTAGAATTAAGCATATGTTTCTTTATTTGTTTAAGTAGTTAAAATTAAGATTTATAGAAAGAGTATGAAACTGTGAAAAAATTAGAAGAAAATATAAGTCATGTCAAGGATACAATAAAAATTCAGAGCAATTTCACAACATTCCTCAACTTAGCACATCATCTCATACATGTGGGTCACTAGAAAAAAAAATTAAATCATATATTGTGATTTACATCTTGAATGGAAAGAACACAAAGTAGATTTTTTAATGCTCTATACACAAAAAGAAGGTGATTTCAATTTTTTCATCATTGACCTTTTTTATGTCTAAAAAATACTAGTTTGTAATTTGTAGTTTGTATTATATACTGTGACCTTGTAAGAAGCAAAGAAATTTTATAATAGTAAATTTAACTATTAAAATGGCCCACTAGAAAAAGACGAAAACTAGTATGGTGATTGTTTTTTTCTCTTATAGTAACATGCTTTTTGATATGTGTAGGGAAAAATTTAGGCTTTCTATCATCAAACTCTATTATTATATTATTATATAAGCTTCTCCAAAAAAAAAATACTATTATTTACAAATTCTAGGGCAGGTCAGGGGGGGCAGCTGCCCCCCTTGGCTCCGCCCCTGATATATATATATATATATATATATATATATATATATATATATATATATATATATATATAGTACTTAGTTATAACATCAAAATTAAAATATGTGAATATGTAAAGTTAAAACCATCTAAGTTGAATTTGTAAAGCCAATGTATTTATATATTTAATATTGTCAAAAAAAAATTAAAGGTAAAAAATAAATATAAAAAACAATAATGATGTGGCAATGACATGAAGAATGAAGTAGCTTAACAGAAACATAACAACAATAAATGCTACGTTTCTGCTTTTAAATATATATAAATATTGATTAAAATTCAAGCCAAGTTTAAACTTCTAAATTACCAACCAAAAAGACAAATCCAAGCAGAATACAATTACATGGAGAAATGAGTCATTGTTTCATTTAGATAAAGCTGAGTTTGATGACATCGTAATTGGTTTAAATGAACTCTATGAACAATTGAAGACAATTGAGTACTTAAAAAGAGAAATTACTCAAATAAATATCTGAAGATGACTTTGAGATTGCATAAAAGCTGCATAAAATATTATCCATAGAAAACCATGACAAATCAAATTTAATAAAAGGGGCTTGAAATATCATAGAATCAATGAGGATTGGTTTCAACTAAAAGGTGTTCTCAATTATACATTTTTTTCCTGAAGAATGTGGAGGAACTGCAATAATTCAATTTCTTTTCTTTTTTTCTTTTTTTGATAAACAATATCCATCTCCTCTTCTTCTTAAAAGAATTAAAGAATTTACTTGGATTTACAAAATTGTCTACTCTTTTCATTTTTTTGCTGGCATATCACAATTCATGTAAGCAAGAAGTGAGATCAATGAAAATATCTTCACTGCAAGGAATTGTGAGACCACCCATTGGATAATCAAATCCAAATTCTTCCTGGGCTGGTTCAAGAACGAAATAGGAATCACAAATCGCTTCTTTTCACATTCTCCAACATATACTGCAAGGTAGCCTTTTGGAACATCTAAATATTTTGAAGCAGCATGTTTTGAAAATCAGTTTGATTGGCAGAGAATGTGCATTGCATGTATAAGACTAAGCAAACGAATAGCCATTGCTATCTGTCTCTATTACTGCCTAAAAAATGGCAAAGATCACAAACGAGAGAGAGGAAAAAGTAAGGATTTGATACCAAAGGATGTGAAGACTTGTGGCTGTGGAATTATATGTACAAGGTAAGACCCAACCCAAAAACTTAAACTAAAATAGTTTTTTAGACCAACCTCATTTTTTTCAATCTCCCTCCGTTTTTGCTTTTAATCTACCTTTGCTTTTACTCTTTCACTTTCTACTAAAACCTTCCACTGCCTATTTTGATCTCCCTTTGTATATGGTGTAATTAAATAGTCTGAAATTTTAATCAAGCATGTGAATTTGGGTAAAAAATCCATTAAATAACTTATTGCTCCACAATTGATTTTCCAACTTCTATAATTGCAGGTTAACACCTTCCTTTTGAATGAGATCAATATACAAAAAACCCAAAGCAATTCCAGTTTTGTGTTTTGTTAATTCAAAATGTACTATGTATATAACCATGTTTTGAAGCTTGGCTTTTGGTAGCAATTATTTCATAGAATGGACCTTACAAGAAGACTAAATTACTGAACTTTTTTTGAGAATCAACTAAATTATTGAACTTAATGAGGTATATAAGGCTACATTCAAGAAATAATTAATTAACCATGTTCTAAGGCATCGACATGGTTGCTGAAAAATGTCCTACAGACTGATCTCAATGTTGATTTCTTTTTCCTTAGCTCATCGTGCTTAAATAGTAGTGACATTACATAAGAGGCATAGATTTAAAAAAAGTCTGCAATTAATTAAAACTTCTCAATTTGAGGAATATATCGCACCTACAATAGTTTAGCACGTGCCCATTAGGAAAAAATATCACAAAAGATCGAAAGAATTTTCCAAACAACTCAATAAATAATTTGGGATACATCTCAAGCCTAAAAATGACTAAGTCAGATAGTTTACTACTCAAGACACCATTTGAGGGACTTTGATGGAGACATATGGCTACATAGGGGTGATAGACAACAAATCTCAAACTTTAATCCAATTACCATGGGTACCAATCTATACTAACATAGAACACTTTATAGAAGTGGAGACAAACAACAAAGTGAAAACTCTAATCCCACAATCACAAAGGTGATGCAAACGTTTTGACTCCAAATATTTATGGCCATTTAAGCATACTATTGTTGTGAACACATCTCTAAATTGGACTCCATTAAAGTCAAGTTTAAGGTAAGTGTTAGGTTTTAAGACCTTAGGGACTAATGTATTAGAATTTCAATGTGTATTGTGTTGGTAAACCATGATCAAAACATTTAGTCTAAGTTTAGAGTTGCTCAAAGTTTGGTTTAATATAAGTTTGGAATCGAGTAGTTGCAAGAAATTACTGTTCTATTTCTGCACAGCTCGATCAATCGAAGAATAGACTCGATCGATCGAGAATCGTGGATCATGAATTTTTTGCAGAATTTTAAGTCTGCCCAAACTGCAGTTCAAGCCCATTAAGGATTGGGGTTTCAGATCTACTTCTCCTACTATATAAAGGAAACCCTAAGCACATTTTTAAAGGCTTCTAAGAGAGAGAAGAGTGTGTCCCTTTTTGCATCTAGGGTTTTGTACCCAAAACCTTTCTAGAGTCTTGTTGTTGCTCATATTACTGTATGTGTGAATCTCTTATGAAATCTAGAGGTGCTTGCCTTCAGATATACTTAGGGTTATCAAGAATCAAGATTATGTCAAGAACTTGATGATCATTCAGTTGTTACATTAAGAGCTTAAAGATATACAAATGGGAGTGCTTGTACTTGCTGGAGAATCCAAGAAAGAAGGAGTCTGTGGTCTTGGAGCTTGCACGTGGTCGTGTCAGTAAGTTTTCTACTGGTGGATAGCAATAGGATGTTAGTGGTTTAAGTCGCTATTGTTCAAATTTCGATTCTTTCATAGTGGATTCAGGTTTACCTTGAGAATAGCTAGGTTAAATCCTCCCTAGGTTTTTTACCGATTTGGTTTTCCTAGGTCATTATATCATTGTGTTATTTATTTTTTTGCTTCATTGCTTGATATGATTATATGATTGTGTTAACCTAGATCTGGAATTTGGACTAAGTAATAATTTGGCTTGTTAACTAGATTAATCCAATTGTGTGTTTAAGGGGTCTAATCAACTGTACAAGTGGTATCAAAGCAGGTAGCTCTTTTGTTGTAGATCTTTTGATCTCTAAGCTGATCCTTGATCCCTACTATCATGGATAATTTTAAGTGTCTTACTGTTTTTTGACTGTGATGATTTGAATAAAAAGAACATTGTTGTTTCTGTTGATTCTATTGATGCTTGTGAAACTCTCCATAAGAAATTATTAAAATCTTTGAAAATTGCTAAGAAATTCAAGGAAGAGTTAAAATTGGTTAATCTTGAAAAAGAGGAATTGGTTGTTAGATTAGATGAATCTAATAAAAAGAATGAATATGAAAAGATGAAAAGCTTGGAACAAGAATTAGTTCAATCTAAGGCTAAAATTGAAAATTTGACTAGTACCAAACTTGCAGTTGATAACAAAAGTATTTCTGTTTCTCTTAAGCCTAAAACTGAGAAAGTTTATATCTCTCCTTTCAAGAGGAATAATAAAGAAAAGACTTATTGTGTTAAGTTAGACAAAGGTAAAAGTTCTGATGTAGACGCTGAAATTTCTAAACCTATGTCTAAACCTACTGTTAGAGAGCATAAGAAATCTGTTTTTGTGCCTACTTGTCATCTTTGTGGTGTTGTTGGTTCTATTAGATCAAATTGTTCTTTGTTGAGGCAAAAACCAAAATTTGAGACTAGATTTGCTGTTAGGAATACTGATATTCCTAAATTTGTTCCTGGTTGTCACTTTTGTGGTGTCTCTGGTCACATTCGTCCTAATTGTCATAAATTGAAATTTAAAAATTCTGTGTTTCAATCTAGGATATGTGATGATATTTCTCCTGCCATAAGTCCATATAAATTGTTTCATATGCTTTTGAAAAATTTAAGCTTGTTGGCTTGTGAAAGGAATTCGCAGGATTTCAGTTTTTCTCAAAAGATTGGTGTAATCTCTCAAATATACTCTGATTCTCATGGATTTTCACCTACAAAGCCGAAGACTTATGCTATATGGATGAGAAAAGATTCTCTAAGGTGAGTGTTGTTTACTTGTCCTTGATTTAATTCTTTCAATAAATTGTGGACATGTTTTCTTTTTCTTTTTGGTTATTTCATTTTCTTAGGTTGTTTTAACTATTCAAAAATCTAAAAACATTGAAAATTTTCAAAAAGGCAAAAATATTTTATTTTGTGTCTTGTTTTATTTGTTTTGAGGATTACATGAGTTAAAATATCTCTCTTGATTTAGAACATGCTTGACATTGTGAAGAAACTTGAATAGTATGTGTTATATAAGTGCTAAGCTATTTCTGATTTTGTGTGAGTACGTACTAGTTTGTACATGTACTCATGGAATAATTAAGAAATTGATATTTCTTATTTGTGTACCCTCAATAGCTTAGTTTAGCACTGTCATGCATTGTTTTTGCATTTTATTCATTTAGCATAATGTGTGCCTTCTGTTTTTGGTCATAATTTTTTTTTTTATAAAACCAAAAAGTTTTTTGTGTTTTGTATTACATATCATGGATATGTAATTGAGGTTGACCATATTATCTTTACATAACATACTTGTGTATCTTGTTTAGCTTGGATGAGCTTATTTATTGCACTTTACTAGTTTGAGCTTTGTAGTGCATGATGTGTGAGAAGATGTTTATAATTTTCGATCACTTTGTCTTGATCTTGAAGTCACATGCCTTGATTTTCGGACTTGATCTTAATGAGAAATGCATAAATAACCATTTCATCACTGTTTACTAGCCAATCATAAATACCTCAGTGCATATCGTAAGATTTTGTGCTTGAGAAAGTATAGCATATGTACAAAAAGAATATAAGGTGTAGCCTCGGTTTAAATGCTAAAATTGGTGTGTACATTATTGGACTATAATAAATTCAATCAATTAAAATTGGTGTGTACATTATCCCGACTAATTCTTAATAAGTTTCTGATCAAATAAAATTGGTGTGTATATTATGAGGCAAATCAAGAAACTTACATGATTGCAAGTTTTTATTCTAGGAGATGTGAGAGTTATATGATGTAACTCTTTAAGGGATAGTCTGTTTTAAGTGTATGTGATGAATTTTGTAGAAAGTGTGCTTAATTACTATTTACATATCACCTCACATGTCTCTCAAGCTTTCGCTAGTTGCATACACTACACAAGTTACTCTTTGCTAAACTTTGTACATATTATTGTGTGTGATCTTGTTATGGCCATCCAAGATTATGTTTTCCATAGTGTTTGATGCAAAATATTCTTTTTGATGATTAAAATCTTGTTTTTAGAAAATCTGGGTTGAATAGAAGTGTTTTTAAAAAACTTTTGATCTCATACTCATGCATTTCATTCATAAAAGGAGTTTCTACATAAAATTGATTTTTTTTTCAAAAATTTAAGTTTTCCAGATTTTCGATCGATCGAAACTGTCTCTCGACCGATCGAAATTGCGATAAAAATTTTGATTTGAATCTGCCTGGCTCGATTGATATTCAATCGATTGAGCATCGATCGAAACTGACAAATTTTCAGTTTTTAAGTATTTGACCAATTTTTTTTTCATGCATCATTTGTGTTTAGGATTCACATGCATTGCATTGTTTCTGTATCCATCTTGCAGTTTTGCAATCATATCTCTCATTGTTTTCACACTTACCATGCATACACTTTGCTAAATTGGGTACTCAACTTGATTTAAAAATTGATTGATTGATTTTTGAGTCCTTTATACATTCTAGTATATACTATTTTTGTGAGTGAACTATAGAAAATATTTTTCTTAAGAGATATGATAGATAATCAATGTGCAAATATTTTCTCTACTCATGCAATTGTTTATGGGTCACATAGTGTCAAGTTTGCATTTATTGAAAGAGAGAATATTTTTCTTCATGTGTATCCTCAACTTAATTTTTTTTAAGTTAGGTTTGTGTGTTTTTTATTTTCCCCACCTCCTATATTTTCCCCAAAACTGTTTTTCCCAAACCTTGTTTTGTTTTTCCTATTTTTATAGGGGGAGAAGTTTGTTCTATAGAGTTGAATTGTTTTTTGTTCCCTTAATTCTCTATCCTTTGTTGCGTATGTCTTTTGTTCACTCTTGGTTTGATTTGTCTTTGTCAATACGTGACAAAAAGGGGGAGAACTAGATGAAATGTCTTTGAGAATCCTATTTGTTTTGTTTAGGGGGAGTTAAATTTGTTTTTGAAAGAGGAGAATATAAAAACTTTTTGATATATCTAACTTAGGGGGAGAGTTAGTTTTCTTTTGTTTTTATATTGTGTTTCTTATGGGTTTACTTGTATTTTCCACACATGCATTTATGTGTTTGTTAAGTGTTACAGGAATATACAGGTTGATTCAGTCGTGCTGCTATCTACACTTGCAACTAATAGATAGTAGTTAGGTTGAATTGAGTTTAGTGCTTTTTAAATTTGATTAGGCTTTTTGTAACTTTGAGCATTTTATGTTTGTGATGTGTTTTGTCACGGATTGCCAAAGGGGGAGATTGTTAGGTTCTAAGACCTTAGTGACTAATGTATTAGAATTTCAATGTGTATTGTGTTGGCAAACCATGATCAAAATATTTAGTCTAAGTTTAGACTTGCTCAAAGTTTGGAATCGAGTAGTTGCAGAAAATTACTGTTCTATTTCTGCACGGCTCGATCAATCGAAGAATAGACTCGATCGATCGAGAATCGTGGATCATGAATTTTCTACAGAATTTTAAGTCAGCCTAAACTGCAGTTCAAGCCCATTAAGGATTAGGGTTTCAGATCTACTTCTCCCACTATATAAAGGAAACCCTAAGCACGTTTTTAAAGGCTTCTAAAAGAGAGAAGAGTGTGGCTCTTTTTGCATCTAGGGTTTTGTACCCAAAATCGTTCTAGAGTCTTATTGTTGCTTATATTGTTGTATGTGTGAATCTCTTATGAGATCTAGAGGTGTTTACCTTCACATATACTTAGAGTTATCAAGAATCAAGATTATGTTAAGAACTTGATGATCATTCAGTTGTTGCATTAAGGGCTTAAAGATATACAAGCGAGAGTGCTTGTACTTGTTGGAGAATCCAAGAAAGAAGGAGTCTGTGGTCTCGGAGCTTGCACGTGGTCGTGTCAGTAAGTTTTCTACTGGTGGGTAGCAATAGGATGTTAGTGGTCTAAGTCGCTACTGTTCAAACTTCGATTCTTTCATAGTGGATTCAGGTTTACCTTGAGGATAACTAGGTTAAATCCTCCCTAGGTTTTTTACCGATTTGGTTTTCCTAGGTCATCATGTCATTGTGTTATTTATTTTTTTGCTGCATTGCTTAATATGATTATATGATTGTGTTAACTTAGATCTGAAATTTGGATTAAGTAATAACTTGGCTTGTTAACTAGGTTAATCCAATTGTGTGTTTAAGGGGTCTAAACAACTGTATAGTAAGTACTCGATTTCCTTCAAAGACAATATACTGATATAGGGAAAGTAACTTCTAATAGAAACCACACTCATACAGTTCTCCAAAATGCAAATATGATCAGAAATTTGATGTATTAAACCGTGCTTCGTAACAAAACCTGTATTTAGCAAGTTGTTCAATGCAGATAAAAAGAATATCCAATAGGAAAAAAAGAAACCCAAAGATTCCCATATATATTGGGATGCCTTGTGACCCGTTTTGCATATTATCCCATCTTTTGTATTTTTTTTTATAAATTTTTTAATCCATGTTTGAGAATGAAGAGGATGTTGTTCACGCAAATGGAGACCAAAGCATAATAGAAGCTCTTGACACCCTGCAGGAGAGCCAAATTGGTGCTACTGCTCTCATAAATTCAGGAACTAAGAGGTTCGTTGCTAGCATAAGGAGCAATGACATCCATGTCTTGACCTATTTGCAAAGATTGATCAACAGAGTGGTAGAGTTGATGCCCAAGTAAACAGAATGCGGTTGTGGAGATACGGATACAGCAAATATATCTACAGATTGTTGACTGAATATGCTTTCTAGCCACCATTTATCCCAACCTTTATTGTTTGGCAATGTTAGCTTTGAAACTAGCATTGGGTTGGAGGTTCATTGGCTTCTAGCTTTTGGTTTAAAATCCTCATTCCACAGGATCCATGGATCCTTCCACAAATTCACTTTCTTCCCATCTGCAATTACAAATCATTCTCCTCTTCAAATGGTTTCCCTGGCACCTAAAATTCCCTTCCAAATTGACAACATTGTTGCTTTAGTGTTTGCCTCAAAGAAGCTTTTGACAATGGCATTGATCATTTTGCGTGGTAGTTTGGACAGCAATGCTCTATGTATCTCAGCAAACTTATTGAGTCCTAAATGCCCACATTGTACTGGGTGTCATACAGATTCCCACAAGTTCAAAGGAAAGTAGAATCTTTCTAACTTAACAGAATTCCATTAAAACGTCCTGGTAAGTGGTAACCTTGTCAAGCCTATTATAGAGCAAGATTGGTAGTTGGAAGGTTGAAATTGTGTATGAAAGGATTGTTTGAACAATTGATCTTATCAGAGTAACCTTGTCAAACTCATTATAGAGCAACTGCGTTAGACAAATATTTGCTCCTCCAGCCATGGAGCTTGCTTTCCATTCTTTCATTTATAAACACAAAATCCTCAATTTTCTTTCTTGACAACATTAGAAAGGAAGAGGATTGTCCAAGTGTTTGAGATTGGGCTTTAAGCACCTTAGACCTTTGCTTAGAAGTGCACAACTCTTACGTTTAACCTACCATTTCACAGCAAAGCCTTAAACAGATGCATTTCGTATTCACTTGAAAACTGTATGGAGGAATAAAATGCCATGAATCAAGTCCAGCATGTAGCTTACTTCAAACATAAAAGTTACAACCTACACTATCACTATTTTTTATTATCTGATATTTAGTAGTGTACTGTGTACACCATTTGTTCATACAATATGCCTACAACACACAGAAACCACTAGCTAGATCAGCAAAATCTTGTCAATATCGTTCAGCACAGTCCAAGTAAGCCCAAATCAATATATATATATATATATATATATATATATATATATATATATATATATATATATATATATAAAAAAGTAGAGAACTCATGCGGAAATGCATGAGGTTCTGGCATGCGGCGTTTTGTACGAGTACTTTTTCCTTTAATTTTTCACCTCTAACCTTTTGATCAATGATTAGTTTAAGCCATAAATGCAGAAAATTAAAAAATTTGGTTCTATTCCCTTTTCCAACTTCTTGATCTCTTCCACTTTTAATTTCATTAATTTAAAAAATGAAAAGTTTTCTCCGTTCAATGTTAGTTTTCATGTTCTTTTATATATACCAGTTTCACAAAATATCAAAAGGCCAAAAGAAAAATAAGACTAGAGAGATAGATAGACAAAGAGTGAGAAATTAGTGTCAACAAGAGCATGAAATTGGCTTTCGTTTTAAGTGCATATGATCTAAACTTCTTAACAAAACTATCAAAGCTTGATACAATGCTTTAACAATATATGGGGTTTCTAAAAGGTATGTGTTTTTTGTCTTTATTTATATTTTGGAAAATGTTTAATCTTTGTAAGTGATTAAGGTACTCAGATGTAAGTAAAATTAAACTCTTGGCATAGTATAAGTTTATGAAATAATATAAGTTTATATTTTCATGTTCAATTATTGTTTTATTTTTAATCTCTTGGCATGTATATTTAGTTTTGCGAATTAGAAATTATAAACCTTAAATCTTAGATGTTTAGCCTTCAAAATTTCATGAGTTTTCTTTAAAAAAAATACTTCTAAGAAAAAGAAAAGGAAATAATAGAAAATTTTATATTGGAAACGGTCAAATGTAATAACTAAATATACAAGTACACCTGATCAAACAAAAAAGGGCATATAGTGGCATTTTTAGAGTCTAATCAATTATGGTTGCTTATGGATTTATTATGTTACAATTTTTTCCATTCATTATTTTAGTGACGTATAATACATAATCGAAATTAATTTCACAAACATTAAACACATATTAGTGTTATAAAATAACTAATAACGAACACGCGCATCGCCCTGGACATCCACTAGTAAGCTTTAGTTGCTTAACTTACCCAAAACTAGAACTTGACCTCACCGTGTACTCTGCTACAAGTTGAGCAAAAGACGATGACTTGTTTTCTAGCAATCTATTTGGAGAATCATATTCCTCTATAAGCCCTGCAGCAGGGTCCAGAGAAATTTGCTAAGCCATAGGATTACAATGAAATCATATAAACCATGAAACAAGATTAGAAGTAAGAGAAAGTCATATGGTCAAACTAACCATTATTTAGTAGCAGAACCATGTCACTATGAAGAACGGAAGTTATTCGATGTGCAATGGTAATGACTGTACAGTTGGAAAAATGTTGACTGAGGGTTTGCTGAATCAGATTATCTGTAGCAGTATCAACAGATGCAGTAGCTTCATCAAGCACCAATACCTTACTTTTCTTGAGCAGCACACGGCCAAGGCAGACCAGCTGCCTCTGACCCACACTCCAATTCTCTCCGTTCTCACTAACTGCAGCATCCCTAAGAATATAAGCAATATGTTTCCATTACATAGTTTAATAATATTCCACATAAGAAGCTGAAATGACAAACCTGTGGAATCTAGTTTTCCTTCTTTCTCCCTAACTTTATCTCCAAGTTGACACTTATCCAAAGCCTAAAACAATTCAAGGGGAAAAATTTAAGGCAATGAATAAATCAGAATAAATAAATAAATAAAAGCAAATGCCACCCATTGACCGCAAATCATAAAGGCATCGCATGGCCACTTTACAAACAAATTTAGCAAAGAGAAAATTCTTTTAATAACCCAAGAAGAAATCAACCCACCTCCCAAATTTGTCCATCGGTATGCTCATCGAGTGGATCCAGGTTGCTTCTTATAGTCCCTTCAAACATTGTTGGTTCCTGAGGGATAATGCTTAGTCTAGATCGCAAATCATGCAGTCCAATCAAGGAGATGTTGATTCCATCTATAATTATCTGACCAGCAGCAGGTTCAACAATCCGGAAAAGTGCTTGTATGAGAGTTGATTTACCACTGCCTGTTCTCCCTACAATGCCAGTTCTCATTCCTCCAGGAAAAGTACATGTGAGACCTCGCAAAACAAGTGGCATATGTGGGGCATACCTTACCTACATTACACCCCTTATCATTAATTAATGTGGAACACATAAAAATCTTAGTCATGAACGACCTTATTAACAAGATTACGGTTGGTTGGTAATAAATAGTAATGGACCAAAACTACCTGCAGATCACAAATATCCACTTCTCCATTTGGTGGCCAAGAATGATCTGGCCGGTTTTCTTCTATCTCAAGAGGAGGTTCACTTGGGATACAAGTGTATTGAAGTATTCTCTCTACTGATATAATTTTGTTCTCCATTTGGCAAAGAACCCATATTACCCAGGCTATGTTTAAATTAAGTCCATATGTCACAGCCAAGCCCGCAATGCCTTTAGGAAAAAGGAAACAAGAATTTAAAAAGAAAAAAAAAAAGGACAATTAGAAAAGTATTACTTGAATTCCTTTTCCAAATTAAAACAAACAGCAAGGAGCATTGTTAGTACACCAGATTGGAATTACTTACCTGGATCAATGACTCCCTCAGGAATAAATATCAAGAAAACCAAGGAGAAGAAAAATGTGATGGAAGACATCATATCCAAGCGGAAGCACAACCATTCCCTTGCACCAGCAGCGTTGAACTTTGGCCGAGAATATGCATCTGTGAGTTTCAAATTTATGTCCCTAAATCGTGACTCTTCATCAAAGCTCCTAATTGTTGTTGAGCCTGAAATTGTTTCGGCGAAATGTTGTATCACAGGAGCTTTGCACACACCAACTAATCTTGTTAGTTCTCGTGCTGAAGGCATGTAATATTGCTGCATAATAATATATTTGTTACAACACTTCTCTCTGCATAAGAATGACTATAATACATTGGAATATCTTATGAAAAAACACTCCATACACCTTGCAACTTGAAAAAAAACCAATCTTAAGAAAAAGCATTTAAAAAAATCTCTTAGTAAAGGTTTTAAATTTAATCTAAGAGAGCATGTAGCATGTGCACAGCCCAAAATGTAAAGAAGGCGGTATGATAAGTATAGAGTTATATGGTTTCAGGAAGAATGTAAGACAACACTGTGACAAAGTCAGTGGGTATACCTGATACCAGATACAGGTTGCAATCACTGGGATAAAAACAATAAGAACCTGCCATGCAACCTGAGACATTACTGCAATAATTCCAAGAAGCTGGATCATCGCGAAGGAAAATGCCCCAACTTGATATGGAATATTGAAATCCACTGCACTTTGGTCTGTAGAAGCCTGCCAGGAAACATACAGCCAATTCAATAAATATATCTACACCAATCATGTTTGTGTGTGTGTGTGTGTGTGTGTGTGTGTGTGTGAGAGAGAGAGAGAGAGAGAGAGAGGAGAACTGTTTAAACCGAAGGAAAAAGCTATATAAAATTGTAAACTATGACTCTTGAAGCTTTCAATATGGAAATACCCATAAACATTTCCCACTTACTCTGTTTAGGATTCTTCCACTTGGAGTGGCATCAAAGAAGGACATGGGGGCACGGAAAATGCATAAGTGCATCTTATTGAAGAGTATAGTGGCTGTCTTGAACCCAGCAGTAAAAAGTACCAGGGATCTCACAAGGATGCAAAATGAACTTCCAATGGCCAAAGCGACATAAACACTTATAAGAGTAGAGCTAGAAACTGTAGGTTTAACATCCTGTGAGATTGGAGTTGCCCAAGCCATCCAATAATTGCTTCCAATTTGAAGGATCTGATAGAGAACCTGTGCCAGCAATACACAGGGCACAAGAGCTCCTTTGTATGCCATAGAAATATATTTCCAATAGACTGAAAACCCAACTTTACCTTTCTCTCTCTCTTCTTCTTCGATAATCTGTCCCTTTGATCCAACAACATCATCTGTTTTACCATTTTGAACATCTTTATTTTCATTTTTTTCAACAACCCCATCAGTAATATCCATATCTCCAACATCCTTGCTCATATTTGTACTTTCAGAAACTGACCCTGCCTCTGCAGAATCAAGTTCAGACAAAGCTTTCTTATGTGCTCCCACAAGTTCCATAAAATCAGTTCCGGAATTAAGAATGTCATTGTACTTTCCAGCTTGAGTAATTTTTCCTTCTTTCATGACCTAACAACAAATGTAATAGTTGATTTCACAGATAGAAAAGTGGGGAACAATCCATTCATAAGTTGAGATCATAAATAAAAAGGTGGAAATAAACTTAATGTGAATGGCTCACCAAGATAAGATCAGCAGCAGGTAAGAACTCTACTTGATGAGTAACATAAATCACTACTTTTGAACTCAAGAGGCCCAGCAAACATTCCTGCCATGTATGAATCAAGTAAATCCATTTCAAAAAGAGCTATGTATTAACTACAGAAAACAAAGACTGAACAAAGTGCAATAATATTCAAGTACCCCTACTGACAACAAGAAACTATCTTCAAATTTGTAGAACACCAATTTATAATATAATAAATTAAGGGGGGAAAAATGCATTTTAATCAGAATGAAATGACATTAGAGTAGGAAAGGAAATTACCCGGAAGAGGTGGGATCCTGTATGAGCATCAACAGCACTAAAAGGATCATCAAACAAATAGATATCAGCATTTTGGTATAGAGCACGTGCAATTTGAATCCTTTGCTTCTGTCCACCACTCAAATTGATTCCTCTCTCACCTATTAGTGTCTGATCTCCAAACGAGAGAATTTCGAGATCCTTCTTCAAGGAACATGCTTCAAGGACCCTTTCATACCTCATTCTTTCCATCTCCTTACCAAACAATATGTTCTCTTCTATCTTGCCACTCTGTATCCATGGTGACTGAGCAACATAGGCCTTTGTCCCACACAACTTAACAGTGCCAGATATCCTGGGTATTTCTCCAAGGATACAAGAAAGCAAACTTGACTTGCCTGAACCAACAGTTCCACAAACAGCAACCCTCATGCCATGTTGCACTTTCAAATTTATATCTTTCAATGTAGGATTAGAGGAAGATAAATCCCAAGAGAAATTTCCATCAATAATCTCTATTGCTGTATTAGAACTACCTCTTGGAAGCTTCTCTATTGTGTCAAACTGCAAGTCCTCAAGACGAAGAAATGAAACAATTCGATCAAGGGACACTTTAGTTTGTGCAATCATTGAAACTGTGTCAGGAAGATTAAATATAGGCTCCTGAAGAATCCTAAACGTTGCAAGTGCAGATAAGATCTTCCCCGACTCAAGTGGGATTCCCATTAGCATGCAAGCACCAAAAGTGGCCACAGACACAAATGTGGGAGCACCCCAAAAGACAAATGTAGTCATAGCATTAGCGTATACATACCTTTTCAACCATCCTGCCTCGGTTTCCCTAAGCTTGGCAATTTTAGATAGAAACTTCATCTCCCATCCTTGAAGCTTTAGAATTCTCATGTTCCTTAAAATCTCAGACGTTGCCTTCATCCTTTTGTCTTTTGACTCCATTATCTTGTCCTGAAACTTCTCTTGGAATTTCTCCAATGGATAATTTGCCAACATAACAAGTACAGTTGCAACAAAAGCTGCAATTGAAGCAAGCCCAAGATTTTTATATAAAATTAACAATGCAACAGCAACTTGAACAAGGACCATCCACGGATCGTGCATAAACCAACCAAAGTCACCTATCCTCTCAGCGTCAACTGTCATGAGATTGATGATCTCCCCACTAGTGTGTCCCTGCTTTGACTGGCATGAAAGAGTCATACCCTTATCATAGATCATTGTAGCCAAGACTGATCTGACCCTAATTCCAACCAGCTGCAAATTAAAGAACCAGTGCCTCTGTGCGATGCATTCCACAAGTTTTGAAGCAAAAAACACTGAAACCAGCACATATCCCTCATTCTTGTACTGTCGGCGCCCATTAAGGTATTGAACAAAATTGTCAATAAGATATGGTCCAACATAGGAAGCCAATGTGTAGATCATCACATACAGGGCTGTCAAAAGAATCTCTTTCCATGCAAAGAAGAGTAATGCCTTCACTAGCTTCCATGTGGTCACATTATTAACCGTACCACACTCTGTCTCAAGCTTATTTCTAAAAACGGGGAAGGCCCCAACTACACTATCACCGGGAGCAAGTTGAGGAACATCCTCGAGGTCTAAAGTCTTCTTGTTGCCTAGAGCAATTAGAGGACCCAGCCAAGAGAGTGTAAGATTGCTAAAAAATCCAGCACTTGAAAAAGGGGTTACAGTATCAACCCCCTTAGACTGGCTTGAAGCTGCTTCATTACTACCACTAGAATTGCCATTCAAAAGAGGTTCTTCAAGAAGGGTATCTTCACCCTCATTCTTTCCAAAATATCCCACATAACAGAGGAAGAAACCCGAGACAACCGAGACAACATCGGAAACAGAATACTGAACTGGTAAATTAACATGTTTCCTATAAAGAACAACATCTATGGCAAGGCAATAACAAGAACTACAGAGGTAGAAACCCCACCAAACTCTCAATAAAAACGGGTACATTGATTTAGCTGAATTGAACAA
This sequence comes from Castanea sativa, assembly GCF_040712315.1. Taxonomy (NCBI): domain Eukaryota; kingdom Viridiplantae; phylum Streptophyta; class Magnoliopsida; order Fagales; family Fagaceae; genus Castanea; species Castanea sativa. Next base: position 5,587,814 of record NC_134018.1, on the reverse strand, counting down.
TTGAGTACGCAAGTAAACACATACTGAACCCCAAGCAAGTGTTCTGAGTGCTAAATCCAAAAGGGTCATTAGCCTTTCATCAGACCAACCATTTCTATACCAATAAAAGTAATTCAATAAACATAACACTAGACTAAACACAGAAACACCAAAACAACAAATTACAGTCTGTTTACAGTACAAACTCCCTTTGTTCTTAAACTTCTCTTTTGGACCTTCACTATGCCCCACCTTAAATTTCTTGCACAACCATGAGATAAACAACACAGATAACAAAACCAAGTGCAAAGAACCGGAAAACCCACGTAGGAAAATGGGTTTTGTGAGAAAATCAGTACCTGAGTACGTGATTGAGGAGTAGTGGTGTGAGAACAAGATTGACATACCGTGCTTTGAGGATTGGACAAGTTCCATTTTTAGTGGAGCTTTTGTGGATGTTGGATGGATTCGATACGCATGTTAAGTTTAAAGATTCATGGTATTTATAAAACTGTAGTCCGGCGGCTTGATGCATTTGGCGCCTAAAGCGAAAATTAATTATCTTGTAATAAAGGTAAAATTACTACTAATTAATATAAACTACATAGAATTTTTTTCTTTTTTTAAAAAAGTTTTATAAATAAAAAAAGTTTGACAAAACTTTTCATATTTGTTAATATGACAGATTGATAGTGGTAAATAAAAAAGTGGTGTAAGTGGTAGACTTAAATGAGAACTAATAAAAGTTTACTGACTCAACTCTTATTATTTTTTTTAGAAGTGCAATATTCACAATATTTTTTATAACAAATTTTATGTTTTAAGTTGCTTTTATTTTTTATTTGAAAATATCACTATATTTATTTTTTTGCCATCAATAATAACCTACTACTTAACATTAGTTGTTAAAGTGTTGTGAAAAATATTGTGAACATTGCATTTTTCTTTCTTTTTTATTTATTTTTCATCTGGTAAAATATATTATTTTATTTATTTATTATAAATAACCCTATTGATTAAAATTTGAGGGCTTTTTTTTTGCTTCAGGCCTTAGACGACTGCATTTTTTGCTCTAGCATTCTGCCCGCTCCGGTAGTCCAAAATGACAGGCTGAGATAGAGAGGGAATCAAAGCTGGCTTTCCTTGGGCATATATAGTGGCTCTAACAGTTTTTAATAACGATGTTTAAGTACCACGTAAACATGTATGAATTAAAAAATATTATAAAAATAAGTGCTGCTGTACAGTATCAAACCAACCCTTAATATCCAATGAATATATCCATCCTAATTATAAATGAGTTATGGCACCAAGTTGCGCTAAAAGTGATGTTCCTAGCTTACTCATTGGGGATTCATGCAATGGATAACAACAGAACGTCTGCGGGTTGATTTTTCTCGACATGGGCGTCAATGTTTGCGTGATTAACTAAAAGGACACAGGCAACACAAAAAGTCAAAGACAACTACAAAATTGTGCCAAAACTATATTCTTCTCCATTCTACTCCATCTAACACTATATTTTCAGATACTTTCTTAATTGACATTTTATTTTTTTTAATAATATAATTTTTGGCCTTTATCTTTCTTACCTACGGGTATATTAATCGTTTTTCTCTGAACTATTTAAGTGATTCTCCTCTTTTTTGTCTTGGGCATTATTGTTTCACATCCAACGTAATTCAAACTCTCTCACATAGAACGTGTTTGGATTCGGCTGAAAGTAGCTGCGTCCGCGTTTTGCTACTTTCCATTTTTTTTTTTTTTTTTTTTTTGCTGCTGCGGAGACAAGTGCGCAGTGCGCGCATTGTATATGTACTTTTTTAGCAATTTTTTATTAAAAATGGGTCCCGTAGTACTATTTACACATTTAAAAATTATTTCACTACAGTGTTTTCAGTTTTCAGTTTTCAATTTTCAGCAATAAGTTCTATCCAAACGGACTCATAATATCCACAAAAATATAGATATCTAATATAATATTGTAAATACTGTGTCAAACATTAATTTAGTCTTTCTTTTTAAGGTCAAAAGGAAAATAAAAATAGCTGAAAAAATTTTCAGTGATTTAAAACAGAAAAAGAAAAACGCATACGGACGGAAAAATAAACATGAAGTTCCTGAAATGACGCAAACATTTTCCTCCTTCAATCGTTGTGCAGGTGAGTCATGCTGTCTTTCTCACCACTTAAAAGTGAAAACAATGCCCACAGAACACCAACTTTGACTTCTTTTTTGTCTCATTTTGGACTATTTGTCCTGTGCAAACGAGAAAAATCATTTACTATGACATAGGTGAAGAAAATTTTAAGGTAGTCTCTAACATGGATTATTAATCAATTGATTTAGAAATACACTAAATCTTGTTTCTCCAAAAAAAAAAAAAAAACACTTAATCTAGCACATAAATAACTTGTCTCCATTTTTTTAGTAAAAATTATATATGATTTCTAGCCATAATATAAGATCACAAATTAAAAACAATCTATCTAATTAATTCAAACAGTATACTCTAAACAATTTGTGTATTAATCATCAATATAGATTTAATCATAGAAATTTTCAGTCATAATATTTATTTACTTTATATATGTGTGGTTTATATATGTGTAGGAAGTTAATCAAGTATAGTACATAAATAAGTTTGAGCTTGTTCAAAAAATAAGTTCCAAACTTAAATAAATAATCTAACTCAAAGTTGAGAGGGGTGATGGAGCAAAGGTTGATAGTTTCAAGGCAAGTGCATCTCAATCTCCAAGGATTAAGTTCGATTTTTTCACAAAAATAAAATAAAATAATCTTAATGATTTAATACTCAATATGACTCGACTCAATTATTAAAAAGCAAATTGATTAATTCAATGCATGGTTGGAGAATTTATCTATTTATAATTTCTGGCCATATAGTAAATTTTTTTTATTTTTTTATTTTTTTATTTTATGTACGTACTTCTCAGTCTCCCACTAGTTCCCTGAAAATCTTGTGGCATTGTGAAAGTCACTAGTCCCAATTAGATCACATTTCAATCATTGAATTTAATCAGTTTAATCTTCATATGCCACTTGCATTACAAGCATGCATCTCTTTTCTTCAGCTTTCCTCGCACATGTTTGACTAACTTTATATTTGTGGTAGTACCTTGATTCAATTGTCATTTCTTTTGTCCATTTCATTTCCATGTCATTGAAAAGTTGAAGATCAAAATGGATTTCTTCGTATTTTCAACAAAAATATTTAAGGTTCAAATCTAAAATCATAGTCCCAATAAAAGAAAAACCACATACATCATTCCATCTATTCTTATTATCAGTGCTTCTCTAGAAAATTTCTTTCAGATTATTGTGTCATTTAATCTATTTTGTCATTAGTTTGTTTACCTACCTGATGAATTTAAATCTCATATCATCCGATCAGTACATAAAACATATTCGTTTCATTTCATTGAATACAACATTTTCTGTATCGTATGGAAAATACTTGGTCTTGTTCACTTATGCTATGTGCATAATGTGAGCTCTATACATCATACAATATGCTCTTTAACTCAAAATAAGTATATTAATATTTTATGATATGTTTTACTAGTTGAAATTCAGCTCATAAAGTAGTTTTAAGAAATTTAAAATACTATTTCAACTTGATGATGTGAAGAAAATCAGTAGGCTGGATGCTTCATCCTTGAAAGGACCACTTGCTCTCTCAATGACCTAAAAAAGAAAGAAAAGCGATCAAAGGTGACCGGAGTTGCCGGCCAAGAACCCTTTGATGACGAAGTTAGTTTTCTCTCTATATTTTTGGAGTTCCAATTTTTTTGGAGCAATCAAAACGTACCTTTCATTGGTCTGAACGGGTGTTTATATAGTGTCCTAGGAGCAATTATTGGAATTATAACCTCTCATGGATTTGAGGAGGTCGGGGGTTCATGGATAACTCCTACAACCGTTTAGGAGTTATATTTTCTTATACAACGGTCGCCTGAAGTTATGCGTGAATTACGGAGTGGTAAAATATACTTAGTAATTCTAAAGTGTAAAAGCCTCGTTCAGGGGTCTTCATGTGGATGAGTCCCTTCAGGACGGGGTTGTGCGCATCCCATGGACAAGGGATGTAGCTTTGTTTTCATCCAAGGTCGGCCTTGCGCGTTAGCCTCGTCTTGATGCTAACTCCTGGACGGCTGCCGGTGTGATGACCGTCCGGGGACAGTCTGAGTGTCTTCATCCCTCATCAGTTGCCCCCTCGTCCAGGGGGTATGCAGCGTATCACCAGACTTTAGGACGAGTCTTTTCTTCACTTTTGTTTTGTTTTTTTTTTTTTTTTTTTTTAAGAAGCGCACCACGTGTCATACTTTCATAGGTGGTTGGCCGCGTCGATTTACCCCTTCGAGGTAGGCGCCACGTGTCACTTTCCCATTGGCCTCGTCGTTGTGGATACCAAGACTTTTCTACCTATAAATAGTGGTTTCCCTCTCGTGCCCCTCTCACTTTTTCAGATTTTCTGTTTTGACATCCTTCTAGAGCTAGGTATTCCCTTTACTTTAACTCTCAAACTTTCCTTTTTAAGTGTTAGGACATCCTCAATGGCTTCCTATTCGTCTAGCGACAGTGTAGTCAAAGCCATAAACGAGTATCACGATTCTTCTAGTTATGATACTTCTAGTAACGATAGTAGTAGTAGTGGCCACACAACAGAGGAATATACCTCTGGCGTCCCAGGAATTCCCATCGAGACCTTACAAGAAAATGTTAGGACGAGGGCAGACTCTGGGGCTGATACCTCAACGAGCATCCTGCCGTCCTCCCATTTGGATGAAGAGGAAACTGTATATAGTTGTGCTATAGAGATCCCTTCTAGGATGGACGAGAGGAGCTTAGATGCTCTTAGGAGTTGGTTCCAAATTCCTGACGACCTAAATCCTAGGTTAGCCGTCTGAGGTGAATGGTGTTGCCAACCTCTTTTTGGAATAGATGTTTACGAAGCTTACTTGTTAGGGGGGCTCAGACTTCCTTTGAATGCCTTTGCAAGGGAATTACTCACTAGGCTGGGCTTGGGAGTGTGTCAGCTTAACCCCAACGCATGGAGACTTATTGTCTCTATGCAAGTCTTATGGAGAGAGGTATTTGATGGGAACTGTCCTATCACCGTGGACGAGTTCCTATACTGTTATAAACCCTTCGAGATAAGTCAATCTCTAGGCCTTTATCAATTTACAGCTAGGGGCAATGACTGTAGATTGATTAAGTCTTTGCCCTCGTCTGACAGAAGCTGGAAGACATAATTTTTCTTTGTCTCTGGTTTCTGGGCGGGGCATCCTATTGAGGTTGGTAGAGATTCATTTGCTCCTTATACTGGAGAATTAGGCAACCTTCGTCAAGAAGGTATGTCATGTTTTTCCTTCGTTCTTTTTTATTTTTATTTTTATTGATCTTGTTGTGTTTTATTTTTAAACAGTGGTCTAACCTTAATTTTCCTCTTCCTTTTTCAGCTGTTAGACGACCTTTTTTGAGTAAGTTCCACCGTGATCGCGTCCACAGGGCTCGTCTACACCCCGAGAGAAACTTTCAGTCGTTGGTGACTCTTCGACGTTTGCACAGGTAGGGACTCGGCCTTGAGATCCGTCGAAGCCCTCGCGCATGAGCAAACTGTCCGTAGACGTGAGTGCTTTTCTTTCTTAAGGTACATATAAATATTTTATTTTTATAGATACTTATATGTGTACATGTATTTTTTTTTTTTTTTAGGAATGGTAACCATGAAGGGAAATAAGGGAAAGGAGGTGATTGACGAGATGGCTAGGCCTGAAGTTCAACCCTAACCTCGTCCTGCTGCTAAAGACAAGAGGAAAAGCTTGTCCAAAAACTTGGACCTGGGAAGCTTGCCCAGTCGTCGGGGAAAGAAAGCCAAGCAAGGGTCGTCCAGGCCTGATCCTCCTTCCTCCCAGCCGTCCATCCCAGTCGTTGATATCGACTCGTCCACGCCTGTTAGCGTTACCCCGTCCAAGTCCCCTGCTCTTGCTTCGTCCCAGCCTCCTTAAAGGACTTCTACAAACTTATTGGAGAATGAGGATTTGGCTTGGGAACGATTCCAAGAGGCTATAATAGGCGAGGACGTGGTTGCGTGCTACGACATGTCTTTGAAGGAGTTTGAGCACTCCGGCGTCCATGACCTTTTTAAGGTGAGCATCTTTATCTTGTCTTGGTTTAGCCATGTTATCCACTGTTATTTTTGTCTCTTGAACCTTTTTATCTTTCATGTAGGCAATGTCGAAGTTCATAGCTGCGTTCAGATAGGCCACAAAGATGGACAGGACGAGGATCCTTCTAGAGAAAAGAATAGAAGAGATTAAAAACGACTGCAGGACTTGGGCCGAGGTGGCAAACAAGGCCAAGGACGAGGCTGAGGGGTTGAGAGCTTTGGTGGGGGAGCTGAAATCCGATGCTGCCAAGAAGGACGACCGTCTTGACCTTCTTCAAAAGAAGAATGATGAGTTGAGTCTTCTCCTCGAGAAAGCTAAAGACGAGGCAGTGGAGGAGTTCAAGGCGTCCAAGGAGTTTACTGACCTGCTGGACACTAACTATGCAGTAGGGTTTGAAGATTTTAGGATGGATGCTATAGACAACTTTCCTAGAGTTGACTTTAGCTCCATTAAACTTAACCTTGGCACTGCTACAAGTTCCCTTCTCCAAACAGGCTCAGACGATGTTAACATTGAGGACGACACCTCCACCAAACTAGCTCAGGATGATCCCAACATTGATGCCCTCCCTTCTTGATGGAAAATTTTAAAATTAGTGTTATTGTTTATGTTGTTTTTCTTTTGGTCCGTTGTTTTTGGACCCTTTCTTCTTTTTCTTTCTTAAAATTTATTAAAGTACAATTACCTCATCTAGAGTGCTCTAGACGAGTTTATTGACAATTGCCTTTTAAGGCGTATTTTATAAGGGTTTTTGGACGGTGGTCGTCTACCCTCTTTAATTTCTAATGAATATCTATTTTCGTCTGTTATCGTTGTTTCATGGACGAGATTATACATTATTTTTATCATTTATGCTATTGTTCTAAGTGTTGAATGATCGTCTATGTGATTTCTTTATGAACGACCCACTTAGGACGATAATGATGACTGCATTATTTTTGCTTATCCTTTAGGCAATTATTACTCGTCTTCCCGCAAGACATTGAGGCGTCTTGACTAGCTGCTCGTCTTTGGAATGTTATGCCCTAGCGCCTGCCTTCTTTCCTAGACGAGTGGGCCTTGCATTTTTCTTTTTGCTTTATCCTTGTTTAAAGGAAAGCCTTTTTGCTTTATCCTTATTTAAAGGAAAGCTTGGACAAGTATGCCTTAACTTTTTTTTTTTTTCTCTTTGTTTTATCCTTATTTAAAGGAAAGCCTTTTATTTAAAGGAAAGCTTGGACGAGTATGCCTTAACTTTTTTTTTTCTCTTTGCTTTATCCCTATTTAAAGGAAAACTTGGACGAGTATTTCTGCATCCGAAGATTTCTATTCGTCTTAGGCTTTTGCCCATTCTGTGGGTATTATTATGGAAATTAGATTTATGCATTAAATACATTAGAAATCCAAACTATATTATTATATGAACATTGTCCACAAGTATGACACATGTTTATAAGCTAGTGCCTTATTAAAATACGTTTAGAAAATACATAGCCTTGTCTTTCATAAGCTGGTCTGTAAAATGGTGCAAAAGTTTAAGAACTAATGCACTTTTTATTCTTAATACATACTATAACAGTAGTAAGAAAACAACAATAAATATAAGCGAGATCACAGTTGTAACTTCGTCACTAACTTCCCTCGTCCCTGCTTATCACTGATAGTACCTCCTTAGGTGCTCCACGTTCCAGGGATGCTTTAACTTTTGCCCATCAAGAGCTTCCAGGTAGTAAGACCCCAGCCTCTTGCAGTTGATTACCTTGTAGGGTCCTTCCCAATTGGGTCCCAACTTTCCATGAGCTGGGTTCCTAGTTGCTAAGGAGACTCTTCTGAGGACAAGGTCCCCCACACTGAACCATCTGGGTTTCACCATGGCATCATGCTGCCTGGCTATAAGATTCTTGTATCTTGCTGTCCTTTGCTCCGCTTCCATTCTTACCTCATCAACAAGATCGAGGTCAAGACGAAGTTGTTCCTCATTCTCTTTTTCCTAATACTTCATCACTCAATGATTAGCCATATGAACTTTTGTCGGTATAACGGCTTCACTTTCGTAGGCTAGCTTAAAGGGGGTCTCTCTTGTCGGAGTTTGTACGGTCGTCCTGTAGGCCCAAAGAACACTTGGTACCTCGTTTGGCCATATCCCTTTTGCCCCCTCAAGCCGAGTCTTGATGATTTTTAGCAAAGATCGGTTGGCTACTTCTGCTTGTCCATTTGCCTGTGGATGGGAGGGTGAGGAATAGTGATTCTTGATCCCAAAATGATCGCAAAAGTCCTTGAAGGGTGCGTTGTCGAATTGACGTCCGTTATCCAATACTAATACCCTGGGTACTCCGAACCTACATAGAATATTCTTCCATACAAAATTTTTCACGTTTTGCTGAGTGATTGATGCAAGAGGTTCGACTTCTACCTACTTGGTAAAGTAATCGATTCCTACCACCAAAAACTTCATTTGCCTAGTTCCCATGGGGAAGGGACCTAGGATATCCAGTCCCCACTGTGCAAAGGGCCATGGGGCCATCATTGGGGTCTAGTACTCTGACGGCTGTCTAGGTACATTGCTATGGCGCTGACACTGGTCACATACCTTGACATAGGCTTTAGCATCTGCCTGCATTGTAGGCCAATAGTAGCCGGCACGGACGATCTTATGGACTAGCGATTTCGTTCCCGAATGATTTCCACATGCTCCTTCATGAACTTCCCTCAAAATATAGTTTGACTCGTCAGGAGCCAAGCACCTTAAGTAAGGTTGGGAAAAACCTCGCTTGTATAGCACTTCATTTATGAAAATGTACTTGGCTGTCCTGACCCTCAACTTTCTTGCTTCATCTTTGTCTTCTAGGACCCTTCCATCTTTAAGATAAATCACTATTGGACTCATCCAATTTTCTCCTCCTCCTATCTGCTATATGTCAGGGATGTCTATGCTTGGCATATACTGGACGTTGTCGCACTCGTCTGTAACTCCTGCCGAAGCTGCTTTTGCCAAGGCGTCTGCTTCCATATTTTCCTCCCTAGGGAGTTAAACAAAACTTACAGCTGAAAATTTTCGTGCAAGTCGTTTCACTTTGTTGAGGTATTTCTTCATTCGATCTTCCTTAGTATCACACATTCCATTTACTTGGTTAATGACTAGCTGAGAATCTCCTCTAATTGTTACCGACTCCGCCCCTAAGGACTTAGCCAATTCCAATCCTTTGAGTAGAGCTTCGTACTCAGCCTCATTGTTGGTGGTTTGATACTGCAGACGGGCCGCATTCTCCAGCTTGTCACCCTTAGAGGACTTCAGTATAACTCCAATTCCTCCTATATACAATGTGGACGATCCATCAACATTAATCACCCATTTTTTAACACCTTCGTCCTTGTCCAGCTCATCCTGGCTGGGGGTGAACTCTGCGATGAAATCTGCTAATGCCTGTGCCTTTATCGCACTCCTTGGAACGTATCTGATATCGAATTCGCTAAGTTCGACAGCCCACTGTATTAGCCGTCTAGTAGCTTCCAATTTTTTCATTGCTTTCTTTATAGGATGTTCTGTCAGGACGTTAATGATGTGAGCTTGGAAATAATGCCTCAACTTCCTAGAAGCCGTGATTAATGCAAAGGCTAGCTTCTCCATCATCGGGTATCGTCCTTCTGCTCCTCTCATTGTACAGCTTGTATAATAAACCGGTTTCTGGACTTTCCCCTCTTCTCTGACCAATGTTGAGTTTACTGCGTGTGGGGACACTGCCAAATACAAATACAACTCTTCTCTAGGTACAGACGGACTCAACAGCGGCGCTGTCATGAGATATGTCTTCAAGTCTTGGAAGGCCCTTTGACACTCGTCCGTCCATTCAAATGCCTTCCTGAGGACTTTAAAGAATGACAAACATTTGTCAGTAGCTTTTGACACAAACCTGTTGAGGGCAGCGACTCGTCCGATAAGAGACTGGACTTCCTTGATATTTTTCGATGGCTCCATGTTCAGTATTGCCTGGATTTTGTCCGGATTTGCTTCAATTCCTCTATGCAAAGCCATGAACCCCAAAAATTTCCCCGACGAAATTCCGAAAGCACACTTGGTTGGATTCAATTTCATGTTATACCGCCGCAGTGTATCAAAGGTCTCTTGAAGGTCGTTTAGATGATTGTCCTCATCTTTGCTTTTCACCAACATGTCGTCTACATAAACCTCCACATTTCGCCCGATTTGGGGATGGAACATGTGGTTAACCAGCCTCTGGTAAGTTGCCCCTGCGTTTTTCAATCCAAAGGGCATCACTTTGTAGCAATACAACCCTTGGCTTGTAATAAATGAGGTTTTTTCTTGATCCGCTTTATCCATCTTTATCTGGTTGTAACTTGAGAAGGCGTCCATAAAGCTAAGAACTCTGTGACCTGCCGTTGAGTCCACCATTTGGTCGATGCGTGGCAAGGGGTAACTATCCTTGGGGCAGGCTTTGTTTAAGTCGGTGAAGTCCACGCACATTCGCCACTTGCCATTAGCTTTCTTCACCATGACCACGTTCGCTAACTAGTCTGGATAATAAACTTCTCGGATGAACTCTGTGACAACCAACTTCTGTACTTCTTCCTTGATGGCATTGTCTCACTCAGGAACAAAAACACTTTTCTTCTGGCGCATTGGTTTTGAATAAGGACACACGTTCAGACTATGAGTAATAATACTTGGATCAATGCCAGGCATGTCTTGATGACTCCATGCAAAGACGTCAAGGATTTTCTTCAAAAATCGAACCAAAGCTTGCTTTGCCCCCTCTTCCATACTTGCCCCAATTCTAGTAAACTTCTCAGGCTGGTTTTCGTCTAAGGGGACGTTTTCTAACACTTCAGTGGGTTTGGCTGTGATCCTTCTCCCATCTATACTCATTGCCTGCATGTGTTCGTCCATCGCCAGCATGGTCAAATAGCATTCTCTGGCGGCCAATTGATCTCCTTGTACTTGGCCCACTCCATGCTCGGTAGGAAATTTGACAGACAAGTGGTAGGTAGAGGTTACCGCCTTCCAGCTATTCAGAGTTGGTCTTCCAATAATTGCATTATACGACGATGCACAATCAACAACAAGGAAATTTATCTCCTTGGCTATCAGCTGTGGATGTGTTCCAACGACCATTGGTAATGTGATGGTGCCCACCGATTGCACCTTCATTCCTCTGAATCCTACCAATGGCGAATTCACTGGTCGAAGCTGATCTCGTCCTAGCCTCATTTGCTGGAAGGCGGGGTAGTAAAGAATGTTTGCAGAACTGCCATTGTCTATCAACACCCTCCTGGTCATGTAGTTAGAAATGAACAGAGTGATGACTATCGCGTCATCATGTGGGTGGTGAAGTCGTCCTGCTTCCTCGTCCATGAATGTAACAGCCTGCTTGTCTACTTCCCTCGTCCTAGGCAGTCGTCTAGACAGTTGGATGTTCTGCACCAACTTCAAGTATGTCTTCCTCGACTTGGATGACTGCACTGTCGAGTTCCCTCCTATAATTACCCTTATTTCTCCTAGTGGGGGTCGTGATGACTCTTCCACCTTAGCTTTCAGTTTCTCATCTCTTTGGCCTCGTCCAAGGAAGTTTTTTAGCTTTCCTTGTCTAATGAGATTCTCTATCTGCTACTTCAAGTCAAAGCACTCGTCCGTGTCATGCCCGTGATCTCTGTGAAAGCGGCAGTACTTGCTTCTATTGCGCTTGTTAGGGTCTCCTTTCATCTTATCCAGCCACTTCAAGGACGTATCATCCTTGATCTGCATAAGAACCTGCTCTAGTGGCATGGTCAAGGGCGTGTATTGCTGATTCCTCGCGGAGGAACTTGCCCTCTTCCCATCCTTGTCTTTCTTTCGTCTACCCGAGCTTTCTTAGGACGAGGTCCCTGATCTGAGTAACGATGGTAGCTTGCTTTTGAGCGCTCTGCCCTTTTTCTTTTCTTGGCTATGATAGCGTCCTCAGCATTCATGAAATTCTGGGCCGAATGGACGAGCTCGGCCATAGTCTGTGGTTCCTGCTCGTAGAGCTTATGAATGAACAAGTCAGAATTGACCCCGTTATGGAAGGCGGCCAGCAACAGCTTGTCATCCATTTTGTCCACCGTCAAGGCTTCCCTATTAAACCGGGTAATAAAGGATCGCAAACTCTCATTTTTTCCTTGCTCTATAGTCAGTAGACTAGAAGAGGAACGCTTGTGGCGCTGTCCTCCAATGAAATTATTGACAAACAACTTACTCAACTCTTCAAACGATCCCACCGAGTTTGGGGGTATTTTACTGAACCACACCCGCGCTGGTCCCTTAAGTGTGGTGGGGAAAGCTCTACACATAATCTCGTCCGAAACCCCTTGAAGGTGCATGGTTGTCTTGAAAGTAGCAATGTGGTCACACGGGTCGTGATTTCCATCATACGAATCCAAGGAAGGTATTTTGAATTTTGGAGGTAGGAGATGACTGTTGATGGAAGCTGTGAAAGGGGAGTCTATTCGGTGAACCATATCATCCACTGGGTTCGCCCGCCTCATGTTCTCGCTAATCTCTTCCATGGCTTTCCTCATCTGGTCCATTTCTCTTTCCAAGTGTGGCACTTTTCTTGAAGCGGTACCCCTTGTCTAATTTCGGACTCGACATTTTCTCCTCCGCCTTCCTGACTCTAGGCTCGTCTCTTTGTGTGCCCTTCCTAGCGCTGCCTCCTAAGGTTGATCTCCCTATTCAACTCCTGATTCTGACGGGTCAGTTCTGCCATAGCGGCAGTCATGGATTGTATATGTTGAATAGAAGGCGATTGCATGACAGGCGCTGACCTGCAATCACGAAAGGGATTGCTAGATGCATCCCTACTCTCTTGGTGGTCTGGGCTGGTAGCCCTTGATCTTGTTCGAACCATTCAGCATTTCGTCTAGGAAAGGCTAATCTTTGACAACAAAAACATAGTCGAATGAAAAGAACAGCGAATAGTGTTTGTTTCTATTCCCCACAGACGTCGCCAACTGATGATGTGAAGAAAATCAGTAGGCTGGATGCTTCGGACTTGAAAGGACCACTTGCTCTCTCAATGGCCTGAAAAAGAAAGAAAAGCGATCAAAGGTGACTGGGGTTGCCGACCAAGAACCCTCCGATGGCAAAGTTAGTTTTCTCTCTATATTTTTGGATTTCCAATTTTTTGGAAGCAATCAAAACGTACCTTTCATTAGTCTGAACGGGTGTTTATATAATGTCCTAGGAGCAGTTATTGGAATTATAACCTCTCCTGAATTTGAGGAGGTTGGGGGTTCATGGATAACTCCTACAACCGTTTAGGAGTTATATTCTCTCATACAACGATCGCCTGAAGTTATGCGTGAATTACGGAGTGGTAAAATGTACTTAGTAATTCTAAAGTGTAAAAGCCTCGTCCAAGGGTCTTCATGTGGATGAGTCCCTTCAGGACGGGGCTGTGCGCATCCCATGGACGAGAGATGTAGCTTTGTTTTCGTCCAAGGACGGCCTTGCGCGTTAGCCTCGTCTTGATGCTAACTCCTGGACGGCTGCCGGTGTGATGACCATCCAGGGACGGTCTGAGTGTCTTCATCCCTCATCACAACTAAAACTTTATTACTAAAATATTCTTGAAATTTTTAAAACGTTTCATGATTTATTTTGTTTGTTATCTACAATTATTTTTGGTTTTTCTATAAGATTGATAGATCTGATATGATGTGCATGCTTTCACTAAACATTTTTCTTCTTCTTTTTTTCCCGAATCATTTTTTTATAATCCTATAGTTCAATTTTGATGATGGTAGATTGGTAGTAATCTTTTCACCATCTAACTTTACTTCATGGACTAAGTGACTTACCATTTGAAAGTATAGCCTTAAACATATATATGCATTCTTGCACACTTAAAGATTTCATCATATTTATAGAACTATAGTCCAAAATGTGAGAGTCTGAGACATAGAGTGAAAATAAAGCCGGCTTTCATCGTAAAAAAGTGGTGACTACGTTGTTGGACAGTGACTCAAATGCATGTGTGAGTGTGTTCTGATAAAGAAGCTTAGGAAATGGCAAAAATGAGGAGGACAAAAATAACAGCTTTTCTTTTTTTAAGGAATTTTTTTTTTTGAGATATAAAAAGAAAGAGAAAAACAAACGCAAAGACAGAAAAATCAACCTGGAATTCCGGAAAAGACTCAAACCTTTTCATTTGTATCGCTGTGCTGGACATAACCGGGGACTATAGACTGTCGGATGCCGTCCTTTTCAGTGTAAAACTATGCCCATGAACACCGCCCACGTGACTTTTTCTTTGGCCAACTCTAAAACTGGTAAATAGCATTGATATTTGATAATTACACATACGGTTCGGTCGAAACCGTGTTATTTAAAACACCATTTCAGTTAGCTCGTAAAATTTTGTTTTCAAAAACACAATTTTATCATTTCACAATTATTATTAACTAGTAAATTACCCGTGCGATGTACAGACAATGTTGTAATGTTTTATGTAAGATGGTTTTAGAAAATATTGTATATGTATTATAACTTAATTGTTATAAAACTTTATTAGAAATGAGTACATCATAAAAAGCAACAATTACAAATTGTACACAGAGATCCATTATAATTATTCAATTGAAGTAATGAGAAGAAGAAAAAAAAAAAAAAAAAAAACTTTAGAGCAATATTAAAGAATAAAGGTGGATATAGAACGAATCTTTCTCTTTCTCCTTAATTCTAAAACAAAATATATATCTTAAAAACTCACAATTAATCATATCATATACAAAACTTACGAATCCACAATGTTCAACCTTTACATCAAAATTGTAATTGTCGTTGATATTCAATATAAAATGCAAACTTTCATTCCTTGGTTGTAACCAACTCATATGGATTAGGATTAAATGAGACAACAATGTTAGAGCTACGTAAATGTCGTCGAAAGATTAAAGGTAAATAATATCGTTTTTGGTCTGTGAGTATTTGACTTGGGATGACATGAAGGGTCATAGGTAGATATCTAAAGGAATAGAAATACAAGAGGTGAACATGGTAAATTAAAATGCAAAGAGTATTTGTGTGTATGTGTGAGGAACAAAAGGTCTTGAAACATTGAACCAAATGATACAAAGAATATTTATTTGTTAATTAGAAAAGTCTTGAAACATTGAAATAAATGAAACAAAAAGTCAATATTTAATTTGTTTTTATCTCTGATGTGGCACTTGAATATTTCAATTCTCTTTGTATAGAATGCGTCACTTGGCAAAACTTCGTACTTTTTCACATGAGGGCTCTGCTTATATATATTGACTAGTCTTAGACCCTAAATTATTTTTTATTGTGATATAATGTATAATTTATTCTCTAAATTTTTTTGAAGATAATATGTTCCCTTTAGAAATTAAACAATTTCTATTCGTTCCAATTAGGTCTACTTCAGTTTCAATGGTCCAATTTTGTCCACTCGGTTCAATTCGATCCACTTGGTCAATTTCAGTCCATCTTTAGACTAATTGGGCCTTAAATTGATTCTTTTTGTAGGTTTTTATTTCAAATTTAGCTCAAAAATTCATTTTGTTTCTTAATTTTTTTGGTTGAAAATTATGAAATTTTATTATATTTGTGCTAAACTCTTTAGTTTTGAGTTAAAAAATACAAAGAAAATACTAAAATAGACATTAAAAATTAGAATTATGAGCCCTAAAAATGCAATAAAAAAGATAAATGTTCAAAAGTCTTATTCAGTCCACATTAGTTTTATATGGTCTATGATGTCCTCTTCGGTCCAATTTAGTCATATCCGGTCCAATTTAGTCATATCCGGTCCTATTTAGTGTATTCTGTCCATTGAAGTTATATTTGGTCTAATTTGATCCATTTGGTTATATTTAGTCCACTGCAGTCCACATTGGCTCTATTTTGTCCACATTAGTCCTATTCTGTGCACTTTGGTCTTATTCGGTCCATTCTGTCTACTTTGATTCATTTGGTCCTCTTTAGTCCACATTGGTCCTATTCGTTTCATTCTATCCACTTTGATCTACTTCAGTTCTATCCAAGTCATTCAGTCCACTTTAGTCCTATTCGGTCCAATTTGTCTGCTTTGGTTCTATTCTGTCCACTTCAATCCTATTCAATCCACACTGGTCTTATACTGTCCAATTTAGTCTCATTCAGTCCATTACATCCACTTCGGTCCATTTAGTCTTATCTGTCCATTTGGTCCACTTTATTCGATCTGGTCCAATTCAGATCACTTCAGTTCATTTTAGTACACTTTGATTTATTTTTGTGCACCTACATAATGGAAAAAAACATATTTGGGTTGAAATCACTAATCTAATTCCAAATTTATTTAAAATATATATAAATCTCAAACTTTTAGTATTTAAAATCTTAAGCATAACATTTATTTTTGCTATGCTTTGTTGAGTTACATTTCAATCCACTTTGGTATAGCTAGATTTAAGCGAAAGCCTTTTTAAACATAAAGGCTATGAATATACAAATGTAATTTTTAAGCCAGTTATTCATTTGTTTTAATGTCATTACTTTTTGGAAGAATAAATGCCATCAATCAAGTCCAGCATATATGCTTCATTTCAAGCACTAAAGTTACAACTTAGTTACTTTCATGAGCCTCATCAATATCTATTATGATCTGAAATTTACTAAGTATACACCATTTGTTCTTACAATATGCCTAAAAGGCTAAAACACACTGCAACCACCAGTTACATCAACAAAAATCCCGTCAATATCATTCAGCATAGTCCAAACAAGATCACAAAGCCACTGAATTTTCCTCGTTGTCAATAGACTTGCCAGAGTCAAATAAGCTTAGTTGCTCAACTTCCTGAAACTGGAATTTCACATCATGGTATGCTCTGCTACAGGTTGAGCAAAAGATAACAATCTAGTTGGAGAATTTATATTCCTCAATAAGCCCTGCACCAGGATTGAGAGAAATCTGCTTAGCCACAGGATTACAATGAAATCATATTAACCATGAAAGAACAACAGAAGATATAATTATATAGTCAAACTAACCATTATTTAGTAGCATAACCATAGAACCACTGAATTTTCGTCATTGTCAACCAACTTGCTAGAGTCAAACAGGGCACAAATATTCATAGCCACTTTACTTTCCAAAACTCGAATTTGCCCTCACAGTGTACTCTGCTACAAGTTGAGCAAAAGATGATGATTTTTTTAATCTTGTTGGACGAAGATTTAGTGTTAGACAAAATATAGTCTATTTTTATCATTTGTTAATTTTTTGATGTTTTTATGTAATCTTCAAACGTCTACGCTTGGGCCTTTTATTTCCTTCATTCTAGGTAATTTTAATGTTTTTCTAGTCAAATTAGAGTCCTATCATGGAGTGCATCATTTAGAATTTGTTTAGAAATATTTTTACTAGGAAAATGAGTTTTAGGAAGCGTTTAAATAAGTCTGTTATCTGTAAAAGTTTAGTTTGTTTATTATCTCTCTTTTGGTGGATTCCAGAGTCTTTATTTTGAATTCAAGGAATCCTTTAGTATCCAGCCCTTTCACGCTTTCCTTTATATCAGACCATAGGATTACAATGAAATCATTCTAACCATGAAAGAACTGAATGAACAAAAGATATAGGAGTAAAACAAATCATATGGTCATACTAACCATTATTTAGTA